>NC_027754.1:29206554-29227039 GCF_000695525.1 Brassica oleracea var. oleracea
AATCACATTAACCATATAATAAAAAAAATTAGATTTTTTCTTATATGTTATATTTTGAATTCTTTAAAATGATTTTAAATTACAAAAATGAGGAAACCTTATATGTTATTTTTTTTTAAACGACTTTAAAATACAAAAAATGAGGACACCTTATATGTTATATTTTTCTTATATGTTAGATTTTTTCTTATATGTTATATTTTAAATTTTTTAAAACGACTTTAAATTACAAAAATGTAAGTTTTCCTTAAGTTTACGACTAAAAACATTAAAATGACATATATCAATTCGATGGTTGATTTGAAAGCTTTTAAAACCATATAGAAGATAAAAGTCAAAATAATTCAATTGACTGTTCACTTTTTTTAAGAATGTAATCTATGGAAAAAAAGGTTTTTATGTCATAATTTGTTTAATGTCCAATCCGATCAACCCATAATATATTTATTATAGTTTTGTCCCATTATTTTTAATAAATATTTTTAATAAAAATTGATCCGATCAATCGGAAAGAAATTATATAATAACAACAAAAAATATTTTATATATATAAATAAATGATCAAATATATAAAACAAACTATCAATAATATATACAAATAAACTCACCCTGCGCAAGGCGCATGTCTTATCTTAGTATATATTATTAAAACTAAAATACATTCGAGAATTATTTGGAAACATAAATATCAATATAAATAAAAATTGTTTGGAAACATAGATACCAGTATAAATAGAATTATAATACTATCATTTTAGTAATTTCATTAATTATATTACTTTAACAGTACATCACATTATTAATTATATTTACCTTAACAATACATCAAATCATTAATTATATTACCATAAAAATAATAATGCAAATTTTTATTTATAAGTTAATCAACATTAACTTTTTGAAAATTATAAAAAAAATATAAAATTATCGGGTTTTGCATAAGTTTAATAATTTGGTTTAATCTGGTTTACTAAAACTTTCTTTTATCTTAGTTCCAAATGTGAAAAATCACGCAGCCAATCACGCAGCCAAACACATAATTCAAAGACAAATTTATGTGAACAAAATAATAACTTAAATCAAAATAATTAAAATGTATTACATTTATTGACACTTCATGTTTTACTCCATATAACTATTTTACTAAATAAAATATTCATTCTATTTTCCCTTATTTTAGCCAAAATCAGTTGGGTATAGACATTTGGGTATAGACATTTGGGTGAAATGTTTGGCAGATTGAAGCTCCATCACTAGAAATATCATAAATCAGAAATTACTTCAGTGAAGAAGTGTTATCAACAAAAAAGGAAGAAAATGCTGTAATTGAGTTTTCTTAGAGCATCTCCAAAAGAAATTTTATAACTCCAAATATAGAGTTTTTTGCTCTCTAAGAGCATCTCCAAAAAGGAACTTTATTTTGAAGATTCCAAAACTCTAGATTTGAAGTTTAAAAGTGTTATTCTCCAAAAGCAAAACTTCAAACTTAACTTCAAAATTATTTTTATTTTATATTATGGTCCTTATATTTGTCATAATTAATTTGAATTCATAAAACTTTTATAAATAACTAGCACATATATAAACATATTACAACAATATTAATTAATAAAATATTATATTAAAATATAAAATTTTAAACAAAATAACTTAATTAATATTAAACTTCAAGAAAAATACCATATTATTTCATAAAGTGATTTTCGTAATGCATATATGATCTACTAGTGCATTTCGAAGTAAAAATAGCCCTCTTCATTTTTAATTTATAGATTAGAGATAAAAACTGTTGAAATCGGAAGATATTAATACTTGTAAATACATTAGATCATGACAAGAAAGTAAAATAAAACATAAAATATTGCTAAAAGACTAACTTTTATCGATGATATTAATACTCGTGAATATATTCAATATGAACAAGAGAGAATTGTACGAAAAGACATCATCAACAACAACAACAACCATCTTCGATTACACAAAAAAAAATTGGACAATATTTGGAAATTTTGAAGGTTCCGGATCAAACTTACCTGACTACTAGTGTTGTTGTAATATTTAAATCTGTGTAATAGTTATGTCTTCGTGTAATTTTTTAAAAGTTTTTTTTGTTAAGTTTTTTTTTTGTATATTTTTGTTATCTAAATCTAGTTTTAAATACTTTAAATCTTCTTTTAAAGTTTTATTTAATTTTATGTGTAAACTTAAATTTTGTAAACAAAACTTAAAATATTTATGAGATATAATTTTTATAAGGATTAAAATAATAAACAAGAAAATATTTATGAATTATAAATGTGATGTGTAATTGTTGGGACCAAAATACAAATAAATATATGAAACTTCAAATTTGAAGTTTTGAATAGTGAAACTTCAAATATAGAGTTTCACTCCTCAAAACTTCAAATTTGAAGTTTTGAAGTTTTTTTTTTTGGAAAGCAAAAAACTTCATATTTGAAGTTATAGAGTGTCTTTTGGAGATGCTCTAAAAAGGAACTTCAAATTTAGAGTTTTGAGAAATAAAATTTCATATTTGAAGTTTCACTACTCAAAACTTCAAATTTGAAGTTTCATATTTTATTTACATTTTGGTCTTTAATATTAATTACATATCATATTTATGATTTTTAAGTATTTTTCGTTTATCATTTTAATCCTTAAAATAAGATTTATAATATTTCAAAACTAAAATTTGGCAACATAAATATTACAAAAGAAACTTAATAAATTTTTTTTAAGAAGATACATGAAGACATAATTATTGCAAAAGTTTAAATATTACAACAAAATTAAAAATCTGGTAAATTTTCTCCGGAACCTCCAAAATCTCCAAAATATTGTACAAACAAATTTTGTATAACCGAGAATGGATCATTACATAAATAATTTTATGGAATAACGTGGTATTTTTTCTTGAGTTTAATATTCAATTATGTATTTTATTTATAATTTTAATATTTTAGTGTAAAATTTTATTAATTAATATTGCTGTAATATTTTATGTATGTGATAGTCATTTATAAAAGTCTTACAAATTTACATTAACTATGATAAATATAAGGAGTATAGTGTAAAATACAAATAATTTTGAAGTTGAGTTTAAATTTTTGCTTTTTGAGAAGAATACTTAAAACTTCAAATATAGAGTTTTAGAAACTTCAAAGTATAAATTTTTTTGGAGATACTCTTAATATAATAGTCTATATATCTTTCTCGTCTAAGCAAGCACTTGGAGTACAATAGACACCGAGAATAACTTTCAGACCCTGAAGTTTAAGGGTTTTATTACACATTAATGGAGTTAACATATAGATTCAACGTAATCAAGATTGAGCGTAAACTCAGCAAGAATACCTTTCGAGCCGTCCGTGTTTATGAGAATCCGGGTAATGCCAATCAATAATCTTCATTTTTCTGTTTATTCTTGCTTTTTACATCCTTAATAAAATAAAAATCACATGAGAAAATGATAGTAGTCTCCAAAAAATATCAGTGACATGGTTGTTGAACTGCATCCAGTTCATTTTTGTCAATATATTTTTGGAACTAGTTCCTACCAAACAAAAAAATAGTACTAAAATTTCATAATTACCATGCTCAGTAATATTTTTTGGACGCAGCATGACTTGGGCCTTGAGATCTGAGTAGGCCCAACATCTTGGGTCAACCTCAATAAAAATCCTTATTTATTTTGGGCCAAACATTATTAGAAGCTTAATCAAACAAACATTTACTTGCTCCAGGCCCCATTGCATGATAAATTAGATAATACATGCCTCCAGATTTTAAGAGATCATATTGGAAACTTTTCCCTTAGCTGGATTCTGCTTGCAGCTTTGAGTAGGTGTTCAATTCTGGTAGATGCACAGATGCAGAAATCCAGATGGGCTAGACTTAAATGAGCTTTTAATGGGCCTTGATGAGGTGTCGAAATCAGAAGCGTTCAATTTAGGGCGCTCACTCCAGAATGTTCCCGCGTTCACCCGATGAACGACCTCTTTGGTAAAAGTTGAGTTAACCACAGTGACATAAGCAGATGCCACGTGTCAAGTAACGCCCTCTTTTTCTTTTTCGTGTTGATTTTATTTTTGTCCCATTCGGCCTTTTGGGTTTCTCATTCACAAGGCGCGATTTAGGTCTCACTCGCATTTCAAACCCTTCTTCTCCGGCGTAAACCCTAAATTCGTCTGCAGTCTACTCCACCGTATCTAGCTATGCTTCCGCACTCGTACACCGTCGATTCGCTCTCGCAATCTCAAGACCTCGCATCGGCTATATTGGCAGCTTCGACGCCGTCGAATATCTCCGCGGCTTGCTCTTCCGTGGAATCGTTTCTTCATTCGCATACGCCTGATCAGTGCCGCCATTTCTTCTCTATCACCTTCCCGAGCTTAATCTGCAAGATCTTCGGCTTCGGGGACGCAACCGCTCCATCTCTGGCTCAATCGTCTTCGCCGCCGAACGGTTGGATCGATGTAATCACGGCGGCTAACGATTCGGATCTATCGGGAAGAGTTTTCTCTCTCTTATCCCCTAGTGGAATACTCATGAGCTCAATCTTTGCCGTCGATAAGCTCTCTCTTGTTAAGTACGTTTTCCCTACCGAACGTCTCCCGGAGTATGCTCGATTCATGTTATCAAGCCAGAAGGATCGAACCGCGTTATCTAATTTGTGCCCCTTTCTGAAAGGTAAAATCGAGGAAGGTGCATCGTATGAAGTTCGGCTAAATGTTTTCGAGTATTACATGTTTTGGCTCTCGTATTATCCGGTTTGTAGAGGAAACAACGATAGTTCATCTATGAATATGATTCCCATTCCGAAGAAAAAGATGTCTAGGCTAGAGAGTTGGACGCGTATCAAAGGCTTTCCAGGGAGTAGCAAGCGTGATTCAGATCAGAAGCTGGAGTGTAATCTCTACGTGAAGATTCTTTACTCTTATCTGAAAGCGTTTGTTCCTGTTTTTGATTTGAATGCGCACCAGCCTTATCGTAGCTCTCTTTTGCAATACGGAAATGGATATGATGGATCAGTTATGGCGAGAGCTGAGTTCTTGGTGAATCTGTTTGTGCATTATTGGATAGTTGAGAATGACTTCTCACCGTTTCCTGTTATTACGGCTAAATCTTTTGGTGTGGCTCCTCCTTTCCGTTCTGCTGTGGAAGAGATTCCACCTACTTGTGGGTTGGAAGATGTTGTGAAGTTGCTTGTCAAGTATCTGAATTTGAGCTGGGTTACAAGTGGTGTTGGGAGTGAAAACTATATTGAGTATGGCGAGAGTCCACGGTGGAAGACACCTACTTCAGGATCATCATTCCATGTCGATAATTTGAGCCTCAGGCCACTCACTTCCTGGAATACCCATTTACAGAGGCCTCTTTACCGATATATATTGAGGAGTTTCTTGTTCTGCCCCATTGGGAGTTCTATTAAGAATGCATCTCAGGTGTTCTCCATATGGGTTACGTACCTGGAACCATGGATGATCAGTTTGGATGATTTCTCAGATCTCGAAGCTGCTTTAAATGGATCTATAAAAGATGCTAAAAAGGAAGAGTCTTATGAATCACGTGGCTGTGGATACACGTCTTTGTGGCAGAGCTATGTGATATCAAATTATCTATACTACAGTTCTCTGGTTATGCATTTTATTGGCTTTGCGCACAAGTTCCTTCACACAGATCCAGAAACAATAACTCAGATGGTTCTGAAGGTTTGATCCTTTGCTTAAGCTATATTTCTCAGACATGGTTTCATGTGTTAGAATATGGATTGCAAGACTTCTGTTTCTAAATCTTAACGTGACTGAATCAATCTACTGCGTTTTTCTAAACAGGTGATGAGTATATTGACATCGTCCAAAGATCTTTTGGTTCTGATGAAGAATATTGACAAAGCCTTTCACTCTAAACAAACTGGACCAGGAAATTCAACAGTGAACGAGCTCTCTAGATTTGTTCCATCTATCCGTGAGCAGTTGAAGGTATGCCTATGTTTTCCCTCAATACCATTTGTTATCTGTTCTCTGGGATCATCATAAAGTAAACAAAACACTGTAGAAGCAACCCCTCAATATTATTTAACTTCGTCATCATAGCACCCTTGGAAATTTAGGCGCTTGCAACTAACACTTTTGTTAAAGTAAACAAAACACTGCAGAAGCAACCCCTTTGAAATTCATGTTTAATTGCTTGTTGAACTTCAGGACTGGGAAGATGGGCTGTGTGAGAGCAATGCTGATGGGTCATTCTTGCATGAAAACTGGAACAAGGACCTGAAACTCTTTAGTGATTGCGAAGATGGCGGGCAACAACTGCTTCAGGTTAATGTCTTCCCTCTATTATCTACTGCAGTGACAGTTGAGGAATATAAAGCAGAAGGTTGATATTTTGTAGGATAGTATCTAGAACTGTGTTTGGAAATTGCTCTATATAAACATACTTTCAAAACTTGTTCTTCTGTTGTAGTTTGTTTCAGTCCTCTAGTTATCAGAATCCCTGAGCACACGTCTGCACACTTGCTATCTAATTTCAGTTGTAGAGGCACTTGAATCCCTAAGTCAAGTGGAGCTTAAATGTATTCAACATTATTCATACCGTCTTTTGTTCTTTTGTACAATTGCAGCTATTCATTCTGCGCGCAGAAGCCGAACTGCAAGCTGTGCCAGAGAAAAACCTCTCGGAAGCCCTAAAATGCGTAGATTCACTAAAACAAGTGGTGTCAAACTTCTTTGGCGGGCATGTCATAAAACCAATCGCTTTTTCCTTAGAGATGGACCATCCCCAGAAAAACCGTGATGAGCTCTTCAAGCCACGCGGTGCTAGGAACCAAATGGCAAGCAGTGCGAAGTACAAAGGAGACTGGATGACCCGTCCCGTGTCAGAAGACGAGGTTGCATGGATGGCTAAGCTGCTAATCAACATCTCCATCTGGCTCAACGAACGTCTCGGGCTAAACCAACCTGTGATCAACAATGACAAGAAAGAGAATTCAGAGTCAGTTTCGTATGTAGACGTATCTGAGGTGGATGCGAGGAATGTTGCTGGAGCTGGAGATGGTGGGAGGATGATGGTGCGAGGGGTGGTGATGGCGTGTGGTTCGGTGTTGCAGCTGATGAGAAAGTACGGTGTTCGAGTCAACCTCCGGGTCATGGCGTCCAAGAAGTTTCTAACGCTTTTATTTCTATATGTCGTGTTTGTTGTACTCAAAAGGTTTGTCACTAGGATGATTTGGTAAAAAGTCCCGAGTATAGTATGTAATGGCCAATGGGTATAGCACAATGATGACCCTCCTTCTCTTGGAGAGTGTTTCGAAAGCATTAAGACGGAGGTTTTTTTTGGGTGATGAGAAAGTACGGTGTTCGAGTCAACCTCCGGGTCATGGCGTCCAAGAAGTTTCTAACGCTTTTATTTCTGTATGTCGTGTTTGTTGTACTCGAAAGGTTTGTCACTAGGATGATTCGGTAAAAAGTCCCAAGTATAGTATGTAATGGCCAATGGGTATAGCACAATGATGACCCTCCTTCTCTTGGAGAGTGTTTCGAAAGCATTAAGACGGAGGTTTTTTTTTGGGTATTTACGTGTTGCTGCCACTAGCTATTGATTGTTTTTTTTCTGAGACGTGTCTTCGCTTGTCACAACCAATAAGACATCTCCACGAAGTCATTTCCACGTGTCTTTCGCTAAGATCCACCGTTCGCAAATTTTTTCATCTGTCGTTCGTCGTGAATTCGCTGACTCGCCGAACACATCGTACTCTGAATTTTCCAATTTCGAAGGGTTCGTTCCCGAGATAGAGTGGTGGATTCTCCGATCCGTCGAGGGAATAGTGAAGCTTCCAGATTATCTGTGGTCTTCACCACACAATGGCCGCACCGTTCTTCTCAACTCCATTTCAGCCATATGTCTACCAGGTTAGTTTCTTCTCTCTTCGATCATCTCGCTCAAGATGATCATGTATTCTATTTGCAATCTGATGGTAGTTGAGATTCATTGTAAGTAGGAGTTAGATAATTCGATGTGGATTTTGTTGTCGCCTATACTTAGATTTATGATTGCTCAAGCTAATATTGAGAAACTTCTCCTCGGTCATACTTTTCTGAGATGATGCGATTACGCCACTGATAAGCAATGTTACGTCTGTATCAATCTTGTGTTATCTTATAAGTGATCATGTGATGCAGAGTCAGCAAGATACGATTACACCTTTCCAGATTCTTGGTGGTGAAGCCCAAGTTGTTCAGGTGAAAGAGCTTTGATGTTTTCATTTGCCATATCCTCCTCCATTTAGTTCTTACAACCATGGGTCGTTTCTTGGCAGATAATGTTAAAGTCGGAGGAGAGAGTCATTGCTAAGCCTGGTACCTCCCCTGTAAATTGATTTCTCTATTAAGTTTATTTACTATTGATTTGTGTTATTAATTTGGTATGTTGCTCTAGGTTCCATGTGCTACATGTCTGGGTCCGTGGAGATGGAAAATACATATACCCCTGAACAAGAAGTTGGAGTCTTGCAGTGGATTTTGGGCAAGAGTGTAAGCAGCGTAGTTCTTCGTAATACGGGGCAGAACGATGGATTTGTGGGTATTGCTGCACCTTATTTGGCTAGGATTCTCCCGGTTAGTGATTTTAAGCTTTCCATGTTGCCATTATCCTCTTCCTTATCACCCTTGATGTACCGTCTGGTATAGGTTTCTCATTGTATTTTTGATATTTGGTTGTTTTGTTTCCCTGTAGATCGATTTGGCAATGTTTGGAGGTGAGATCTTGTGCCAGGTAGAGTCTTTGTTCCTAAACTCTCAGCTTCTTCCTCATTTAAATCAAGGTTCTTCATAAGTTTAAGACCTTTTGTCTTTTTTTTTTTGTTGTGTAGCCAGATGCATTCCTTTGTTCCGTCAATGATGTAAAGGTTGTCAACTCCGTTGACCAGAGGGCAAGAAACATCGTTGTCGCTGGTTCAGAGGTAAGAAGAAACAATTCACTGCGGTTACCTTTACTACTGATATGTTTATCTTTACATAAGAAAGACTCGCATATTAATGTGATGCAGTTTCTATATTAGTATTCTTACCAATTCCTAAAATCGTTGTCTAGCTTCTATTCACATTAGTATTTTGTTTTAGGGATTTCTGAGACAGCGCTTATCTGGACAAGGTCTTGCTTTCATCCTCGCAGGTGGCTCAGGTGAGTTTTAATCTCAACCAAAATGCTGTTTGTGTTTACGCCTTATCCCCAAAAAGAGACTGACATTACCATCTCAAACATGTTAGTTGTACAAAAAGTTCTGGAGGTAGGAGAAGTTCTTAACATTGACGTGTCTTGCATCGCTGCTCTCACTCCCTCTATCGATGTTCAAATCAAATACAATAATGCTCCTCTGAGACGAGCAGTATTCGGGGTATATTTACACTCTCCTTTGCATCCTAAACTTTTTAAGGAGTAGAAGATTCATTACTTCTCTCATTTATCTGACTTTCTCTGTGCAATCGAAAAGGGTGATAACGTGGTAATGGCGACTCTAACGGGACCAGGCATCGTCTTCATCCAAAGTTTACCGTTCCATCGGCTCTCACAGCGTATCGCCAGGTAAACCCAACAATCCCAAATCTTACTTTTGGTAGCTTTGTTGTAACAAAAGCTTTTGGTGACAGGTCGGTGACGTCACCAAACATGAGAGAGAATCCAAGGTTGTTGATACAGATAGCGTTGTTTGCGTTCCTTGCATACGTAGTGATTCTATCTTCGTTGATCTTAACCGACGTTTGAAAATAGAAAGACAAGTTGTGCTTTTCTCCGACCAAACATCAAACTAACGATGCTATTGTCTCCACTTATTAGCTTGGGGTTTTGGACGTTTGGATAGAATGAAAATGAAATCATACAGCTCACCATTTCTTTTTTTTGAGTTACGAGTGGGTTTAGGCACGTGTTTAGTTACAAGATCAAATAACCTCTTTTTCTTTTAGTAACTAGTCGTTAAAAGAATTGTTGACCGTCTCTTACCCCTGAGTTAACATGAATTTAAGTGTGTTACCACTTTGCTCTGTTTTACAAAACTAACGTGTGTTAGCACCTAGTACTTAAGCTTAGTCAGGTATGAATATGTCATTTAAACATCTGATACCACATTGAAGTGTCTCCAGTCCACATCACAAGGAAGACTAGAGTTATAGGCCCAAGATTGGCCCAATTAGTTTTTATCAGTTTTTCAGCCAATGTAGGCGTTTCTTCATTGACGAGGAGAAGAAAGTCGTTGTTGTTATTAGTAAAGACGATGATAAAACTAGAAACGTAGCTTACATGATTAGTGGAGAAGATGGATACTTTAGAGAGGTGTATCTTGGAGAAATTAGGCACACTTATTATTGGCCACTTGTGTGTTCTTATGTTCCAAGTTCCGCCCATATCAATCATCCTTTTTGTTAACTTGTGTTGATTATTTACCGAAACTGTAATATTATTTTCTCGAATGCTTACTTATATACTAGTTAGTTATTAAAAAGCAATTCATGTAGCTTTCTTTACTTTATTCACCAATCATTTTGCAAAACATTTGGAATGAAAAAACGATATATTACATTAGTCAAAAACTATGATCCAACTGAAAATACATCTGGGCAACGGAGATGTAGAGAGCTAATGCCTAAAACAAAACTCAGAAAACCCCCTCAGACACCATTGCCAACAAAACCTACGCATAAAGTTAATGGAGCAGCGCATATATAGGAAATGCCAACAAAACCAGCAATCTCAACCCTGAGAATAAAGTTAAAGCTACTCACTTTCTTTCTAACCCATTCTCTCTTTGACGGCAACCAAATGAAAATCTCTCAAAGCTCAGTCAACAACAAAGAGCAAGCTGGTGCTGGACCAAGAGGAAGTCAAAGGCAGATAATAAGCTAATCTAACAAATAAGCAGTGCCCAACACATATCATTGCTTATAGCCTATGCCTTATCATATGGAGACCCATTGACGAAGAACACAAAAAAAGGGACAATTTTCTTCGGTAGGGTTGGACAAAAAAATCCAAATCCTAAGAACTAAACTAAATCTGATCTAAAAAATTAGTCTCGAACTCGAACCAAAACTTGTTAAATATCCGAACTGGTTTAAAAATTTGGTATCTAGAAAACCAAAACTGGACCCTATCCGAATCGAAATATTTTGGATATCCGAATATATTCGAATCAGAATTATAAAATTAAATATATTAATTATTTTTATATTAATATCCAAAAAATATCCATTATATAAGATATCTTAAAAAATTTCAAAATACATAAAACATATAAAACTAGTCAAAAGTGAATGCCTAAAATAGCTAAACAATAGTCAAAACACCAAAAACACATGAAATATCTATTGACCACCTTCCAAATATTCAAGTTAAACCAATTTTTATGATAATTTTTATGTATTTTGACATAAATTCTTCAAATTTATATGTTATATATTATTTTTATTTTTATACTTTGAAAAATTTAAAGTATATATAAATTTAATTATTTTTTAAAATAGTTTAAACAGTTATCCGAACCTTATAACCCGAACAAAATTTTTATAAATATCAAAATGAAATTAAAATCTTTAGTCTCAAAAATTTGAAATCCGAATAGACCTGAACCGAATCTGAACGGATACCCGATTGTTCACCCGGAGCTCGAATATTATTAAAAAAATAAAAGACAAAAAGACAAAAATAGCACTAAATCAAGTTTTTGTTCCCAAACTAGCACTCAAAGTCAAAAGTCACAAAAATAGCACTTAATGTTTTATCAAAAGTCACAAACTTAGGGTTTAGAGTTAAAGGGTGGGGTTTAGGATTTAGGGTTTAGGGTTTAGGGTTTAGAGTTTAGGGGTTTAGGGTTAGGGTTTAGAATTTAGGGTTTAGGGTTTAGAGTTTAGGGTTTAGGGTTTAGGGTTTAGAGTTCAGGGTTTAGAATTAAGAAATGAGGTTTTGGGATAAGATATAAATTTAGAAATGTGTTATTTTGGTCATTTTAGTTTTTGAGTGATATTTTTGTGATATAAACTTAGAAATGTGCTATTTTAACAAAAAGACAACACAAATTTGATATAAAAAGAAAACAAAAAAGTAGTAAAAGTAGGACAAAAAAAGGGAAAGTATAGTGGAGGGATCCTCTCGGGAACCGGGACCGTGATTGGTCTCGTTGAGGCCGAGAGTGAGAGGATGATGATGATGATGATGCGAAGAATCTCCGAGAGAGCTGCTACTGGTTTCTCTAAGAACTTGATCCTCAGATCCTCTGCGTCGCGGTTTCACGGCGAGTCTCTCGATTCCTCCGTCTCACCCGTTCTCATTCCCGGCGTCCATGTCTTCCACTGCCAGGTTTTCACCGCCCCCATGTCAAAAAAGTCTCTTTGATTTCAAATTCGAAATCTCAAAACGAATCCCATTGGTTGGTTACAGGACGCAGTTGGAATCGTAGCGAAGCTATCAGATTGCATTGCAGCTAAAGGCGGGAACATTCTCGGGTACGATGTCTTTGTTCCTGAGAACAACAACGTCTTCTACTCTCGCAGGTAGAGTGAAACTTGCTGTGGAAGTCAAAAGCTTTTGATAGTGGAATCACAGATTTGGTGATGTTTTTAAAGATGGTTTCTTTTTTGACAGTGAGTTTATATTTGATCCGGTGAAATGGCCGAGACAGCAAATGAGTGAAGACTTTCAAGCTATTGCGCAAAGATACGGTGCCATGAACTCTGTTGTTCGTGTGCCTTCTATAGATCCCAAGTATAAGATTGCTCTTCTACTCTCAAAACAGGATCATTGTCTGGTCGAAATGTTGCATAGATGGCAAGACGGAAAACTCCCTGTGGATATAACCTGTGTGATTAGGTGTGATCATAGTTCCTTTTAATCAAGCTGAATCCATATGTTATCTGAGCATGTATGTTTATGTGTGTTTACAGCAATCATGAGAGAGCTTCAAACACTCATGTTATGCGGTTTCTTGAGAGGCATGGCATTCCGTATCATTATGTAGCCACAACTAAAGATAATAAACGAGAAGATGAGATTCTGGAATTGGTTAAAGACACTGACTTCTTAGTTCTCGCTAGATACATGCAGGTATATATCAGATTCTTGTTGGTCTTTGCCTAATCTGTTTTTCTTTCCTTAATCAAATGGGGTTAGGAACGGATTGTTAGTGAAACTGAATAACCATATTCATCCTTTAGATGAATTTTACAACTTAGTCTATCCTCTTTCCAACCCGAGAAAGGACTATTGAGGACATTTTCTTCTGGCAGATTCTGTCGGGTAAGTTCTTGAAAGGTTATGGAAATGATGTAATCAACATTCACCATGGTCTCTTACCATCGTTCAAGGGCGGATATCCAGCCAAACAGGTCTTTCGGTTTTCTCATGGCTTTCTACCTTGTCTCTTTGTTATGTGTCTCTTAGTATTCTAGATTCTTTGTGCAGGCCTTTGATGCAGGTGTGAAGCTGATTGGAGCAACAAGTCACTTTGTTACTGAGGAACTTGATGCAGGGCCTATCATTGAACAAATGGTAACTTTGTCTACCAACTATTTGATTAGTACCTTCTAAAAGATATTATGTCAGTGCTCTTAGGCATCTTCTCAAATAATCTAATCTGAATTCTCATTTTCATAGGTTGAGAATGTTTCCCACCGGGACAATCTAAGGAGCTTTGTCCAGAAATCTGAGGACCTCGAGAAAAAATGCCTCACAAAAGCTATAAAGTCATACTGCGAGCTACGGGTGTTACCTTATGGAACAAACAAGACTGTTGTATTCTAATAGAACAAGCAAAGACTTTTTGTTGTATGAATAACTCAAAAGAAGGTTATAACAATTCTCTTGAAGATTTCTGATTCACTTGCAGTTACTGTGAACAAGTTATTTACAGGATTCTCTATCGCATACGATCACTGAGGCTCAAAGATTCGAGACAGCATTTGTCAGCCTCGAGACAAGTTACTTGGCGGAGAGTAGACTGAATCCCAGCAACCCATCTCTGCTTCTGAATCTTACTCTTGCACTTGAACTCCAAAAGACCCTGTCCAGTTTTAAGACCAAAGTAGACATCTTCTGAGTTTTCATTATCTTTACTGTAAGGCCATGCAGATATCTCGTCGCAGACTCCATAAACAACGCCTTCAAAAGGAAACAAGAAAGCTTCAGACTCCCATGTTCTTTCAAGTAATTTCCCTAACTCTTGGAAGAAAAAAATAGAGAATGCTTACATTTGATCTTCTTGGAGAATGTCCCTCCAATGTGTTTGCTTTTGAGTTTGATCATTACCTGAGAAATTCATAGAGCTCTATTGTTAAGCTTCTAGTATACAATATGAAACAATATAATTTGTGTCTCTAACTCAAGTACCTGAGACTTGTTGTTGATATAGACACAAACTCGCTTAAGTCGATGTCCTCCTGCTGACAAAGTTTAGTATAAGCATCTTAACTAGTGGAACCAGTCTTGACTAATAGAAGAATAGGATTTACCGTTTTGTGCACATTGTACCAAATCACCCTCTAAAGGAAGATTTGGTTCATCCAATCTAAACTGACAATTTGCAGTCCAGTTAGAGTCAGAGAAGCTCCTCTCACAAGGTGTGATCGTCGCGTTCTTCCTTGCTTCCTTCGGCTGCCTCACCTTCAAAGCCGCTTCTCCTCTCAAAGCTGGTTCAGTTCTCAACAAAAATCAGACCAAACACCCATCTTGCTAACCCAACCAAAGTATACAACACTCACCAGTTGCAGCTGCGGCTGTGAGAGTGGTGAGATCACTAGGTTTGTGGATATCAATTGAAGACCTAACCGCAGCAGCAACACATTCACGATCAGCACCTGCTCGCTCAGCCATCTCAATGCAATGCGAAGCTAGTAGCTCCGTAGCTGAGGCTAGAGCCAGCGTCATCATGGAGCCTGACCCTTGACTGCAGCTTCCCTCGGATGTCACAGACGCTAACCCAGCTGCCAGAGCTGCGATGGACACACCTGAGTGGACACGGGCTCTCTCCACACGCGCTTTGTCTTTCCTCTTCGGATTCCTCATGGTGTTTGGGTTGGTGTGTTGCTTTTGGTGAAACCACTTTGATAACTTCCCTGATTTGCCTTTGCCACTTGAGTTCATGATCTTCCCTGCCTGCATTTCCAACAAATCGTCAAAACCAGAACTCAAAACCGGTCAAACGGTCTTAGATCATACCATGAGTGGGTTTGCCGCAGAATCTTGGAAGAAGACATTAGGACTGTAATGGGAAACAGTAGACAGACTCTGATGTTGTCTCTGTTTGTGAGCTAGAGCTTTGGAGATTTCAGAAGCAGATAGACTCCATGATCTGGACAGAAACTTCATTGACTCGCTTGGTGTCTGAGGTTGAGGAATCCGAGAGAAAACCTCTTCAGCTCTCACAGTTACCACTCCTAACTCTTCCTCCAGATTCTCTGATCCAAATAGCGATGAAGAACTCTCATTCCAATCTGAATAGGACCTTCCTTCCATGTTCTCCTCAAATTTGCAAAACAAAAAAAAACAAAATGATTGTAGAAGTTTTAGAGATAATGTTCAAACTCAGTCAGAAAATACTATGTACATCAATGAAGCTCCATGTTACTTATATAGGTGATGAGAAAGAGAGGTGTAGACATAGGGTTCACAGAACCAAGTATTTGTGCTTTGAACGCAGTCCATAGATTCAGGGAATGTCCCATCAAATGGGCACAAAATGTAGATTAGAGAATGTAAATGAAATAATTAAGACAGCGAGTAGGATAACATGGAGACATGTGCATTGTTTTAAGAGCCGTAAGCTGCTCTTTGTGTCGTGTCTTTTTGGGTCCAAAGAAGATTTGACCGGACAACTTTTAACAGAGTTCGTGACTGTACCGACCAGTTTCTTTCTGCTATATAATTGTCATCACACGGAACCGTACACACTTTTCGCTTTTACTATAAAGATACTCCCCCCACGAGTTCAATCGTGTTATAGATGGTTCGAATATCCATCGACTGTTGTGTATTTTTTGTTATATATATATATTATAAGCCTTTAAATATCTATGGATAAATCAGGTAACAAAAAGAATCAGTAGTCCACTGCATGGTTCTGAAAAAACAATGTGTATTTCGAAATTAAAATGATGTTGAATGGTATAGATATGTTAAAACAGTATTGCTATTCAACCAACAAGAAGTTGGTCTAGAGATGTTTCTCTAGAAAAGAAGTTGGTCTACCGATTAAAACTATAAAGGAAATTTGGTCTGTATAACGTCAAAATAAACCATAATTCACTGGATACCCAAAAACCCTAGTTTTTCAATACACCTATTGCCTTTTATGTATTAATTCTATTTTTCTCTTCACGCCAACCGGCGAAACCTGCAAAAAAGAAAATATAAAAAATTCTTAATTATCAACTGTCACAATTACTCGTGGCTAAATTAGAATCACACCATCTCTTCTTTTATCTTCATGTGATAACTTTTGGGAAACTGAAAGGATTCCGTCGCCGGTTTGCTCACTCTCTTCGAACCCATAGAACCCATCGCTTTCATCTACACTATCGCCACCGTTGGACTTATCTTCTTTTGAAGTCCGGTAAAAAGGGAAAAGCCGAGCCGACTCAGAAATCGATTGCGAACAAGCGTCGTTACAGTCCAAGCGGCGAGAAGGAGCAGCCAAGCGTATTCTCCTTTACAGAGGCGAATCGACTGAGAGCGGTGTCAACACTGTAAGTTCTTGGTTTTATGTCTTCCATTCTATGCTTGCTCTGCTCGTTTCCCTTATTTAGGATATCATAGTTCTATCTGTCTCTAAGTTGTTAAATCTGACTCATCGGTTCAGTTGCATGTTAGATCTGGTAGCCATAGTTCCCTGAATTAATTGAGGGTTTTACTTCTCTGTTTTGTTGGAATCATATGTTTACTGCAAATTTTGGGGTAAATTTGTGTTTGTAATCGAAAGGAACAAATGATGGTAGAACTATACTTGTGCTACTATGCTATGTTGCATGGAATAGCGTAATAACTAAGTGTGAAATGTAATATCTTATTTTATAGTTGTGCAACTGTACCATTCCGTGTAATATGTGGGAATGAAGTTCCATACTAGCATATGTTGCATTTCCATTCCATTTCATTGAGTTGAATTTCCATTCTATTTCATTTAATTCCATACTATTTCGGACGGACAATGCTATGTTCCATAAAACTTATTATCTTTGGCTCTGTTTCACTATTACTTTGTTCATCGCATATTCTCTTTTTTAATCATACACCACTGACCTGCAATTTTGCATTTTACTTCTTTTTCCAGGTTTGTCATGGATGAGTTGGACCTTCGTAGGGGTGGGATATGGTTGGTGTCCTAAACAACTTTTGTAATATGGAATATAATATGTCGGCTATTCCGTATAGAATGGATGTCTTCATTTTTTTTATACTAAACATATGGAATATGAGAAAATTATAAAATAACTCAAATATGTGGTATGTGTACTTCTACGTCTTCATAAGCTTATTTGTAAATGTCACCCTTAACAATTACTGATCTATATTGTATTGTTTACACTTTAAAGTATATTATTACAATTATCGATCTATATTGTGTATTTTAACGGTATATAAATTTATGTACTATTTTCAGAGTTGCATATTTGGGTGTACGGTTTTAAAATGTGTGTATGGTTTACAAATCAGAAGTTAGGGTTTAGTATTCCCAATTATATTGTATACTATTTATTTTGTTGCATTCTATTTGGGGTTAGTGTTTACATTTGGGTGTACAGGTTATAATTATTGGGTTTAATGTTTAGTTATCAGGGTTTAGGGTGTTATGATAAGGATTTAGGGTTTAGTATATTTGGGTTGGGGTGGTGTGAAATTTTGGTTTATTTCTTAGGGATTGGGATGGGGTTGGTGTCTTAAACAACTTTTGTAATATGGAATAGAATATGTCGGCTATTCCGTATAGAATGGCTTTATTCATTTTTATACTATACAGATGGACTGGAATACTGTTTTTTCAGTTTAGTTTATGTTGGTTTCGGATTGGCTGGGTAAGCAGTACATACTTCGATGTCAGCATAGAAGTTCAAAAATGTTACCATTAAAATGATTTACTGTAAAAAATGTAAACTGTAAAAATATTTCCCCTCAGTTCTTGTTAATTTTTTTTTTGTTTTTAGTTATGTGGTTCTCGTTACGACACACAACGCAAGACATCACATCACATACTATCATTTGTAACTGGTTACCTGTTAAGGTAAGGGCCAAAACTGGATAGTTTGTGTATGAAATGTCTGACACTGAATAACGTCAAAATCAAAGGTTACTTACTTAATTTGTTCTTGATTTATGGCTAGTACGCAAATTAAGCCAACTATAAATGACTAAATGGGAATTTTAGAATTCACGTGTTAAAGTCATATTAGGAGTGATATGTTCTCCAAGTGATGGTGAAATTACATGATGAAAACTTTGGATTAGGAGATGTAGGTAGGGGTATCAATTCAGGCTGGCCTGACCCGGCCCCGACCCGTTAAACCTGTAAATATTTGAGCCCAGTCTGGCCCGGTCCAAAAATATTTTGGGCCTAGAATTCAAAGTCCATGCCAGTCCTTATAGGACTATAAGATTTTTCGGGCTTTTTGAGCTTTTCGAAAAATAATTTGTCATTTTCACTTTCATCATTTTAATACATGTGAATTTTCATTAAAAAAATACAGTTTCATTTTTTTTTAAAAGTATAAACTGAATTTGAACTTTTCTTCTTTATCAAAAATGTTTTACTATTTCGTATGCTTTAAAAAAATATTATAAACAAATCAAATTTAATAAAATTTAAATAATCAAATATAAATTATAACTAAATATTAAAGAACAAAATTTATGATAAACATGATCAAACGTTTTAGACTTTGTATTTTGAAATAAAAACATGTTATACATTAAAAAAAGAAGGTACATTTGCAAAATTTTAAAATGTAACACTTATAATGATATATCAATACTAATAATGGTTTTGATTGCAAGAACGATAACATTTATGATAAAATATAAAATTCCGGGTTTTCGGGCCGACCCTAGTACAAACGGGTTTAGACCCAAAATACTCAAATCACAAATGGGCTTAGCCCGAAAGACCCAATTTTTCTTGGGCTAATAAAACTAAACTCAAACCCGGTAATTTATAGGGTTGTGCGGACTCAGACTGCGGGCTTCGGTCCTAATTGACATGTCTAGATGTAGGTGGTAATCTAATGATAATCTTTTGGGGCGCAACATCTACTTTTGTTGGTTATGAGTTTATTCTTGTTGAAAATTTAAATTATCATAATTGGACCGGTTTGGATTTAAGGTTCGTGGAAAACATGGTGGTCAACTGTAACGGATTATCTGTTACATCTCTTTGTATTAGTCAGAAAATATTCTAAACTTGGGTCCAATAGTATGATACGTTCTCAGGGTAGTCCACTATGTAGACTAAATGTGTATTTCGCGAAAAAGGTATATATATAAAGAAACTAGGGGGGGTGTCTGCGCTTCACGCGTAATATTGTTTTATTATTGCTAAGAGCATGATTTTTTTTGGATAATGTAATTATGTTATCGTTTTTATTTGTTAAGATCATTATTTGATGTTTTTAGTTTGTTATGTAGTAGGTGATAAGTTAATATATTTTGCATTATTTTTTTTGAATAATGTGTTGTTGTGTGTATAGTACTTGTTAGAATGTTAGTAGTCAAATGAGCCTCTAACGTAAACTAATATTGAATTTCAATAACTTTGCATCTACGCATTTGTTGATTCTAAGATTAACGGTTTGTTGATTCTAATATTAACGGTTTCATCGTCAAAATTGTATTATATTTTTTTCATATTTTTGAAAATTATAATTTTTAAGATGTTTTTTGCCCTCTCCCCATATTTTAAACTTGAGCCCTCACCGTCTATGTATTTCGTTACATTTCTGGTGTGCGGTGCTTCTCACCATCACCTGAAAAAAACTCACACTTTTATCTTGTTCTTCTTGCCTTCTTCACCTATGAGATTATATGGTATTTGTTGCAGATCGGGTTTATGAGTTTTCAGTTGTTCGGTTGCAGATCGGGTTTATGAGTTTTCAGTTGTTCGGTTGCTTCTCACGACATTGTAGGCTGTTCTAGTCAATATTGATTGCTCATCTTCTTCCTTAGATTTCAGCTGATGTTAGGAACTGCTTCTCTTGGTTGGGTCAGAGTTTATTCGTCTTTGATTTTGTATTCTCCGTCGTTGGCTTACCGTCAATAGTCTCTGCTCGTTTTGGTTTCAAGATCTAGTTTTGGTGTTCTGACTTCTATGCTCTCTTTCATAGCTCGAGGACGGCTCCATAGTTTTCTGATTTCGCTCCATCTCCCTTTCCCTCTCTATTCTTGCATCTCTTTGCAGCTTTCATCGCATCCTGGTGGCTCTCCCTTTCACCATGTTTGCCACTCGAGATTTGGATAA
>NC_027754.1:29227131-29227317 GCF_000695525.1 Brassica oleracea var. oleracea
TCTCAAGTTGTTTCTTTTCTTTCCATGTTTTCCTTGGTATAGGTGTGCAGAGTTAGTATCTTGGAGCTTTGGTCCCTTTATCGAGAGCTTTGTGGTTTTTCAGTTGCATGCCGTCTTGTATGTTCTTGTTTAGTTTGTGAGGTGTTTTTTACTTTTTAGCTACTGGTTGTGATTCCGGTGTTTTAG
>NC_027754.1:29227356-29237346 GCF_000695525.1 Brassica oleracea var. oleracea
GTTCTCCCTTTGGCCCGCTTTCTTAGTTTATGTGTTGGTTGTCTAGTTTCTTATTCTTAATTTGATTATCTTATGATACTAATAGTGAAATAAATATAATTTGTAAATGAAATAATAAAAATTAGTAAAAATAATAAAATGATGAAAAATCTTGCTATTTTTAGATGTGAATAAATTAAATATTTAAATATATTTATATTATTTTATTTATTTCTTGAATTTTAGAGACCAATAAGTGTGATAAGGATTAGATAATACACAATTAGAAATTGATGGAGAAAATTGCAAGAATTTAAAAGAAAAAGAATTTAAATACAAAAAAAACATGAGGACACATGTCAACAAACCCCCTTCCACATGTTATAAGAAGGAAAAAAACCAACTTTATATATATATAGATTTAAGGATCCATAATTTTGATTATTTTTTAAAAAAATTGCCATTCACGAAACTATCAGATTTTCACAAGACAGTGGAATAATATACAATTTCTTATTATTAACAAGAGATGACTCTTTTCTCTACGTACAATCTTAAAAGAAAAGGGACATCAAACATACGCAAGCAAACACACACAACCATCAAACCAACCATCAAACCAACCAACAAGCAATCACAAACCCGGTTAATTAAACTCGGATCTCGCGGGTTTCAACAGCTTCGTAAGGAGAACCGATGAACACGTCTCCGTAGATGAGTCCAGCAAGTGCACCACCAACGAGTGGACCCACCCAGTATATCCAGATTTGTGACAAGTCTCCACTGACAATAGCTGGTCCGAACGACCTTGCTGGGTTCATGGAGCCACCGCTAAATGGACCAGCAGCGAGGATGTTGGCACCAACGATGAAACCAATAGCGATTGGTGCGATGGTTCCGAGCGATCCTTTCTTTGGATCAGCAGCTGTGGCGTAAACGGTGTAGACCAAAGCAAAGGTCACGATGATCTCCATCACGATAGCTTCGACCGCTCCTAAACCGGCTCCAACTCCATGGGTAGGTACGCTCTGTAGCAAACCGGAATAACAAAATAAACTCTTTTAAACCATGTTCATGTAATATAATATTTTTAGTGTAATATAATTTTTGTCAGATATGCTTAATAACTTAAAACAAGTTTTAGTGTATGTATGACTGTATAAGACTCTAAATAAATCATTCTACTAGCTTAACATATTGGGGATGATTGGAATGAGCTGTAGCTTTATATTTTTGCTTTAGAAATAAATCTGTAGATTTTTTTTGCTGTGGCTGTAGATAATTTTGCTGTAGAATATTAGCTGTAGGTTTAAAAAGATTCAAAGACTTACATATAAATTTTCTAAAGCAAAAAATAAGTGCTCTAGATTTATGGCTTTCCACAGCTAAAAATAAATAAAAAGAAAAGAAAAATCTGTATCTTCAAAAAATCTTTACAAAGCATGATTGGTAAAATTTTGGGCTGTAGAAATAATTTAAGCTGTAGAAAGATTTTACAGCACTTCTAAAGCACTTGCCAATCAACCCCATTCTCTCCTTTTTTTTTATTTGGGCTTTGGAGCTGTGCACACAAATTAAAAATATTTAATTTTATATATTTTTTTTTTGATAAAAAGTCAAATAACATAAAACAATAAATTTTACATTGAAAATTTAAAATGTCATGTAATTTAAAATAATTTTTTTTTAAAACATCGTCTATTAAAAACTGAGGGAATATATTTCTTCTTAAAAATATTTGTATTCGTGAAATCACTGATAACCAAACCACCTAGTTACTAATAAACCTAAAATGGTCCAAGCCTAAGCTAACATGAAAAAAACATGTTAAATAATCTTAAAGTGGTTGTTCAAAAAAAAAAAAAAAAATCTTAAAGTGATGCAAACCAAAGTGAAATTAAAAACAAGAATAACTAGTTCTACGTTACTATTACGTACCTCGCCGTTGGTAACGAAGACAAGGAGAAGGCATGCAACGGTGGAGCCAAGACACTGAGCAACCCAGTACAAGAAACCTGTGATCAGTGTGATGTTTCCTCCAACAGCAAGACCAAGAGTCACAGCTGGGTTTAAGTGGCCACCGGAGATGTTAGCTGCTACCGAAACTCCGACGAACAAAGCGAAGGCGTGAGCCACCGCAATGGCCACAAGACCAGCTGGATCCAAGGCTGCATCAGAGGTTATCTTGCCAAAAGCAATAGCAGAGCCAACACCAGCGAATACAAAGATAAGAGTTGCGATGAACTCAGACAAGTAAGCCTTTAGAGATGCAACACTGAATGAGTCACCCAAACTTCCAACTGCGATCTTCACCATTTTTAGAAAACTCGAAGACTTTTGCTTTTGGTTTGTTTTTGGTGTTAGTTTTTTTCTTCTTCTGTTCTTGAGGCTTTGCATGGCTCTAGTTTATATAGTGAAGAGCATGAGCCAATGATGGGCACATATGACGTGGTGGAGCATTATTGGATGCCGCCCAAACCGACTCTTATTTGATTAATCGAAGGTTAGGAAATATTTAACATGATTAGTGACAACTATAATGGGGTTTAATATAATGTGAGGATAAGAATCTTCTGTTGGCATTTCGATATTCCGCTGTTTAAATAAACGTTGTGTCACACCAATAATGATGGATGATCTTATTATACTAACTATTTGTCATTTTAAAGTTCGTATTGGATTAGATAAGTTGGAAGATGCTAATATATATATTTGTAGGGATTATGATTTATAAAGTCAATTAATCTAATACGTTTGATGTTTTATTTTGGAGTTGGTAGACTTGGTCAGTTTATATTTTTCAAAAAAAAAAAACGAAAGTCGAGTTTTAACTAGGTGCGATTATGACTTTTATTCTATTATGACTTTTATTCTATTATACTCAACATTAGAGAGAATACTTATCCGTTTGAGGGTGAATTGGGATCAGAACTGACTATCTGTAATGATATTTATCCATCTCTGCTAGTAGTTTTTAGGAAGTCATAGGTTCGAATAGATGTGAAAGTACTTGGATATTTTTTCACAATTCAATTGAAAAAATATTCAATACTTTAGTTGAAATAGAAAGGTGATTAATCAACAGTTATTTAATGAAAAGGTTTATGGAGAGATAACATTAATTAGGTATCGCAGGGAAATGGAAATGTACCTTTCTAGTGTGAGTAGTTTGGCTGACACGTATTGTTGCTCTCACAATTGCCAAGTCATATAACTTTGGATGACGTAACTTTTCATTACATGGGCCTAAGCCCATTGAAATTCTTTAATGGATTCTCTCAATGTATTTCTCAAACCCAACAGAAACAGCGATATTTATTTTCCGGCTTCTCTCTATCCCTCCGGCGTCTCCCTAAAACCCTATCTGTAGAAGAAAACGACGACGGTCGAATCTCGCTTCTCCGGCTTCATCCATTTCTCACAATGGCTTCCGCTTGCTGCAATAGATTCATGAACAGATCCTCCGTCTCGTCTCTCAGATCCGCCATCAGATCTGCGCTTCACAAATCTCCAGTTGGCACCGGAACTCCGCCGAGTGCTTCCTCCGCCGGGTTTCGGATTCCGTCTAAACCGGCTGCTTCTCCCCGATTCTCCTTCTCCAGGTATGCTCATAACCAATCAACACACTCTGTTACAAATTTGCTTCAGTTTCTTCATTTCTTTGACTTTTAGTGCTTCGTGAGTCTTCTTCGTTTTAGGGTTTCGTTTGATGAATTGTGTGTAGGTGTCCATCTGAGCTTGGTTGTGTTCAGTCGCTGTTGCCGCTTCACAGCACGGTGGCGGCTGCTAGGCTGACGTCGTGCCTTAGCGTAACATCCAGAAGCAGCCGAGCTCTCTCTCAGGGTACTCTCTGCTGCACCTCTCCCGACCTCTAATACATTAGATTGCTGTGAGGAAAGGTTAATACTTGCTTGATTGCATGTATGAAGTGTTTCATGCTCTGTGATTACTTTATGACTCTGTTTATTTCTTGCTTGAGGGGATAGTTGCTTCTTGTAGTGTTGGTAGATTAATGTTTTACTCTTAACGAGGAGGAAAATTGACCCTAATAAATAAGCTGAGTGAATCAGTTTCTAGAGTAGCAATAGAGTTTTGTGCCGTTGTGTCTGTCTAATTATGAGTACTTGATTCATGCAGGCACATAATTTCATCGTTACCATGTGGGATCGAACCTTGCATCTTTATCAAGTACGAGCCTTTTTTTTTTGAGTTATAGTTATCCAAATAAAGTATTGGAGAACAAGAATTAGTAGAAAAAAACGCCCCGTAAAGACTTAATTTTGAAGGGGGTAGCTTATTGAACCCAATGTTAAGCCGTGCCAGACTGTCATTGTGTTTCTTGATGTTTTTCTTTTGATATGAATGTCAGTCTAAGAAAACTAGTCCATGATCCATGTATAAAGAGTGGCAACTATACTCTAGTAATCTGTAAAAGTGCTTTTTGTTCCAGATGGAATCGATGACACGTGAGACGTATTTGCAGTTGTTTTTAAAGGTGGGCTCTGTCAACAAATGCTAATTTAGATTTAGGAATCTGTTTAGATGAGATTGCTTGACTAGTTTGTTGTTTCACTTGATTCACAAGATGTTGTGTTAAAGACTCTTACTATATAGAACATATAAGCGGAAAGCATCCGTCTTTTCCTTCTTCTTTACCAAAGACCAGTTTTTTGTCTCTGTCCTAATCGTTCTTTCTCTTCCTGTGTACTACTCTAGAGATGGGCCTTTCAGTCCCAAGGTGACCACCTGCTACATTCATGAAGATTATTACTCTCAGAGCCTCAGAGGAGACGAGAAGTTTTTTTTTTTGCGACACCAAACTCTTGTTCATGAAGAAAACTGTGTAATACTATTTCGGGCTCTTTACACAATTCATATCTCAGATTCTATCCATGTTTGACATTGTGTTTACCTTAACCAAAAACTCAAAACTTGAAAAGATACTAAAGTTGTATAGCAACATTTTGCTCTTGAATCCAGCTTGAGCCAACTTCTTTAATCTTTCATAATCTTCCTAATGTGACTAACTTCTCTCCATCTCTCATGGTAAGCATAGAAATTCGACATCACTATATATCCGTACTCATCTTCATCAACTCCCCCTAACACAACCATCTTAGCAGCAACGGCTTTTGCAGCTCTAAGATCCTTCCCAGCACTACAAGCACCAAGCAACGCCCTCCAAGCCACACCATCAAACCCAAAACCGAATTCTTGAATTACCATTTTCGCCTGCCAGATCTCTCCTCTCTGCGCCATAGCTCTGATAAGAGAACAGCAATGCTCTACACTTGGTCTGATTCCATACTCGTTAATCATCATCTCAAGGTACCCAAGCGTGAGCTCCAATGGAACGTCACAATGAGAACACACAGCTAAGAGATTCAAGAATGTGATTCGATCAGGTTTCAAGAATCTTTCTTGTTTCAGTCGGCTGAAGAGCTTGATTGCCTCGGTTGAATCGTCAGTACGAGCATAACCAGAGATCATTGCGTTCCAGGCAATCAAATTCTTTCTAGGCATGGTCCAAAACATCAGCTCAGCTTGCTTTAACATTCCGCATTTAGAATACATATCTATCAGAGCACTGGCGACAACAACCCGAGAGTCTAGGCCAAGCTTGAGAGCACAAGAATGGATGAGACTTCCCCATGGCACCACAGCGAGAGCAGCAATGGCGGCCAGAACTATTGACAAGCTGTACTCGTCCAATCTAACGCCTGACAAATGCATTGTGGTGAAAAACTCAGTAGCTTCTCTTGATTGCTCACTGTCAATATGGTGTTCCATGAAGATGAATTAGGGTTAGGCAAACTCTTTAGAATCTGAAAAGCATTGTTGAAATCTCCGGCTTTGGCGAAAGCATTTATGAGCTCGTTGTATGTTACAGTGTCTGGATTTGGCGTCTGATGGAAAAACCAAAGCCCTAGGCTCAAGTTTATCGTTCCTTGAGCAGGAAGCAACGATGACATTCCAATAGACTGTGTCCTTTTCTTTCATGTGTTCGAATATCAAAACTGCATCATCCATGGAACCGCATTTCCTATACATGTCGATAAGACAATTACCCACAACGACATTGCCTTTCTCCATGCCAAGTTTCACAATCTCTGAGCAAATGCATGCTCCGAGCCGCAAGATTTTCAGTCGTGCACAACAAGCTGGCTGTAAAGGAGAACTCGTTAGGGAACACATCAGATCTGTGGAGCTCAAGAAACAAAGAAAGTCCTTCCTCTAACCTTCCCGACTGAACGTAACCAGAAACCAACGAGTTCCAAGAGATGGTATCTTGTTCAGGCATTTCATCAGACACTTTGTGAGAATCTTCCAACGAGTCGCTTCCCTTATAAAATCTCATCAGCGAATTGGAAAGACGCGATTCTGAGACAAACCCATGTTTCACGACGTAGCCATGAAGCTGCCTGCACAAAGAAACGTAGCCATGGTTTCTGGAGACGCGGAGCAAGTGAACCAACACAGAAGCATCCTCCGACTTGTCGCCGTTATTGACCAACTCAACGTCAGCGTGTAACGCGTTTATGACACCGGACTGAGCCAGAGCATGAACGATGTTGGTCCATAAGTTCGAAGAAGCAATGGAACCAACATGGCTCCTCATGGAGTAGACACAACATGATGTCAGAAGAACTGTAAGTTTATTCGACTCAAGTCTAAGCATTTGGCTTTATTCTTTATAATCAGATGGACACATGCAAATTTTCTGAAAACTTAAATACTACTGCAGCTTCATTTTAAATGGTGTTCAAGGTAAATACACACAAATTAAGAAATTACAAAATACTATACAATTTATCTTGTTTATGTTAAACTATAACTAAATAATATAAATCCAACCAATAGAAAAATGAAATATTATATAATTGGTTACAAATGTCAACAAATGGTCTTGTTCTGGATTGCGATGCATAATCGGTTGTCCACTGGAGACAAAATGCTCCTCTGGAACTCTGGAATAAACCCTGGATGTGTTCTATGTCAACATCAATTGGAAACCAGAGAACATTTGTTCTTTGAATGTAGCTACTCCCTAGAGATATGGCAGAACCTGACTCGCAACATCCTGCCTTCCAGATTCTCCTCTCGGTGACAAGATATCAATGAGTTACTGTCAGATAATACCCAAACGATGCTACAGCTCTATCTCCTGAGATATAGCTTTCAAGTGATCCTCTACACAGTCTGGAGAGAACGAAACAATCGTAGGTATGGAGATTCCCCAACACTGGCCTCCATGATGATCAAGACTATTGATAGACAGATTCGAAACCAGTGTCTCTTGTTGGGTTCAAGGAGAGCTCGACGTTACAGAACTATTCTTCAGGCTTGGTTCGCCACATGATAGAAGCTTTGGAAAAGTTTGTGCTCTGTTTTTTCAAAAAAATCTCTAATTTCAGTAGCTTAGTCTGTAAAACATAACTTTTTCTGAATAAATTTTACATATTATTCAAAAAAAAAAAAAATACAAATGTCAAGCATCATTAAAATTTTATCTAAAATAATGACAATATATATTATTTTGCAGCAAGATAAAAATATTTAAATACCACTTATATTGAAAAAGAGGAAGCATTTATTTTGGGAAAGATTGAGCAGTTTGATAAGATTGAAGGTTGAGAACTTGGGATTAAGAAAGAGCTTAAAATAGATATGAGAGTTATTTGGAAAGTAGCAAATATAGGTGGAGTAAGAATGGAGGGTATGTTTCCCATACGGAGAGCAACAAAGTAAATGATATGGAACTAAGTGAAACACACCTGAAAACTAAAATGAAACAACAAAGAGTAGATGCTTCCTTCGAGTGAATCTCCTATCATACCCTTCTTCTTCTTCCATTGCAAAGATAAAGATCCACTATTAGTTATAAACCAGATGAAGCCATGAATCAGGAATCAAATTCTCAAACTTACTTTCCGTTCAATCACTCAGCCGCCTCTATTATTAGGCATGCTAATAGCTTTGGAGATGCCGATGAGACACACAATGATGATTATTGCTGGTACAATTGCAAAGTTTGGTAGAAACCAAATTTCTCAATGACTAGAGAGACATGAGTGGGTCATTCCCCACAAGATAGAAAATTAGTAGATGAAGCAAATGTCATGTTTGCCTTCAAGAAAAGAGAAAACAGTTTGAATAAGGTTCAAATAAAAAAACTAACACAAATTAAAAAAGAAATTTTGTGTTTCGCAACGAGAGCTATATGCCCACTTCCAGCATACAAAACACGATCTGAACTCTAATGATTTCTTGTCCACCTTTTCATCTCCCCTGAAATCAAGTTGGTAAAGAGTACTGATCCAAGCTGCACAAATACCATTTAAAGCTACCAAGAGCTGGGCCATTTCATCCTCACTAACAACCACAGTACTAGTTCAACCACTAGTCCAAGCATAGTCTCTTAATTTGCGTTGATTATTGAAAAGTGATGTAAATCACATATTTAGTGTCAATTTTTAAGTAAATGATTCAAATTAGAGTCAATTATTATTCGGACACTTTATAAGTGATGCTATCTATTTTTCTTTTCTTGTAGTGCCACCAGAAATCAATTAGAAGACAAAATATTAAAAAGAACAATGAGTATTTTTTCACTTTAATTGAGATTCAACTGACTTACAACTATAATTTGTGCAAACTTTGTAAAATGGCTAAAAACTTGAAAAATATAATGGTGGAAGTTTATAAAAATCTTCGGAACATTTTTTGAAAAATCATACATCTAAAAGATATTACTGAATGGAAGGACGCGATTCTGAGACAAACCCCATGTTTCAAGATGTATCCATGAAGCTGTCGACACAAATAAACGTAGTCATGGTTTCCGGAGACGCGGAGCAAGTGAACCAACGCAGAAGCATCGTCCGGCTTGTCGCCGTCATTGAGCAACTCAACGGCAGTGTGTAATGCGTCGATGACAGCGAACTGAGCCAGAGCGTGAACGACGTCGGTCCATAAGTTCGAAGAAGAAGTGGAATTAAAAGATCTCCTCTTAAAGAATGTGAGGATAAAGAGATGCAGATGAAGAACATTGAAGAAGAGAGAGAGAGAGAATAATCTGGGAGAAACTATATTTCCTTAAAATTTAAATTGTGGATTTACGTACAAGTTTTTTAAAGGCAAGTTGCCCCAGTACACAATATAATAAAATATTTATTGTTTAAAATGTTCAACGGTCTCATTCTCTCTTCTTCTTCTTCCTTGCTTCTCAAGTCTGGTCTTCTGCTTCTAAACTCAAGTCTGGTGCATCTTATAAAACCTTATAAAACCTTTATAAAACCTTATAAAACCTTATAAAGCCTTTATAAAACCTTATAAAACTTTATAAGTATTTTCAAGTCTGGCAGCTTGATTCTCAAGTCTAGCTGCTTAATTCTACTTCATGTCAACACTCCCCCTCAAGCTTGACCATGTGGAACAAGTCAAGCTTGGAAGCCATGAAGTATTCCCTCATTAAAACTTCAACTAGGTAAAACCCTTTGGGAGAAAACCCAAGTCAAGGAAAAAGAGTAGAACACTTCATGAAGGAGAGATCATTGACATGATAGGTCTATGAGTCCCAATTTTGGATGAATGAACTCACATACCTTAGTGCTTGCTGCCTTGGTGAAGATATCAGCTAGCTGATCTTCACTCCTTGTGTAGCACGGCAATATGATCTTTTGCTCCACGGCTTGTCTCACTTTGTGGCAATCTATGGTGGTCTCATGTAGACCTCATCTTCTAACTCTCCTTGTAGAAAAGCATTCTTGACATCTATTTCCCAGAGATCCCATTCTAAGTTCACAGCCAATGAGAGTACAATCCGTATCGTGTGAAGCTTAGCTACTGGTGCAAAGGTGTCAAGGTAATCTTCACCATAGACTTTAGTGTAGCCTCTTGCAACAAGTCTGGTTTTTTTCCTTTCTGGTTGCCCATTAGCCAAGTACTTGATAGTGAATAGTAACATGCTTGTGACAGCCTTCTTGCCTTTGGGGAGCTCACTCTCAAACC
>NC_027754.1:29237451-29237671 GCF_000695525.1 Brassica oleracea var. oleracea
AAGTTGCTTGAGTGGGATGGGCTACTGCTTGACTGTTGAAATACTTCCAATTTGATGGACGCTTTCTCACCCTTGTGCTTCTCCTAAGCGGCTGGACCTCTCCAATAATCTCAGCTTCAGCTTCATTTTGTTGATCTGATTCCTCTTGTTGTTGGCTTTCATCCTGATCATGAACCTCTTGCTCTTGATCAGTAGTCTGCGGATCCTCTTGACCCATGTG
>NC_027754.1:29237712-29237950 GCF_000695525.1 Brassica oleracea var. oleracea
CCTCTTCAGCCGCATCCATACCATTGGCTTGATCTAAACTATTTGTTGAACCAGTAGTTCTTTCATTTGGTGTCATGATGATACCTAGGCTCTCCATGATAATCCGTAGGTTGTTTGCCCTATATGAAGCTCCTTGAGATAGATCCTTGAGATTGTCCCAACACTTCTCCTCATAATAGCCTCTAGATTCTACAAACTTGACCTCTCTGGATACTAAGACTCTTCTTGTCTCTGGAGA
>NC_027754.1:29238366-29254699 GCF_000695525.1 Brassica oleracea var. oleracea
AATACATGCTTCACATCCATCATTTTTGAAATAAACATTAGGCAATAACAGGTTCAGTGCTCTAGAATGGGGATGGCCTAACCTAGCATGCCACAATACATCATTTTCTAAGACAGGGATTGAACTAAAAGCATAAGGTAAACATGATCTAGTTGTGGTGTCTTCAAGCAGGTACAAGTCCCCTTTAGTAACACCCTTTCCGATCATCTTAAGAGTCTCAATATCCTGAAATACGACATCATTAGGACTAAAAATGACCTTGCAGTTAAGATCAGTGGCAACCTTCTTGACAGATAATAGATTAGATGCAAAAGATGGTATATAAAATGCTTTAGTATCTTTCTCAAATAGTTTCAAGTTTCCTACACCTTTTATTGGTAGGCTGTCGCCATTTGCAATCATAACATTGCCTAAGGCAGGCTTAACATTACTGATTAACCTAGCATCACTAATCATGTGGTGAGAAGCTCCAGAATCTATAACTACTGGCTTAAAGCTATCAGATGCATTCAAGGTTGTAACAAGAGCATTGGACAATTTATAAGAGGCATTCAAAGATAAACCAAGTGTGTTATCAGAGTTCTCCTTGAGGGCTTTGATGAGAGCATCAAGGTCAGACTTCTTGATTGTCTCATCTTGGGTAGTCCTCATGATAGAACAGCCATTGAATCCCAAGGGCAACCGAGTTCATGGGACGAGGAGTAGATGGCTCGCCCATTTCACCAGAGAAATTCCCCCTTGCATCAGAGTAAGGTGTCCTGAACTTCTGAGGCTTGAGGTGTGGGTGAAGGATCCAACATTTGTCTTTGCCGTGACCTTTTTTCTTGCAATGGTCACACACCCACACTTTCTTGTCTTCTGGTTTGTGATACCCCTTGTTAGCTATGCCCTCATGTTTGTGCTCATTTCCTTCAGCCTTGTTAGCTATGATAAGGTCTCCTTTGCCACCAAAGAGTCCCACTGAGCCTTGCTCCTTTTGAATCTGAGCACAAAGCTCCTCAAGTGATGGAAGCTTCTCACTTCTTAGAATGTGTTTGATTAGATCACTATAACCCGGGTTGAGAGTGAACAACAAAGCAAAGACCTTGTCTTGCTCCTTTCTCTCATTAAGTACATCCGGATCAAGACTGGCCGGTCTTAGCATCTCTAACTCGGCCCACAACGATCTGAACTTCCCAAAATGCTTGGAAAATTCAGTGTCCTCTTGACTGAGAGTGTTGATAGTCCTCTTGACTTCAAACACCCTACTGATGTTAGATATATTTCCATATACCTTCTGGAGAGTATCCCACAGCTCCTTGGAAGTTTCACAGTAGGAGTAAGCTTCCAAGATAGAGGTTTCAAGACTATTATGAATGATGGAAAGGACCATGAGATCCTTCTGACTTCTCTTTCCACCTCCTTCAGCCGCAGAAGCTTCCAAGATAGAGGTTTCAAGACTATTCTGAATGATGGAAAGGACCATGAGATCCTTCTGACTTCTCTTCCCACCTCCTTCAGCCGGAGCACCAGCTTCTTTACCATCCTCTCCTAGGATGATCTTCTTGGTGTCTTTGCCGTCAACAACATACTCCCAAAGGCCTCTGCCTCCAAGAGCGATTTTGACAAGTCTAGACCAAAGTAAGTAGTTGGTTCCCTTGAGGGTAACCAGAATAGACACGGATTTAAAGACATCAGTGTATGAGTTTTCCATTTTTTTTTTTCTGGTAATGAAGAACAACTTAAGAACAGGATGAACTTTACCAAAAATAGAAAGGGAAAATCAGAGATTTGTGGAAGTAAAGAGAATAGAGTAGAGAAGAATGAATCTCAGGAGCTTACTTGCTCTGATACCATGAAAGAATGTGAGGATAAAGAGATGTAGATGAAGAACATTGAAGAACAGAGAGAGAGAGAGAAAGTAGATCTGGGAGAAACTCTATTCCCTTAAAATTTAAATTGTGGATCTACATACAAGTCTTTTAAAGGCAAGTTGACTCAGTACACAATACAATAAAATATTTATTGTTTAAAATATTCAACGGTCTCCTTCTCTCTTCTTCTTCTTTGCTTCTCAAGTCTGGTCTTCTGCTTCTAAACTCAAGTCTGGTGATTCTTATAAAGCCTTATAAAACCTTTATAAAACCTTATAAAACATTATAAAGCCTTTATAAAATCTTATAAAACCTTATAAGTATTTTCAAGTCTAACAGCTTGATTTTCAAGTCTAACTGCTTAATTCTGCTTCATGTCAAATTCCTCTTGGAGTAGACACGGCATGTCGGAAGAACTATAAGTTTATTCGACACAAGTCTTAGCATTTGACTTAAACTTTTACTAAAGAAATTGAATATTTATTTTGGGGCAGTTTGATAAGATTGAAGGTTGAGATTAAGAAAGGACTTAAAAATAGACATAAAAGTTATTTGGAAAGTAGTAAATATAGGTGTGCTTCTAATTCTTGCAAGAAGCAACGTATTGAAGAATATAATGAGAGAGATAGAGTAAAAGGAGAGAGAGATAACGATAGGAAGAAAATGGTGAATTCAGAGTTATCTTCTGGATGAAGGTAAAGAAGAGAAAGAGATAAGCAATCTAATCTTGAACACATTATGCTTTATAATGGGTTTCTTGTCAATGCAGTTTTTTCCCCATAGATTTCTATCAATCCCAATTTCACTAAGAGGAGGAGAAGATGAAGAAGGAGATGATAGAAGAGGTGGTGATTGTAGGAGGTTTAGTAATGGTACAATTTGTATACGCAGGCAACTCTTTGCTCATGAGTTATTTGATGTCACTCGGTCTCGGCCCTTTCACCATTGTCATCTTCTCTACCTTTGCCACTTTCTTAATCCTCTCCCCTTTCGCCATTCTCTTCGAAAGGTTTGTCCATAAACAAATCCGCTTAGTTCTCTTCAGACAGTAAAAAATGTTGTCTTTGTTTTGTTTTTGTTGTTTCTGAAGGAAGCAATGGCCAAAAGAGCTTAGCGCTAGGCTGATTGGTAAGCTAGTTTTGATCTCCTTTGCAGGGTAAGTATCATCCTCCATTAGTTTTTTGTCATAAAAAGTATAAAACTATGTTAAAATTTTGTATTTGTTTTGAAATAAACAGGGTTACTCTGTTCCAGTCTCTGTTTCTGGAAGGAATCAGGTTGACGTCACCAGCAATGGCCACAGCGATGCCTAATCTCGCTCCTGGTCTCATTTTCTTTATTGCTTGGATCGTTAGGTGAGATCAATTTTGAACAACGTCGGTCCCGTGCTCCAACATTCACTAAATTGTCTATGTTCTGCTCTCTTGGACAGGTTGGAGAAGATGAATATGAAATGCGTGTACAGCAAACTGAAGATCTTAGGGACATTGTTGTGCGTGTTCGGCGCTTTGACAATGAGCTTAATGCACAGCGCTTCGATCATTCAAGATGAAAAAGATAATGCTTCAATATTCGTGTTTGATCGAGACAGAGTCGTGGGATGTATCTACCTTCTCGGAGCTGTCTTTGTCTTATCCACCAACGTCGTCCTTCAAGTAAGTAAACCGGTTCTTCATAACCGGGTCGGTTTAGTTTCTAGTGTTGGTCTAAAACTCGGTTATATTTACAGGCTTCGACGTTGGCTGAGTTTCCAGCACCGATTTCGTTAAGTGCGATAACGGCATTGATCGGAGTGTTGATAACAATGCTGGTACAGTTATTACAAAACCAGAGCGGGAAAGTACTTACTAGATCACTCATTAGTATTGGTAACCTCGTCGGTTTTTCTCTTCTGGTGAGCTTAAATAAATGTTTCATAAATTAACATAAATAATGAATGGTTTTATGGTTATAACATATAGTATTTGAAATTGGTAGGGAGGGATGGTGAGTGGAGCATGTGTTAGCTTTAATGGATGGGCGATGAAGAAACGTGGACCGGTTATGGTTTCAATGTTTAGTCCTTTCGCTACGGTTATCTCAGTTGGTTTCTCTGTTTTGACATTAGGAGAGTCCATTTGCCTTGGAAGGTAAAATTTGATATATGATCATATAGTAATTCATGTTTGTTTGTTTTTAATGAATGATTAACAAAAATGCAGTGTGGGAGGAATGGCGTTGATGTTTATGGGACTGTACCTCGTGTTATGGGCTAAAGGCAAAGAAGGATTCTCACAAATTGAGAGTTTTGAGTGTGAATTCGACGCTAAGAAGCCTCTTTTGTCTTGACAATTTTTTTTTTTTCTTTTTCTTCTTTCCCACAGATCAATCTGTATACAAAAATTGTCAGATATTGAATATATTGAGGGTTGTAGGCTCTATATTTGTAGTCAAGATTTTACACAGTCCTGTTTCATATTTTTATGCTGCAGTGCATAAACGTTACAAAAAACGAAAATAATCTTATAGAAACTGATGGGGTCATGATACACTAAAAATAAATCCTAATCTACTGTCAAGCTAACAATGGTTATTGTAATACTTTAGATTCAAATCTAGAGAACCAGTTTATACTTTATCTTATTGGATCAATACTTAGCTAAAACAATATGGAGGTTTTAAAACCAGTGAATTGTAACAAGCAAGTAACATGTTTGATTTGGGGTTTTCAGTTGATTAAAAGAGCTAAGCCTAAGGTGAATAATTGAAAATCAATGAGCATGAGCCAAACATCTATTTGCATCAAGTCTTAAACTCGAACAATAAAGCAAGATCGATCCACTTTCGTGGCATCTATCCTTTTATCATGCATTCCTAACATCTAAACTGTCGTTTGAATCGGAGAAAGATGATAAACATTAAGACCAGATTCGATAAATTCACAATTTGCCCTAACATCTACTTTCGCTGATTAGGGACAAAATTGCACATTCATGATATTTTAACCAATCTGAAACACTTTTGATGATCAGATTAAACCTAATTTCAAATACTAAATGTAATCATGAATGAAGACAGTCAAAACAGCAATCCATATTTGTGTTTAGTTCATGAATCTATGACCTCCTAACACCCTATACTAAGCAAATCGACTAATCAACCATCTCACAAGAGACCAAAGACATGACTCTGAATAATACTACCTATAAAATAAAATAGAAACAAGAGGGTTCATGATAATTTTCTCTAGGCGAGAGAGATAGAGCTTTCTCCCTAACAAGTAGCAAATCGCGATGTAGAACTTTAGGATCTGGTTTCTTCTCCCAAAAACAGCGTAGTAAAACAAAGAAAAAAAAAGAAAAAGAAGATATATCAAGATCGTTGGATCCAATGCAACTCAAGACCTGTAATGACTCAAAAATGACTAAAAGAACTCGATAAAGACTCAAAAGCACTTTGGAAAACATTGTTAGAATGCGTCGAAAATACTATATATCAGGTCAATGGGTGACTACGTTACCAAAAATAAACCATGTTGGGTTCATCGTCTGCTCATTCATAATCATCTCTACACCATAATTAATCGTTGTAGATAATGCTCATGATTATAGTCATACAATACATATACAAGGGTAGTTTCAGAAAAGGGAAGGCAAAAAATAATAATCAAAAGCTTTCTCTCTATCTCATTTCACCAAATGCCATGACGAAGAAAACCAAATACACAAGAACATCATTATGGGTAGTTATACCCCACCAATCTCACAGGATTCGAATCAATTCTGAGCTCGTAGATGTATGGGTGTGCGTGCAAGGTAAATAGCCCACTTTGAGACATTTGTCCATGGTTGTGAGTCTGATAGATTTTTCAGAAAAGCTGCTGCATGCATTGAAATCAGATGTTGCCTTGTTAAGTAGATAATAAAGTGCTTTATAGGTGGTAATTTTACTTTCTTTTGGGCAGATACGTTGACACTTTTAATCAAGGCCGTTGAAACTCACAGACCATGTATCAGTGACCTCCTGCACAATCTGCTAAACCAACAATCCCTGCAAACACAAAGTTCTTCATCCCAGCAGCACATGCATCGTCTTCAAACGACCAGGTAACGGAAATGGCTGCTGCTGAAACCAGACAAGCGGAATACTTAGCAGAAGAAGTAGCCACCTCTACGGAGGCTTCACCACCACCATCTCCAATATACAAAGATTTCCAAGTCTAGATAACATCAAAAGAAGTGGGTCAGGAATAAAAGTGACCTTCCTCCTGTCAAATTCCACAAGGACGGCCTCATGGAGCGGAAGCTTCAACAGCTCGTTTACATCACCAACGGGTCCATCACCATTCAAACTAATTAAGCCCACTTAAAAGTAGCAGCAGCAACAGCTTAGGAGAGGAGCTTCAGGGAGTAGAGTTGTCAGCTGAAATATGTAGTATGAAAAAGTTTTGCTCATTGTGACAGTTAGACCCAATCAAATGTTAATCCATGAGTTTACCCAATACATGTAAAAAGACTCGCTTCAGTCAAATGATAGGGGCAAATCTGTACTGTATTATTTTTTTAAACTTATAAACAAAAACATCGTGTGTCCGAAATAGTGGTTGGTTCTACGCGCGCTTTGGACCGGTAATGCGGAGATATGCGTTGTGTTGGCCACGCACGTGCCTATTCATCTGATTTTTGTTTTATACGGGCTGGTGGCCATTAATCATTGGGCCGATAATTCGGGTTTAGTAAATATTATTAAAAAAAAAAATTAATTAATTATTTTACTTGTCCGATCGAGCTATAATAACTGATCAACGGATGAAACGGTTGGTTAAGGGAGAAATCCAACCGTTGGATTCAGCAGATCTGTGGGAAGAAGAAGAAGAAACAAACGCCCAAGAGTTTCCTCGTCTAACGTAAAAACCAGAAATCAAAAAATGAGGTAGGAGAGATGGATGACATGTGGATCATAAGCATTTCGTCGAGCACGTTGCGAGCATCTCCCCAGCCGATTTGATTCTCTTGTGGGAATCTCAACACGAAGATTAGAATCAAAGACAAAACATAATATATTTTGATTGATGAAGCTGTCGGCACAAAGAACCGTAGCCAATGTTTCTCCCCGTCGCTGAGTAGATACGAGATGTCGGGTAATCTGTAAGTTTCTTTAGATACACAGATCTTAGCATTTGAACGATCGATCCCGTATAGTTAGACAGATTTCAAATCGTATCAGAGATGTGTTTCGTGGGATAATGACATTCGAAGATTGAGAAAGAAGGAGCTGCTTTAGATCAAACGAGTAGGTTCTGTTCCGATCTTGATCTCGTTTTTTCAATTGATGGCTTCGGCTTCTCAATACATGATGGAGGATCAAACGGACGACGAGGATTTCTTCGACAAACTTGTTGATGATTCCTATTCTCCCAGCCAAGCTCAGGCTCAGGCTCAGGCTTCATCTTCTGCTAAGCAGCTGACATTCGACGACGGTAGTGACTCAGATGACGTCAGAGCTTTTTCGAATCTCTCTGTTGCTAACGGTTCTGTGGGTGATGGAGATGGAACATTGAAGGAAGCAGACCCGGGGAACGATGTTGCAAAGGAAGGCTCAAGTAAAGAAGAGCCTTCATCGGAAGAAGATGTCGTCCACAGTGATGCAAATAAGTTAAGTGATGATGTGGTGAGATCGGAGGTGGATGATGTGCCACTGTCTGAAACAGCTAAAGAAAGCAAGGTAGTTAATGAGCCCGGGACTCATGGGGTTAAGGAGATTGATTGGGGTGCGTTTGCTGCAGATTCTTCAGTAAATGACGGTCGTGGGTTTGGTTCTTACTCTGATTTCTTCACTGAGTTTGACGGACAGTTACAAGGAAAGGCGGAGGTTGATGTGGTCGCTGGAGGAAACTTAGCAGCATCTAACGATACGAACAACACAAGCGTTGTTGCCTCGGCAGGTTTCGAGCAACATCAGGGTGAAATGCTTCAGGATTCTACAAGTGGGCAGTACGTGGATAATAGTCAATCTTGGGAAAATATGTATCCTGGATGGAAATATGATGCAAATACTGGCCAATGGTATCAAGTTGATGCAAGCATTAATTCACAGGGGAGCTACGGAAACTCAGCAAATAACTGGGAAGCCGTTGCTTCTACTGATGACTCAACATCTGCAGTGGCTGGTACAGCTTGGAACCAGGTTTCACAAGTGGTCAATGGATATCCAGAACACATGGTCTTTGACGCGCAGTATCCAGGGTGGTACTATGACACAATCGCTCAAGAATGGCGTTCCCTGGACAGCTACAACCAGGCTTCTCAAACAGCTGGAGCTGGTCAAGCTCTTGATCAGCAAGTTCAGAATGGTCATTCTCTTACAGCCATGTATCACAGTAATACTGAGAATAGCATGTATAATGTGAATGATACAAAACAAACATTCAAAGGCCAAGAATTTGGTATACAGAGCCAACAAGGAAGCTGGGACCAATCTTACTATGCCAACAATCAGCAGGCTACGAAAGCATGGCAATCAGAAAATGGAGGTCAGGCTGAGGCGGCTGCCTCGTTACCAAACTTCGGAGGAAACCAGCAAGTAAATAATTTGTACAGGACAGGATCTGTGGCTGAACAGTTTAAGCCAAATGAGATTGGAGTTCAAGGCTTCATCCCTCAGCATATGAATGTGGCTAGTGTCACGCAAAATGGACCACTGAGTTTCTCAAACGATTTCTATAATGGACAGCAGCAATACGTAGATGACGTTCAGTCATTTCAGAGCAATCAGCTTTTCTCTCCAAGTGCAGGAAGATCACCTGATGGGCGTCCACCACATGCACTTGTCAATTTTGGATTTGGAGGAAAGCTCATTGTTGTGAAGGATGATAATGGCTCACTCCAGAATTCATCGTTTGGGAGTCAGGTTAGTCCTTTTCATTTTTCATTTTACACTCTTGGAAGTTTATGCAAACTATATTTTTCAATATTAGTAATAAATACATTCGTGAGTTATAAAATCATCAAGTGAATTGCAAACCTGTTTGTACTGCTAACCTTTTGTTATCTTACTCAGAAAGGAACTGGTGGAAGCTATATCTCTCTCTTAAACTTGGCAGAAGTTATTAGTGGGAGTGCCTCTTATTCAAGTGCTGGGGACAACTCGTTGAGTTACTTCAGTTGTCTGAATCAACAATCTCTTCCAGGTCCCTTGGTTGGAGGGAATGTTGGAAATAAAGACTTGCATAAGTGGCTTGATGAGAGAATTATGAATTGTGAATCTTCCGATATGGACTTTTCAAGAGGGAAGCTTTTGAAGATGCTTCTTTCTTTGCTCAGAATATCTTGTCAGTATTATGGGAAACTCCGGTCTCCTTTTGGAACTGATACAACGCAGAAGGTAAGCAGTTAAGGATATATATTCTCAATTTGCTTTTTGCTTCTTAAGTTAACATTTATGTGTATTATAATTTTCTCATCCTTGTATCTACGCTGCAAATAGGAAACGGATTCTGCCGAGGCAGCAGTCGCTAAACTTTTTGCATTTGCCAAGAAAGATGCCGTGCAAAATGGTTATGCTCCTTTTAGCCAGTGCTTGCAGCAATTACCACCTGAATCACAACTCCAAGTGAGTATTCGACATCATATCACATTTTCAAGGCAAAAAAGTTCTAAAATTTACAACGGTAATGTTTTTACATATTAACTCATTTGGGAGAATTTGCCAGGCAACTGCTTCAGAGGTGCAGAATCTTCTGGCTTCTGGTAGGAAAATGGAAGCTCTCCAATGTGCACAAGAAGGTCATTTGTGGGGACCAGCACTTGTTATTGCGGCACAACTTGGCCAACAGGTTCGTTTCCTATAATTGATATAGGTCTAACGTTTCTCTCTTGTGGGTCTTTGCTGACTTTGTCGGTGCTTATATCGATGCAGTTCTATGGTGACACTGTCAAACAAATGGCCCTTCGCCAACTCGTACCTGGGTCTCCCTTACGGACATTGTGCCTGCTGGTTGCAGGGCAACCCGCTGAAGTGTTCTCCACTGGAAGTACAGGCGATCTCAGCTTTCCTGGTTCGCCTCAACAGCAAGCCCAGGTAATACATATACCGAGAATATGACATAGAAAATGTATAGAAGAAAGATTACAATGGTAATAGGAATACAAAGTATTCCCCAATAAAAAATACCCTTAGTTAAAGTAAAGAGCTTATTAAAATAACTAAACAGGACATAACTCTCATGAACTAGCTTCCATGACATACCTGTGGATAAAACGTACCTTTCATGAACAAGTTCTCTGGACATAATTTATACCCAGTTGCAGCTAATAGTGTCTTTGTTTCCTTGAATTGCAGTTTGGAAGTAGCAGCATGCTTGACAATTGGGAAGAAAATCTGGGTGTAATAACGGCCAACAGGACCACAGATGATGAACTTGTGATAACTCATCTTGGAGATTGCATGTGGAAAGAAAGAGGCGAGGTAGTTTTCTGCCTTGTAGTATTGTTCTACTCCATGGAAAATTTATCATGGCTTTTTTTTTCATGACATTTAAATTACTGTTAACATTTTAACTACTGTTATGAATCAGATAATTGCAGCGCATATTTGCTATTTGATCGCGGATAAGAACTTTGATCAATACTCAGATAGTGCCAGACTTTGTCTTGTCGGAGGGGACCACTGGAAATATCCTCGAACATACGCAAGTCCAGAGGCTATCCAGGTGATTTTTTTTGTCACTGTGGTTTATATATCATCATACTAGCTGGAAGATTCTATTTTTGCATCTCCAAAGATTCTATACGCAAGTCCAAGAAAATTCATGGCGGACACCATTCTTTTTGTTACTTGTTTGATATTTTCCTTATTTGTTGGTTGATATTTGCATGGGCAGAGAACAGAGTTGTATGAATACTCTAAGACGCTGGGAAACTCTCAGTTTATCCTGTTACCTTTTCAACCATATAAAGTCATATATGCCCATATGCTGGCTGAAGTTGGTAAACTTTCAGCTGCACAGAAGTAAGAAGATTCATTTTCTACCAACTTTTCCCTGGTTAGACTGTATATATGTATTCCTGATGTCGCTGTTCTGCGGCTGAATCAGGTACTGTCAAGCAGTATTAAAGTGCCTCAAAACTGGCCGATCTCCTGAAGCGGACACGTGGAAACAGTGTGTTTCGTCACTAGAAGAGAGAATCCGTATCCACCAACAGGTACAGCCCACACAACTTCTAGTTCCAGTAGACTTACATGTAACTGTTGATTTTTAGCGGTCTATTTTCTATTTCTCTAACGATCCAACTTAACCGGAAATTTATTTATTTCAGGGTGGATATACTGCGAATTTGGCCCCAACAAAGCTTGTTGGAAGACTGCTAAACCTTTTTGATAGCACGGCAAATCGTGTTGTTGGGGGCATGCCACCACCTGCACCACATTCAACAACAGGAAGCCTTCAGGCAAAAGAGTATCATCAGCAACAGCAGGAAGCCACTAAGTTACCATATAGTCAATCGGTGAATACAATGTCATCACTGATGCCACCCGCTTCAATGGAATCCTTACATGAGTCCGGTGGTACCGGGAGGAGAACGGCAGTCCATACTAGAAGTGTATCGGAGCCAGATTTCGGTAGAACGCCAATACAGGTCTATACCAAAAAACCATTATCACGCTAAGAACTGATTGAAATATGGAACGTATGAATGGTTTGCCTTTTTTTTGTAGGATCTAGCTGACTCGCCAAAAGAAAAGGTTGAAGGGGTGACAAAGTTGAAATCATCTGGGAGTGTGGCAGGTTCCCGGTTTAGTAGATTTGGTTTTGGCATGCTGAAGGACACGGTAGGGAGGGTCTTACAAGCTCGGTCATCATCGAAAGAGGTACACTTCTAAACGCTTTTGGTCTTGGTGCTTCATCCTTGAGCTTATTCTAATTCTTTTGGTCATGTTTTGGAATAAGGCAAAATTGGGCGCAGAAAATCAATTCTACTATGATGATAAACTAAAGAGATGGGTTGAGAAAGGTGTGGAACCCCCAGCCGAGGAAGCTGCACTGCCTCCTCCTCCAAAATTAGGCACTTACAAAAACAACTCATTGGGTTATGAAAACAAATCTGACATGAACCAACCTAGTGGAAACTGGAGTTCTGGTGGGCCAACTCCGGCAGAGAATTCTTCAGGAATCCCACCAGTCTCACAGAGTTCGAATCAATTCTCAGCTCGTGGACGTATGGGTGTGCGTGCAAGGTAAACAAATATAGCTTGAGCCACTTTAGAATTAGAATATGTGTAGACTATCCTGGATCCTGAACCATCACCCAGTTTTATGGTTGCATTATAATGGCACTTAGGAGGATATCTATAAACCACATTTGGTTTAGTACTAGGAAAGATGAAGCAGTTTCCGGTTAACAATTTATCAATTGTAATTGTTTGCAGTCTTGTTAGTGTTTCACTGTAGATTATGTACATACTTATCGTTATAATGTTTTCCTCTCTTTTGTGACAGATACGTTGACACCTTTAATCAAGGTCGTGGAAACTCTCAGACAATGTTTCATTCATCTTCCATGCCATCCCCTAAACCACCAATCCCTGCAAAAGCAAAATTCTTCATCCCAGCAACACCTGCATCGTCTTCAAACGGCCATGCAACGGAACCGGCTGCTTCTGAAACAAGACAGGAGGAGAATTCTGGAGATGAAGTAGCAGCATCTTCAGGGGCTCCACCACAAATGACGATGCAGAGATTTCCAAGTATGAACAACATCCAAATGAATGGATTGGGAATAAGCGCCAATGGGGATCATCATCCTCCTCCTGCTTCCAGAAGAACAGCTTCATGGAGCGGAAACTTCAACACCTCGTTTACGTCTCCAACTAGTCCATCAACTTTCAAACCAGTCTTACTAAACGGTAGCAGCATAGTAGAGGAGCTTCAGGAAGTGGAACTTTAAGTCACCAAGTTCTTGATCAATGTTGCAGTTAGGGAAGTTCTCGACACATGAACCAATTAATTCCTTATTGATCCATGAGGAAAATAGGGAGCCTCCTTCGTCTTCTTCTTCTTCTTCAACGATAGGGGCATGCAGTATATTGCAGTTAGTATAGATGATTCATTGCTTCATTTGAGTTTTGAGAATGGAACCACAAGTGCAAAATTATAGCTTTTATAATAAGGTCAAATCTGACCAATGTTTTCCTGTATTTGGTATTCATTTTTTTTTTTTTTTTTTGTGAAGAGAGAGGTAAGGAGGAATTGCAAAATGTTTACACAACTTGTATTAGTCTTTTAATACATTCTTTGACCATTGTTTTTCTTAATGGAATATATCCCTTGTGCTTATTAACCCACGAGCATTTTAAATAACAAACCTTGCTTTAGTAGATTAATAACAGTTTTGCCACTATAGCTGACGTCCATCCTCAACTAACTTAGTTAATACACCTTTAATTACTAGCATATTTACAAATACTGCCAAAAAAAAAAAAATACTGCCATTGGTATTGCCATAAATAACATATGATATATAGTTCGTACTATTCATTATCAAGTGTCATGACGTTGTCAAAAATATAAAAAAACAGTAATGTCAAGACGATGCTCTGAAGCATTGACTAAACAACTCTATTCCCTGTAAGATACTCGAAAATTTCGTCAAGGAGCAGCACATCAATCCTCCACCCTCCGCTGAAGATCTCCCATGATTCTTTCCAGCAAAATTTCGAATTGCGTTCCAGTCTGTGAGTGGAGAGAGCATAGAAGACGACGTCGAGTCCGTACAATCGTCGGAGAAATGCGCGACGAGAGACGGAACTTTAAGGGATGCGTTTGGAAGGAAATTCTATGGTCATGAGGAATCTCAGTGATGATCCTAGGATTTCTACTCAGAAGAATAACATCTCTCGCTCCTTTTGATATTGATTCTCGCCGCCGCAAGCTCCTTTCTATTAGAGGAATTGAAGTTGAACAGAAACGATCAGAGCTCACACTCTCTTGAGAGAGAAAAAGATGAACTCTAGATAAGAAAATGAATAATGTTTCTGTTAATTGTAAATGACATTTACAAAGTGTTTATATACAACCTAAGCTATCCGGTATAAACCGGTTCTAACTAACCAAACCAATTAACCAACTATACATACTCTAATACTTTCCTCGGGTAAGTCTTCTTCTTTCGATCTAAGAATCGAAATCTTCCATGCTTTTCGATCTATGTTCAAAATGTTGAATTGATTTGGCAAAATATGAATACTTGTCTTTATGTTGATTTGTCTGTAGAATGCACCATATATATTTGTGTAAGAAATATGAGATTGTGTTGAACATTACTCGTGTAAGTGTATGAACTTTGCCAATTCTATCTTTTTGTCATGTTCAAATCACGTTAAGCTGTAAATACTACTTTACGGTTGCTGCATTTGAGTATGGCAGAGCTCTCTACTCTAATGTTTTTTATTAGAGATATAGAGATAACTTTGATCATATTTATTCATCGACAGTTTTGTTTTAGTTCGAGTTCAAGCTGTAAACTGAAGCACCGGGTGAGGGCCTGATTGTCTAATAATGCCTTTATAGGTAACATGCCGTCTTCTTGGGGAATCAAGTCCAGAAGAACTCCAAGTAGTGATGTTTCCTTTTGATATTCATGTAATCTGTTTGCATTTTATGCGTTTGTCTATACCTGATTCGAGCAATTTTTTATGCAGAAACAAGCAACTGTGAGGTCATCCGTTCTAGAATTTCTCAATAGATTACAAAGTATTGTGAATTGTATCTCATGGAGAGAGTTCTTGACGAAGAAAGCGAAGTGAGCAACAACTTCTTTTCCATTCAATGTTCCTTTCTTGGCTCTGTTATGGCACATCAAAGTAGTTGTGGCAATCATTATTAAACATGATTAGCTTAAAAACTGGGCAGTGGGTCATCAGTTCATAACATGATAAGAAGGGCTCCTCCACACATTTATTTACATTATTGGATAAAGAGGCTAACTTCATTCGTAAAACTAATTGCTTGAGACGTGTATGCATTCCTGTAATATATTATTTGCTTGGTTAAGCAAGCATGTTTATTATTAGTGGTTCTGAAACTCATAGTTCGAATACTATGTGTTTGTCAAAGGCATAAACTCTGAATTCATTAGATCGAATTTTGTATGTGTATGTAGGTAAAAAAAGAGTCACTTCGCAAATTGAAAAATTGAATACCAGATTCTGTAGATTGGATGAGAATGGATACTAAGGAAAGAAAGATTTTATTTTATTTTCATTTTGTTGATATCATATAAAACAATTTCAAGTGAAATGGAGAAGGTTATTGTAAAAGAAAGGGGAATTGTCTGTGTATTATTAATGAATAATAGAAGTTACAAAGTATAGAAAAAAGAAAATTATTCAAAACCTAATACAACATGAAATAGGAAAAGATCTAAAACAGATAAATGGAAAACATCCTAAGTCTAAGGTCGGCCAAGGGATAGGCCGACTCTCTCTCCTCAGCCACCGACTCTCTCTTCTCCTTTGGCCACGGCTGGGCCTTGTCTTGGTCTTGGTTATGGGTCATCCACATAATGATTTATAACACTCCCCCTTGGATGCCATAACCATATGAGTTTGTATCATGCACGACGTTGCCTCATTAAAACCTCTCTAGGAAAACCAAAAACCCAAGGTGGGAAAAAATGAAAACCGTAGGCAGAAAAAAGAGTACAACACATGACACTCCCCCTGATGAAGGCATCACTGAAGATCCTTCAACTGGCGCATTCCTATCTGATGAACCAGCTTCCTGAACGTTGAGGTTGGCAGAGACTTAGTGAACAGATCGGCCGAATTGTCACTGGACCGAACCTGAACTACTTCAACTTCTTTAGCCTTCTGCAGGTCGTGGGTGAAGAAGAACTTAGGCAAGATGTGTTTCGTTTTATCTCCCTTAACGTATCCATCCTTGAGCTGAGCTATACAAGCTGCATTGTCCTCATAGATGATCGTTGGTTCTTCCTTTTCTTTTCCCACGGCCAGGCCACTCTCTTTAAGAATATGGTCGGTCATGTTCCTCAACCACACAAGCTCTCGGCTTGCTTCGTACATGGCTATGATCTCGGCATGATTAGATGATGTTGCCACTAAGGTTTGTTTTGTGGACCGCCAACTTACTGCAGCCCCACTGTGTATAAACACGTAACCTGTCTGAGATCTAGCATTGTGTGTGTCAGATAAGTACCCAACATCTGCATATCCGGCCATGTTCTCTTTTGGCCGATCGGTATAGAAAAATCCGAGATCGTTTGTTCCTTGCAGATATCTGAACAGATGTTTTATTCCGTTCCAGTGCCTAAGTGTCGGACATGAACTGAATCTAGACAGTAAACTCACGGCAAAACTAATGTCCGGTCTAGTATGGCTAGCCAAATACATTAAGGCTCCAATGGCACTTAGATAAGGTATTTCCGGCCCGAGCATATCCTCGTCCGGCTTCCTTGGTCCGAATGGATCCTTCTCAAGGTCTA
>NC_027754.1:29254750-29255149 GCF_000695525.1 Brassica oleracea var. oleracea
AGTTACTACATCCATTAGGCGCAGATCAAGCTTCTCTTTCACGGCCAGACTGATCAAATATCGTAATGTAGTTGCGTCCACCACAGGGGAATAAGTTTCCTCATAATCTATTCCTGGTCTCTGTGAGAATCCGTGTGCTACAAGCCGTGCTTTGTATCTCACTACTTCCCCTTTCTCATTTCGCTTTCTCACAAAGACCCATTTGTATCCCACTGGTTTGACATCTCTAGGTGTCACGGGTATAGGGCCAAAAACGCCTCTTTTCTTTAATGATTCTAACTCCACGTTTATAGCTTCTTTCCATTTGATCCAATCTGATCTTTGCATGCTTTCATATATGGATGTGGGTTCTAGATCCTCATCTTTTTCCATGATCTCAAGTGCTACTTTATAAGCAAA
>NC_027754.1:29255671-29255863 GCF_000695525.1 Brassica oleracea var. oleracea
AGAAAATTTATGATCTCTTTATTAACTTTGGCTTGTGACGGCCTGGTTATGAGTTTCCCTTGTGCACATGCTGCACATGTGAGATTGTATAGGACAACTCCTTTGAACGTGTGCCCTTGTGAGTTTATCATCAACTATCGCATCATGTTAGTACCGGGATGGCCAAGCCGGTTATGCCATAAAGTGAAATTG
>NC_027754.1:29255980-29256196 GCF_000695525.1 Brassica oleracea var. oleracea
TTCAATCTTATGTCTTTGAAACTCAATAGGCTCCTTTTAGAGCTTGGGGAATACAAGGCATTTTTAATCTCTAGGTGAGTGCCCTTAGGCATCAACACATAAGCATGGTTGTGACCTTCAATCAGGCCGGCTACACCTGCAATGGTGTGTACGTTTGCACTTTGCATTGTGATATTTAAGAAATATCTTTTATCTCTAAATATTGTATGACTTGTG
>NC_027754.1:29257546-29257958 GCF_000695525.1 Brassica oleracea var. oleracea
TTCACAATGTGATCATGTGGCCGCATGGTATAACAAGCTCGGCCACAAACTTGTCTTACGCATCTATGAGAAAACAATCAATCTAATCGACCATGGTGCGAATCAAACAAGCCGCACGGCTATGTGGACAAGCAATAGGATCGGACGTGTAAAACTAATTGACCATGGTGGGAACAATCCTAATATTTGGTTCTACAAGTGCTAGAGGGATTAAGGCCACACGGCCATATGAATTTCAATGCAATCAGATTCGAATTCATTATGTTTCTACATGCTGGTCGATTTCTTTAAACAATACGAATGCAATTCAATTCAAATTCATATGTAATGCAAACAACCTTAGCAATTTATGAATTTAGGGTTTCTACTTTTAAAACTAAGGCTGCCGTAATTAAAGGTTTCAAGGCCTTTA
>NC_027754.1:29257979-29258649 GCF_000695525.1 Brassica oleracea var. oleracea
TTCTAGATCAGATTACTTCAATCAATCTAACAATCCTAAAACCTCAAATCAACAAACAATTCAATCAATTGAAATCGAATTCAGTCCTTTAGGGTTTAGGGTTTCGATTCCTAAATTAGGGTTTCTCAAAATCAAATCCGGAACAATCAATTTAAATTCTAAGGAATCGATTTCTATATTTCTAGTTAAGAGATTGCCGATTTTAATCTTGTAGGTTTTAGGGTTTTGATCAAGATCAAAGTTTCCATAATTATGGATTAGGGTTTCTGATCAATCTAGGTTCTCAGATTTAAGTTATACCTTTGCTTTGTAGGGGTTTAGAACCGGACCACCTTTAGAGAGAGAGAGAACCGATCGGGTCGCGGATGGGACAATCGCGGGCTGGAGGCGTCTCGGCTGCGAGCTGCGCGGAGTCGGGTCGTCTCGGGTGCGATCACGTCTTGGGTGTGGATCGCGAGCTGGACGGTTCTTCTGGTGTGGATGCGAGCTGGACGGGTTCTTCTGAGCTGAGAACGTGATCTGAGAACGTCTAGGATTCAAGAGGGATTTTCTGAGTTCTTGGATGAACTAAGAACGTGATTAGGGTTTTAGGTGTGGTCGCCGGTTTTGGCTTTTAGGGTTGAGAGGTTTCGATTTTGTCTCAGGGATCTAGAGACGATCGTGCTGATAA
>NC_027754.1:29258695-29318393 GCF_000695525.1 Brassica oleracea var. oleracea
ATATATTATTAATGAATAATAGAGGTTCCTTATATAAGGATTACAAAGTATAGGAAAAAAGAAATTATTCAAAACCTAATACAACATGAAATAGGAAAAGATCTAAAATAGATAAATGGAAAATATCCTAAGTCTAAGGTCGGCCAAGGGATAGGCCGACTCTCTTTCCTCAGCCGCCGACTCTCTCTCCTCCTTTGGCCACGGCTGGGCCTTGTCTTGGTCTTGGTTATGGGTCATCCACATAATGATTTATAACAAAGGTCGATTTGTTTTTGACCGAACCCTATCCTCTTTCACCTTCTCTCCATTGTTTTTTTTTTAAGTTTAGACAAATGTATTTTCTGGGTTTTGGCAAAATTTTCTCACCAAACCATTTTTTTTTTGAGATAATCAGCCCAAATCAATTTATCTTTGTGGTACTATTTAGATAAAGTGTGTCTGTAACAACTCTTTTTTTCAAGCAGCTTACATTGTCAAATTATTTAAACATTTAATAATTCTAAAATATAATGCAATGTTCAACTTAATTATAATATACATAAACAATACTTCTTTTGCATTTTATTTGTCATTCTAGGATTTTTTTACACAAATAAAAACCCCACTAAATTTTATGTTTTACCTCTCATTAATACATGGTTTTATTTAATTATTTTAATTAATAAGTTGAAAAATAGGGATACAATTGGTAAAAACAACATATAAATGTATTGAAAACATAAAACAACACTTAAAATAATGAAATAAATTTTAAACTGTAAAACGACAACTAAAATGAAATGAATGGAATAGTCGTTAAAAATCTATATAATCATATTTATATAATTTATACATTTTAATAACGATCTCATCCCAGGCAAGGCACGGGTCACTACCTAGTTTTTACATAAATGAAAATGTTTGTGACGATGTAACTGTAATAATAATAGACTAGCTTAAGATCCGCGCAATTGAGCAAGATCATGAATGTTACATATATAAAAATATTTTTTTATATATTATTATTTATTTGTATTCATTTGCGTATTATGTAAATAATTAAATTAGAGTAAGTCCATAAATCAAAACAATACATCTTGTTTATTTAGATATTTTTTGGTAAATAAATCAAAACAATCACTTTATTTATTTTATATAGTATATAACTAAATTTCAATGATATGGACATAGATATATAGTATATTTTAATATAAATATTTATTATTGAGAATTCATAATCATATGATAAACACAAAATTTCTAATGTGCGATTTTTTAATGTAAATTTCAAAATTAAAATATTAAGGTTTCAACACTTTTTCAGTACAAATTTAGAAATTATCATATTTAAATATTTTCTATGTTATATAGTTTAATTTTAAAATATATTAATATATAATATGAATGTCTAGTAAATGAGACTTCATATTCATACGATTTATGGTCATTTGTATCTTGTTATTACCAAAAAAAGTGAAATCATTGATCACAAAATTTTAGTTTGAGACATTTAACGTTTTTAGTAATTTATAGTCGTTTTAAAATTTTTAAAAATAACATTTTTTATTATATGGTTAATGTGATTGCTTAATATCTTTTAATAATATAAAATTAAACAAAAAGAGCTAAGATACAAAAATTGTTATCAAATATTTATTATTCATAATCATTAATTGTCATATATACGTTAATCATATTAGATAATTCCGTAGCTTTTATTTAAGGAAAGTGGGAGAATATTCTTTTGTACATTATTTATCAATTGGTAATTTAATAAAAAGTATAATATAAGTTAAAATGGATCAACCTATTTCTTTAAGAATTCTGAATTTCATTCTCACGGTGACACGTGGCTACAAAACAATGTCGTAATATTTCTCAATTAATATATAAGGGATAATAATATACATAAATTAGTTAACCAAAATTTCAAAAAAAAAACACATAATTAGTTTCTGTGTAAATGTATTTATTTGCTTTCAACTTGCTTGGGTTCACGAGATCTTGTACTATGAAACGTTGAAAACGGAGTCATATTCCTAGAGATAACCACTTACACAATGTAAGGTATTTAAATACACCAAGAAGCTAAGACCATGATTAACCCGGGGTTCTTAGAAATATGTAAGTGGTTATCTCTAGGAATATGACTCCGTTTTTAGCGGAAGTTCACTAATTTTAGCGGAAGTTCACTAATTTTTAGCGGGTTTTTTAGAGTTAAGAAACTGTTAAGAACTCCGGGTTAATCATGCTCTAAATTCACTAATTGATTGTAATCCATCATTGTTGCTAATATATATTGATTTCCTTATAAATATGAAGTTTACACATTTTGACAAGAATCTTGAACATGTATTACAAATGAATCACAATAATGAAATAAATAAACTAATGATAACTAAGCTATGTAAAGAATGAGAACAGAGCGCAGTGGTGTAGTGTGGGGGGGCAGGTAAGTGGAAAAGCATTTGAAGTTGATTCCTTATTAAGCATCTCGTGGAGCTATCCAATGTCTCCCATTTACGAAGCTCTTAGCTATAAAAGGATGAGCTGACTCATAGTCCAAAGCTCTGGCCCATGATACGCCTGTCGTGGCTGCTGCTCCTGGCCCATAGCAATTGTACACTCCGAAAAATGCCGTCCTGATTTTTTAAAAAAATCTGGATCAACTCAAAATGATATACACTACTATTAAAATTAATATAGTACCTATGAGTGTAATAAAATAGTACGTACTTGCTTTTATTGGATTTATGGTCCCAGTCGTCCCAGCCACCATGAGCAACAAGAGCATCGAAGTAGGTGTAGGCGTAGACGATGCGTGAGTATTGGCCCATGGCCCGGCCCACGTATAAAGGACCCGTCCCCGTTACCCGACAACCCACGAACGTGAAACCCGTTTTCTCCTCCGGGCATGTCCTCCCGTGCGCCGCTATCGACCCAAACCTTGACGCTATCGAATGCAACTCACAATCCTTCAATAACAGTTAACACCATCAGTTCTTTTATTATGAATCTCTAACACAAAACTAACTATAACTCAATTGGTCAATATCTTTTAGGCTAATAATTTGTTAATGCAAGTCGGAACGAACATATTCACATTTTTTTTGTTTGCTTACTTTATACATGGAGCGGCCATTACCGAAGATAAAGTCGATAGAGCCTTCAATGTAACACTCCTTGAAGTAGTGACGGCCTGCATCGTCGCATAAAGTGTCTTGTGCACCGTAAAATCCGCAGCCGGAAAAGTAAGCTTTGTCGCCAGAGATCCTTAATGCCACCGCCTGCCACCCTTGCATTCCCGGCATTGGTGCCGGCGCAGTATTCTTTACATTTTATGAAAAATGTTATTAGGAAAAAATGCGGCTTATACATATGTTTAAAGTTGTATGTTTTGCATTACAATTAATTAGTACCGTGAAGGTAATGTTTCTAGCCGAGAAATAATTAGCGAAGACTGTGACGGAAGCTGTTTGGTAAGTACGTAACTGTTGACCGTCAGGACCGCGGTCGGAGGCACGGTCGTGCCATTCTATAACCGTCACGTCCCGACCCGCTCCTTTAAACGTTATGTACGGTTTTGTCGCTGGAACCACCACTTTCTCTCTGGAAAATGTACAGATGAAAAGTTAAATATTAACCATTAGCTATAGGTTGCATTGCATGTGTGCATGAAACATAACAATTAAGTTAAGGAATACCAATAAATACCGGTAAAATCCTGGAGCAATCTTGATAACGATACTCATGTTATTGTTCTTTGGTATGGAGTCCACAGCGTCTTGGACGGAGCGAAACTGAGAGTGGCCGTCAAGTGAGACGGTGATGACTTTGTGACCTGAGGGACCCACCCATTTCCGGTGGTGATGGTGTTGATCTTCGGTGGAGTTGGAACAAGCTGCAACAAAGGAGAAACGAAAACATAAGCAATGGAATATGAGAATTAAGAGAGAAACTGAAAAGAGATAAAGGGAATAAGTAAAAGATCTTAGTTGCGCCATGACGAGAAAGAAAATGGTCGGAGTAAGCAAATGACAATGGACGATCTATAGATTTTATACATGCATGTAGTAATTATAAAGTGGTCCTTTGAGTCTTAACGGTCATATTTGTGTGGTGGAAAGAAGCCAACATTGGCAACGAACACAAGAGTCTACAAGTTTTTTGTGTGGGTAAATCTATAAGTTTTTCTTGTCTTCATGTGTATTAGCTTTTACTGTTTAAACCAAGAAATCTGATCCTTATTTATTTTTCAAAGTGGCCTATCTATTATCGTGCAAGGTCGCTATTTGTTTCTGTTTGGAATCAAGTGTTTGGCTTATTATTCGAGGTTTTGAGTTTAGGGTTTGTCTTCACTTCAGATTCCACCAATGATATATAGCTTTATTGTGATGTAAAATATAGATAGGAGCCCATGATTCGTAATATTAACTGCAACTAAAATTTTAATTCATAGTGTCTATAGCTGCCATAGTTCCATATCTATACTATTAAAGCATAATCATTTTTAGGATTATGCCCCTTACTTTTCCAATTATTTACAAAAATCTTCATTACCTTTTTTAATTGTTTTTAATGGTTTTTGGAAATTAAAAACCCAACACATTTGGTTATGTCCAACTAAACAAAACATCCCAATGTAAGGAGCTTGGTTTGTATTGAGAGATACTTTATTTTGTCAGATCGTCTTCGGACACACACAAAACAACAGATTCTCATCGGAATAAACAGATCTATCATCGGATCACACATGCAACAATATCTGAAAAGTAAAAAATAGAAAAAATTTGGTTCATAAAAAAAGGTTTTTAAGCGTGTACGATATAATGATCAACAAAACGGGTGGATTCGTGTTATACCTTTGTAGATCGGTGATGATGGATCATGTTGCATCAGTTCTTACTTTACTATTTCCACAGAGAAACGATATTTTTTAAAGATTATTCAGGAAAGTCAAAAAGACAGTATTCTCTTTTGTCGATTTTAGGATACTTAAACTTGTTTTGGGTTGGATTATAGAAAACAAAAGTTGGTCGTTCATTTGTAAGCCCAACTTACCAGTAACCCTTCATATAATTTTTGATCCTATAGGCTTTAAAACTCAGTTTTTACTTTTTTTTATATTCGTTAACATAAACATGGATAATTTTTGTTCTTATTAAAAATGGTTATTTTTATGAATTAATTTTAAAATGGTTCTTATTTTGTATTAAAAATGTTAATTTTAAAATAAAAAATCTTGATAGTTTTCGGGAAGTTATTATATATTGTAAGAGTTTTAAATATAATTTATTTTCATTATTAAAATCAACTTCAATATAAATAGATTTATAAAAGATAAGAAATATTACTATGTAAGATACGAATGTCTCAATACAAATAAATCACAAGAATATTATATGTTAGATATTTAAATTTAGCCGATTTTGTTCTAAAAATACAAAATTGTGATTTTTAACCGTATTATCCAAAAAAAAGGTACCGAACCAGCACCAAATTAAACTCGAAACTTTATCTAAGTTTTTAATATTTTTATCGCAATCAAACTGAGAGCTAACTAATTAATCCAAAACCAAACCTAAATTCACAAATAATCGAACAGTCCCTATATTTTTTAATTCTAAAAAAAACAAAATCACAACCGACACCAGAAACCAAAAAAAAAAAAATTACAGTCGAATTGAAAATGGAACGCACATGCCTAAACATAAGAGTGAACAAATAGATGGATTAATAAATTTGTCAACAAAAAATATTCCGTGCTTTGAAACTTTATCTAAGTTTTTAATATTTTTATCGCAATCAAACTGAGAGCTAACTAATTAATCCGAAACCAAACCTAAATTCACAAATAATCGAACGGTTCCTATATTTCTTAATTCAAAAAAAAAAAATCACAACCGACACCGAAAACCAAAAAAAATAAAATAAATTACAGTCGAACTGAAAATTGAACGCACGTGCCTAAACATAAAAATGAACAAATAGATGGATTAATAAATTTGTCAACAAAAAATATTCCACGATTTCAAAACGCGGATCAAAATCTAGTATATTAATTATATTGAAAGGCCCATATTCTTGATAATATTATCTAAGTAAACCAATCTTTTTCAGTCGATCAATGTGTAATGAGTATATGATAATAAAACGGTCGTATTGAACATTGATTAGAAGCAAAAAAAAAAATATGAGGGAAAGAAGTGAAGTATGGGCGAAAATAATAATAGTAGGAGTTAAGTGAATTTATTATGGTAGTGCGGACACACTGCTTATAAGCGTCACGTGAAGCCATTTGGTCCCACTACCTTTGAAAAGTACCACTCAATCCATCATCGGCCTATCAAACCTATTGTTTTGCTGAACGTTGGAGATTGTTCCAAACCTTCTTTGTCAATCCGACATGGGACCATTGTCTATTTGATATCCGATCCGGTGCCTGATTAGCTTAAACTTCAGATTACAAAAATGTATTTTTGGATAACTGTCGATTTTACCAAAAAAAACAAACGCTAACTTTCAAAATGTCATTCGAAACAAATAATGTCTACTGAATGTTTCAGTTATCACATATTATTTCACTATCCGGATACTAAAGTTTGAAGATGTGGATATATGCATATAGGTGAGTCTTCGGAACTAATTGAGTAAGAGGGGTTTCGTAAGTTCTGGCACGCTGTCCGCCTTCTCAGTCGTCCTCCGGCGTCACTCGAGACGTCGGCCCCCACCTAAACCATCCCAACCAGGCCCTTCCCTCCTCATGGGAAAAAAAAAAACCCAAAGAAGTCCCCTGCAAAGAAAAAGAAGAAGAAGCTTTGTTCTCCAGCTAGCTCTAAAGCAATAAAAGCTGCAGATCCGGCGTCTCCTTCAAATGTCTCACCGCAAATTATCGTCGATGATCACACCTCGCTCGATTCTGCTACTCGTGCTTCCTCTGTAGACGGATCTGCTTCCCCTGAAGATGGATCTGCTTCCCCAGCAAGCCCGATCTCTGAGTCTAAGTCTTCCGCCTCTGTGAAGGTTGTTAACTCAACTGTGCCAGAGCCGAACAAATCTACTAATGATGTATCTATGAAGGTTGTGGAACCAGCTGTGCCAGATACGAGCAGTCCAACAAATGTCGCTACTGTGAAGGTTGCTCTACCAGCTGTGCCAGAACCGACAATAAACAATGCTGAAACCGAGTCGCCGATACAAGCACACCCGGTCGAGGAAACCGTAAATCAAAGCCCCACCAAACAGACAAACACTTGGTGCGATAAGGCTAAAGGAATGGGAAAGAAACTGCAGAAGAAGGGTACTCCCTACATGATACCGTCTGGTGAAGCTTGCATCAACATTCCCAACTCAGTCATTGAAAAGAACAAGAAGTCTTGGGACTGTTTTGTTTTAGGGCAATTCTATCATGATCCCCCTTCTCAGGGCACCATCTACAAGATTGTGAATGGAATATGGAGCAACAACTACAAAGATATTACAGTCTCGAAAATGGAAGGATTTGTGTTTCTCTTTCGCATTCCAAACGCCTCCACCCAGAAACTATGTCATAAAACAACGCCTATGACAGATAGAGGGTCAGACAATGTTAGTCGATAAATGGGAGTCTGGAGTAATCCCGACGAAACTTGAACTATCCTCTGCTCCTATATGGCTGGAGCTGCGAAACGTTCCATTCCAATTCTTTAACGTGGATGGTCTGGAACGCATAGCAGGTCTAGTTGGAGAACATAAATTTCTTCACCCAAATTCGGCAAACAAGACTGTTCTGGATGTGGCCAAGGTCTTCACCATAATAGACCCGAGGAAACCACTACCCGAAGCTATCAATGTGAGATTCGACTCAGGTGATATTGCGAGAATTCTAGTCTCAAGCCCCTGGATGCCTCCAGTCTGCCAGCTTTGTCATGAGATTGGTCACACATCGAAGAGATGCAAGCGTGCGCCGATATCATGCTCCATCTGCAACTCCACTTCTCACTCATCTGAGAAATGTACTCGGCTAAAGAAATCGGAGGAAAACCGTAAACCTTCAAGAAGGCACAAGTCCAATCCTCCAACACAACAATGGCAGGTGCGACAAGAATCTATGCCAAAAAGCGGTTCAGTCGTCACACCCTCACCTTCAAAAGAGATGCTAATAGGGGATAGCAGTGGACTTACTCCCGCTGAGAAAAGACTGAATGAAAACGAAGATATCAAGTTGAGTGAGAGAACAGACGATGATAAATCATCTGCTTTAGAGCATGACTCTTCTGACATCTACTCAGCGGACTCGGAAGGCTACCACGATGACCACGAAAACTTCATCAGGGTTCAATCCCGAAAGAGTAAAAAGAAAAACCGAGGGGTTATTCCCTCAAAACACTAATATCCATGTATATAGACCTTTTTTGCTGGAATGTACGCGGGTTCAACGTATATAGTCACCGCAGTGGATTTAGAAAATGGTGGAAGAAGAATAAACCACTTTTTGGGGGTATTATTGAAACCCATGTAAAGCAGCCTAAGATTCAGAAGCTCATCAATGGCATCTTACGTGGCTGGAATTCTGCTGAGAATTATAGCTGCTCAGACATCGGAAAAATCTGGGTGGTGTGGCACTCCTCTGTTGTTGTCACAGTGCCACAGAAATCACTTCAATCTATTACTTCAGAGGTTCGGCTTCCGAACCAATCATCTGTCTGCATCATTACCATTGTCCATGCTTCAAATGATGATGAGCAAAGGATGGAGCTATGGCAAGAGCTAGTCAATCTAAGCGTGGATTCTAAAATCATAAACAAACCGTGGATTATTCTGGGAGATTTCAACCAGATCCTTCATCCGGAGGAGCACTCTAGACCACCAACGCTCAACATTGATACCAAAATGAGACTGTTCAGGGAAACTCTACTTGAAGCGGACCTAGCTGATCTGACCTACAAGGGTCCAAAGTTCACTTGGACAAACAAGAGTAAGACCCATCTGGTTGCAAAGAAGCTAGACAGAGTTTTCGTTAATGACGACTGGATCTCCCTAAATCCATATTCCATTCCTATCTTTGGAGAACCAGATTTCTCTGACCACGCTGTCTGCGGTGTGCTATTGAAACATGTGTCGGTTAGAGATAAAAGGCCTTTTCGCTTCTACAATTTTCTGCTACATAACGAGCAGTTTATGGATCATCTTACCGACCTGTGGCACTCTGCGAACGTCTCAGGATCAACGATGTTCACCATTGCAAAGAAACTGAAGTTACTAAAATCGGGCATCAGGACGTTCAGCAGAGAAAACTATTCTAACCTTAAAATGCGTGTGGAAGATGCTCACAACACCTTACTCGCTGCTCAACAGGACCTTCTAACTGCACCATCTGAAGCTAAGGCGATGATGGAAAGGTTGGCAATGGAGAAATGGCTAACACTATCTAAAGTGGAAGAGCGTTTTCTCCTTCAGAGAGCACATATAAACTCAATCCAAGGAGGTGACTGCAACTCAGCATATTTCCACAGGCTGATAGCAACAAGAAGATCATCAAACCACATTCACTATCTGTTAGATGATCACGACAACAGAGTGGAAGGTCAAATGACGGTGCAAAGTCTTGCATTGACTACTTCTCTAACCTGATGGGAGCAGAACAGGAGCCTTCAATGCTATACCCGCAAGACCTCTCTTTGTTGATGCCTTATCGCTGCTCAGAAGCCCAAAAGTTCGGTCTCACCGGTGAGTTTACTAGACAGGAGATCAAGGACGCTTTCTTTGCTCTACCATCAAACAAAACAAGCGGTCCTGACGGTTATTCAGCGGAATTCTTCACTGGGGCTTGGAGCATTGTGGGAGTGGATGCAACAGAAGCTATTTTGGAGTTTTTCAGATCAGGCAGACTACTGAAGCAATGGAACTCAACCTCTTTGATCCTCATCCCCAAAACCTCAAACGCGGACAAGACAAAGGACTTCCGACCAATCTCCTGCGTCAACACCCTTTATAAGGTGATTTCCAGACTGTTAACAAATCGTATCCAAGAGATACTCTTCCACGTCATCTCACCGTCACGGTCTGCTTTCATCAAGGGAAGATTATTGTCTGAAAATGTTCTTCTCGCAACGGGAATTGTTCATGGGTATAACAGAAAGAACATCTCCAGAAGAGGCATGCTCAAAGTGGATTTGAGGAAAGCTTTCGACTCTATCCGGTGGGATTTCATATTATCTACCCTCAGAGCCATACAAATCCCTGAAACTTTCATCAGTTGAATCGCCGAGTGTATTACCACCCCTACATTCTCTGTCTCGGTAAATGGCGTACCTGGAGGGTATTTCAAGAGCTCTAAGGGACTGCGATAGGGCGACCCTCTATCACCATATCCCTTCATACTGGCTATGGAGGTTTTCTCTCGTCTACTGAGCTCCAGGTTCGACGCTGGCTACATCACGTACCATCCAAAGACTGCAGATATTAACATCTCTCACCTAATGTTTGCTGATGACGTGATGATTTTCTTCGACGGAGGCTCGGCCTCTTTACACGCATCACCGAAGCTCTGGACGACTTTGCGGGTTGGTCAGGCCTCCATGTAAACCGCGACAAATCTGAACTTTTTGTTGTTGGTTTGAACACTTTAGAAGCACTGGAAGTTGCAAATTATGAGTTCCCCATTGGTAAGCTCCCTATTCGATATCTTGGTTTACCTCTAATGCATAGGAAGCTTAGGATATCGGAATATGATCCACTATTGCAAATGCTGGCTGCTACTTTCCGGTCCTGGGTTGTCAAAATGTTAAGTTATGCAGGGAGACTCCAACTTCTATCATCGATCATAAATGGAACTGTAAACTTCTGGTTGACAACTTTCATTCTACCAAAAGGCTGTCAGAAGAAGATCAAGTCTCTATGTTCTAGATTCCTTTGGGCTGGAAACATAGACAACAGAGCAAAGTGGCTTGGACAACAGTCTGCTTACCGAAAAAGGAGGGTGGTTTGGGGCTACGTAGATTCTGTGAATGGAACAAGGTACTGTGCCTGAGGTTTATCTGGCTCATGTTCTCCACTACTAACTCACTGTGGGTTCAGTGGCACAAACACCACCATCTCCGAAATGCAAGCTTCTGGGCGCTAGAGAGAAAGGCCACTGATTCGGCATCATGGAACTCGATCCTCACTCTAAGACCTTTAGCAGAGCAGTTCCTCAAGTGCAGAATAAATGATGGGGTTGATTCAAGGTTCTAGTATGATATCTGGACACCATTCGGGCAGCTTATTAAATATCATGGTGAATCAGGTCCGAGAGATAACAGATTACCTCTCTCGGCATCAGTGAAAGACGCAACAAACGATACATGCTGGTCACTTCCTCAACCAAGATCAGACAATGCTCTAGCGCTCCACATTCACTTAACTACCGTGCACCTGCCGCTACAGCAGTCTACTCCAGATTCTTTTCATTGGGTAGTTTAGGCCAAGGACTGCAAAGGCTTCTCTTCTTCAAAGACTTGGGAGGCGGTAAGGCCACGAGCTGAGGAAAAAGTGTGGGCCAAATCAGTGTGGTTCAGTGGAGCAGTTCCAAGACAGACTTTCAACATTTGGCTAGCAAATCTCAACCGACTACCGACGAAAGTAAGGCTTGCTTCTTGGGGTTTGAACATACAAACAACTTGTTGTTTCTGCAGCAATCAAGATGAATCACGAGACCACTTGTTCCTCAACAGTACTTACACCACAGCGCTTTGGAACCGGATCTTCGAACTGCTAGATCCTCGTCGTACGGCTTTCCTAACGTGGGAAGAATTCCTCTCTTGGCTATGAGTCTCAGCAGCATCAGCACCTTCAACCCTGAAGAAGATAGTTACCCAATCCCTTCTCTATAATGTCTCAAGGCAGCGTAATTCTGCAGTTCACCTTAACGGATTCTTGCCTTTGCAGACAACTTTCAACACCATCGACAAGGAAATCCGCAACACCATTAGTGCGAGAAGACATAGGAGGAAGTTCACGACTCTTATGCAACTTTGGATTAGATGACTCGTTCTTCTACTCTAATTTTATGTGCATACCTTGTTTTTTATTTCTTTTTTGCCAAGGTATCACTAATTAGGCTTTTGTAACCCTAAACCTTTCATTCTATGATATTCACATTTTAGCAACAAAAAAAAAATGCATATAGGTAAATGGGAGAAGACAATTCTCTCGAATATTATTTTTAATTTTTTGTCACAAAATAGCACTCAAAAAATAAAATGACCAAAATAGTTTCTTTTTATTTTGAAATTTTTAATTTTTATTTTTTTAAATTTGAAACCATATCCCCAGAGCCCACTCCTTAATTCTAAACTCTAAGTATAGATTAGTTAACTCTTGTGTATAAATGCATTTTGCTCTTTAATAAAACCTATTTTGATCATTTTCTTATCTGAAATCTATTTTTGTGAAAATAAAGTAAAAATGACTATTTAAGAGATTTTTTCAACTGGATATCTGCAATTTAACTTTAATTATGTATGTTTAAATTATTGATAATTATAAAATACCAAAACTCTACAAAATAATTTAAATAAGATATATAAAAATGAAATTGCTGACATTAAGGGATATTTAAATAGTGTACATCTAATTAATTAGGTAAGAGTGATTATACTCGACAACATGAATTACGGAAATTTTCTTTTCAGAAAAGTTGGATATCCGCTTTACAATTTAGTAATTTACCCATAGCTTTTCGTTCACTACGTTACTTTTTCCGATGGAAATTTCCCCGACTTTAGAGATGTAGTTCGGAATCTTTCCTGGTGGTTCATGGGACCCAAGCTTATTTTCACATTCTTCTTATGTTGTAAGAGGTGATTTGTAGTAGGCAAATTTCCAAAATAACACTTCTCTAAATTTTTTATGTCACAAAAATAACCATCAAAAACTAAAATAACCAAAATAGCATTTTATGTTTTGAAAAATTTAATTTTATTTTATTTTTCAAAATTTGAAATCTTATCCCAACACGCACTCCCCATCCCTTATCTCTAAACCCTAAACCCTAAACCCTACCTCTTAACTCCAAACCTTAAACACCACCCCTAAATTCTAAACCCTAAACCCTAAACTCTAAACCCTAAACCCTAAACCCTAAACCCTAAATCCTAAATCATAAACTCACCCCTTAACTCTAAACCCTAATGTCTAAATTAATTTACTATTGGGGGTATAAGTGTATATTTATCTCTTTTGATAAAACATTAAGTGCTATTTTGATCATTTTTATTTTTAAAAGTTATATTTGTGACAAAAAAAAATTTAGTGATGTCCTAGTCATTTTCTCTTTGTATTAACTGAAATAATATAGCAAATGTATAATTCAATTATTTCTTTGATTTTATTGTTATATATAAATGAAGTTAGAGAATATATTTTACCAAAAAAAAAAGTTAAGAGAATATATATATACTTTGTAATCAATCACACATACTATGTCATAATGGAATTATAAATTCAGTAAGCCCATGGGCTATGGTAGGCCCATTTTATCTCTAAAATAAAAAAAAAACAAACGTCACAATGGGAATGCATTGGCCGTTATTCTCTCAGCCGAACTTTTCCCGCGCCGAGAGAAACCTATTATTCGATTTTCACCACTTTTCTTTTCCTTGCTCTCTGCTTCACTTCTCCTTCTTCATTAGTTTTGAACTCTGAAAACAGAGTCCATGATCGTTGTCACAGATGCAAGAAACAGAGGTGAGTGCCAGAGACATACACATATCTGATGGTTCCGAAGAAGAAGATTCAATGCAACCTGATCTCTTTCACGAACAGCACATCTCAAACAATGAACAAATGGTTGAAGCGTTTCGTAACTTGCTTCTCCTCCACGGCCAATTACCTGCAAAGCACGGAGATTCCAATACACTTCTCAGGTATAACGTCGTCATCAATCCATCATCTAACCAAAATTTTCATGGTTTACGATCTGATGATATCAGGTTTCTAAAGATGAGGGATTTTGATTTGGAGAAAGCCAAAGATGCGTTTTTGAGTTACATGAAGTGGCGTGTGGATTCTAAAGTGGATATGATCTCTAAGGTAATTGAAAAGATTGGAACTTTGTCTAGTTTTTCGTTGATTTTAGATCAGCTCACTCACAACGTGTTCGACGAAATGTCTGACAGGAGTTTAAGTATGAGGAGTACGGTGAGGTGAAAAAGCATTACCCTCATGGGTTTCATAAGGTAGACAAAAGTGGTAGGCCAATCTACATCGAGAGACTAGGGATGGTTGACTTGAACGCGTTTTCGAAAGCAACCACCATTGATAGGTATGTTAAGTATCATATCAAGGAGCAAGAGAAAACGCTGAGCTTGAGGTATCCGGCGTGTTCGATTGCTTCAGAGAAACATGTTTCTTCTACCACAACGATCTTGGATGTCTCTGGATTGGTAAGTGGTTGATTTTTTTCCCTCTTTTATGCTATATTGTCTGTGGCTAATTTGTTTGTTTCTTGGAAAGGGAATGTCAAACTTTTCGAAATCTGCAAGATCTCTTTTCATGGAGATTCAGAAGATAGACAGCAACTATTACCCTGAGGTAGGTGGATTTCATTAGCAGCTTCATGAACATGCTTGTAATTCTGATTTGGGTCTGGGGGTCTAGACGTTGCATCGCCTCTTCGTTGTGAATGCCAATTCTGGATTTCGGATGCTGTGGCTTGCACTCAAGACCTTTCTTGATGCTCGGACATTAGCCAAAGTTCAGGTAAGAATATGCCCTTTGGTGCTTTCTTGGTTTAGACACAAGATAATACATGTTTTTTTTACAGGTGCTAGGACCCAACTACCTTGGAGAGCTACTTGAAGCAATAGATCCAAGGTCTATTAGCCAATTTCTTTTATTAGTTTCTCTATTAGAACCAGTGAGAAAGAATAGATATGCTTTGTATATGAGAATTTCTTTGGAATCTCAGCATTGTTTGTGTTTGATGTCATAAAACAGCAACTTACCAACGTTTCTTGGAGGAAACTGCACCTGTTCAGATCGTGGAGGGTGTCTTTTCAGTGATGAAGGACCCTGGAATGATCCAAACATCAAGGCAAAGATCCAGGTTTATGCTAGAACCATTTGAATATCCATCAAATAGACAGTTATTTTCACTATAAAGGGGATTAGTTTCCATATTTTCAGGAGACTTTCACAATGGGAGATGCTGATTCTGAGGAACATACTATGGATAAAGTCTCAGAAAATGCTTCAACCAATCAAAAAGTATAAAAGGATTATGTGTATATATAAAAATCGAATTCTTTAATACAATATCAAAGCTGAAAAGGATAATATAAAATGCAGGAAAATTCAGGCAAGAACATGATTACTTTGAAGAAGTATGCTTCCCTGAGAGATGCTGTTAAGGAAGCACAGAAGGTTAGATATTTAGTTGCATGGTTCTAGAAACATTTTTTTCTGATAGGTGTGGTTGGTTCTTGCAGAGAATTGAAATGTTAGAGATGTCACTTCATGAAACAAAAAGGGTAAGAAAAAGATATGAGAAGCATTAGAGTTTCAGCTATAATTTCACTTGTACATGCTTAAGGTTTTATTAATAATCTTTCCTCTTTTCAGGCCATGAATGGACTTGCCGAGATCATTGAGACCATTAAACCAAATCAAACCGAAACAACCAATAGACAAATTTAAACCGGTTTAGATCGTAAGCCAATAGTTAGGAAAATGTCCGGTTTGAGCTGAAGGAAATATCACATCACTGATGATGTCGTTTGTGTGTTACTAGGACGATAAATGAAATCATGTGTGGAGCCAATCTGTCACACATGCAACTGCACGTGTGATTGATTACTGAACTTCAGTTTGATCCTCTTCCCGATGTCAAATGCTTCATTGGCAGAACAATAAATATTTTATTTACATTAAAGCCACTTTATAGTAAAAATAGGATTGTGATGATTATGGATTAGCAATAGCATCAAAGATTCTATAACTATATTGTTACTCCAATCATAAGTGACCATCATCATCATTAACAACAACAAAAGGTGGTAAACTTGATAGAGAGCAGTTTAAAGTTTCACGAAGCTTCTGCAATGGAACATTTACAGATTACTACACCTAAACACAGAGAGCACATCATTTTTCAACATTCATTCATGGCAGCATGGACAAGAGAAACAATCAAACAAATAATAGTTTGTCTAATCACGTAGAACAACAACCACCTTTCTTGGACTCTCCCTGTTCCTCAGATGGAATCACAACTTTCTTGCCATTGCTGAGTGAGGCAGGATCTTGCTTGTTCAACTCCTGTGAGCTCATCACTTTCCTGCTCAATATGTTGTATATCTCCTTCACAACCGTCTCGAACGCAGCTGCAACATTTGACGAGTCCAGAGCCGATGTCTCCATAAAGAAAAGCCCCTGCGCTTCCGCTAACGCTTTCCCTTCCGATGTTGGCACTTCCCTTATGTCCTTCAGATCCGACTTGTTCCCCACCAAGATAGTCACAACGTTCATGTCAGAGTGTGCTGCAACATTTGATTAAGAGATTGTTTAGTGTAAGATAAGAGAGATGAGTATTTGTGCGTGGTGTGTTACTTACTGTGAAGCTCGTTGAGCCATCTACCGATGCTCTGAAAAGTCTGCTGCCTGCTGATGTCGTAAACAAGAAGAGCTCCAACAGCACCTCTGTAATAAGCAGAAGTGACTGCTCTGAAACGTTCTTGACCTGCAGTGTCCCATATCTGTGCTTTGATCTCCTTCCCGTTGATATCCATCTTCTGCGTCTGAAACTCCACTCCAATGGTCGACTTTGAGTTGGGATAGAACTCATCCCTAGCAAATCTTGCGAGCAAGTTTGATTTCCCGACTGCAGAATCACCTATTAGAACAATCTTAAAGAGGTAGTCTTCACTCTTGTCGTCCTCAGAATGAAAAGCCATATCCTTGTTATTATTGCTATATAATACTCCCTTCTACAGAAGCATGTTTTTTTACCACTGGCTTTTACTAACAAAGTGAGAAGAGAGAAAGACAAAGAATAAGTAGAGAGTTGGGAAAGGAAACTTCAGAAACAGATCTAACAGTTAACAAATAGAAGATGCAAGAGAATCATTTAATATCACCTGTCTAGTGAGGTGGCTTCCTAGAAGGTTCTGTGGAGCAAAGTTGACTAGTTTTCAGCTCTTCAACCGCCTACGAAAATCTACCACAAACAAAAGATATCAGAACATAAACGCATCATTGATCTAAAGTATGAAATGAAACCAATACAAGTTACCTCTTCTTAATAGCTGGATTCGATCCTTTACCACCACCTAAAGGATACTGCTATACAAGAACACTTGGGTGTGTACACCTATATAACAAGAAGTAAAGGCAACTTTAGATTACCCTGAGAATCTAGGTTAAAGTCGGTGGTGGGTAGTAAGTATTCTCACATAGCATCAAAGCCTCCAATAAGAAAGCAGAAGCAATATTCTCTCTTATCAAAAAAAGAAAGAAAAACAGAATTAAGACAGAAGAGACAAGCGCGGGCCCTAAGAAACCAACCAACAACTACTCATGAGTGGATCACACAAAGTGCAGCTACCTAAACACTGATGGAAATCCTCAAGTCTTGTCATTAAGGTTCACACAAAAGATAAATCAGTAAATGATTGTTGCAGGGATATTGAATCTTCAAATACGGAATACGATACCATTGAGGGTAGGCCACGTTTTTTTCTGTAAAGATGAGATCTTTGTCACACACACAGAAGAATTATATACACACAAAAAAAAATATCGAAATTTCACCTAAGAAACTAAACCCAAGTGAGAATCAATCTCACTGGAGAAGGAGTGAAAGAGAGGTTTTTTGAGATTTTTTTTCAGACAAACAAAAACAGAGCGTGTAATGGAAGATCAGAGTAGAAATAAATTTTTCAATAGTTACAGGAGAGATCACATGACATTGCCGTCAAATGTAAGACCAAACACACACTATAGAACGCTGATCATCGTATATTTATCATTTTCGAAGACCAATTTTACATAATTAAACAAAATCAAAACATAAACAGAGATAATAATCACAAGGGGTTCCTCGGGAAATTGAGGGGGAATGGTTGAGGAAATTTTTTTTTACCTTTGCTGAAACAATGACGATATATAATGGGATCCCTAAAAAGGAATGGATCAGGGAAGAAAGCGAAGGGATTCAACGCTTCTGCTGGGAATCAAAGAGAATTGTTGTAATGTAACTCTGGCAGAGAAAGAGTTAATAACCGGAAATTTTCCATTCCGGTACGGGATTTATTATAAAGGGCTGAGAAATAACAATTTGGGCCTTAAACTGGAGCTATTTAACCTCTTTTATTGCAGGCCCTACGTGTCTTTCTTGCATCCTTTTATTCACAATCTTAAAAGAGTGTTACAACTAGCTAAAAGGTTATTGATTGGTAGAATTTGATTTGTTCATTTTTATAAATATTTAGCTCCTTATGAATCCATATTTATTATTTGTAAAATTTTGTTTTCCACTTGGTAGAATTTAATTTCATTTGTATCACTGGTTATTCAAACAAATATATTTGCTTATAGTGTCATATATTTAAACTCTTTGAAGCCTGTGTAAATATAGTCTTAACTCAAATGGAGCCCAACAACACCTATAAGCTTTAATGGAGGAGACATGTAACCGGTAGTGATTGGGGGAGTGTTGACCGCTTAGACGCAGCCGTACTAGAAGCCTTTTGCTTGGTATGCAGTCATAGAGAGAGGGAAAGAAGAGGAATCTGCCAAGACATCTCAGCTTTGAACGGTGGTCTGTCTCAATACGCATAGACATTGTTCGTGCAAAGATTAGAGAGTGAATTAACCGGCTGTTTAGCAGCTTTCTGTTGGTTAGTTTTGCTTTTGCTTTTGGGGTGCCTACATACATTTGATGTTTTACTATTTGAAGTTAAACGGCGCTAGAAGCCTTGCTTCTTGCTCCTCGCTTACACCTTCACCACGTGGTACATGTGAACTTATACGCGCTTAACAAAACCATTTTATTGCATCAACAGTGAAATGTGTACAAGTGATTACATAATCAAATAAATATCTCGTCTGTGTATGTGTGTAAGAGAAAGTGAGAGAGATTTGTTACCTAATAAAGAAACAACAACAAACTTTGATGCTCCAAAAATGTCTTTTGAGTGTTTAAAAAGGGAAAGAAGGATGATTTCTGTTGGTTGGTTTGGTTCAAGCAAGATCTTGCGGCTCAAGAGCTGCAATTTCTCTCAAGACCTGACTTTTGTCTGCTTCAAACCTCTCGTCCTCTGCCACCAAAATGGAACGAAACAAAGCATTTTACAAGGATGAAAAGAATCAAATACAAAGCGTGTTGTCACTTAAAAGGACTTTCATACCTTTGTCTGGTTTTAAATCAGCCAACAATCTCAGAAGCTTGCTTCTGTTTGCCACCAGAATGTTGACTATATCTGCAGGCTTCTTTTGGTTCGCCACAAACAGCTGCGCAACAGTGGTGATAATCTCATTACAATCACGTTGGAACCACATTTAAACAAGCAGGACAATCATCATCGCAAATGATGATTACGTTCCTCAAGATATATAAAAAGTATACCTTGAAAACATGGAATGCTTCTATCTGGATGCTCTTGCTTGACTCCTGTAATTCAAAAGGGATTGAGTTTATTTCCCAAACTATTATCATCAAGAACAAAAGATTTGAGGAAGGTGGCGACATACTCTCAGAAGATTCATGAGAATCCTCAAGTTATCCCTTGAGCTCACATATTTCGTCATCACAGCTGAATTTGATCGATCCAGTAATATATCACCCAGCAACTGTTTACACGATACCGTACATGAGCTTGATGACACACTAACGCTGTTTTAATGTTTAGACTCTCTTATAATTTGCACCCTACCTTGATAGCTTGCCGTCTGGTTATATAATTACTTGATTCAAGAAGCTTTGAGTTGTAGTCTGCGAAAAACTGCAAACCAAAAAAGTTTGAGAATTATATAATAGTCTAAAGTATGAGTCACTCATAATGTTCTGCCTTAACGCACAGATCATAACATTGTAAAAAGAAACTTACCCAGTCTTCATTGTTGGTGAGAAACTCGGCAACAGTAGACTTATGCCTAGTTAACAGTTCCTGTAAAAAACATATTATATAGTGTTGGAGTTATCATTGCATGTTTGACACTTGATAGTGAGAAAATGCAAGTTTTGTAGCAATTTAAAACAACCTTGAAAGTTGCAGCTGCATCAGCAGCAATGTCGAAATTAGGAAGCTGTATGTAATCGAAGAACTTCTTCACATGCTCCGACTCCAAAACATATCTGAATCCAAGGAAATCATGTAAGTAAACCCATTGCCATTAACAACCTTGAACATAGCACCATAATGCAAAGACGATAATTACTTCACAGGTTGCAAACAGAAGAAAAAATGGAGTTATTTGCTTACTTGGCAACAATCTGATGGCGGATGCACTCCCTAAACATAGCACCATAATGCAAAGCCAGGTCCGTGTTCTCAAAGCTGACAAAAAAAAAAAGACATCAAAAGCTATAAATAAAAAATCTACCAACAGGTAGCTTAATGCAACTTCAATGATAACAAGCCTCACCCCTCAATCAAAAGATCCATGAGATCAAGATTGGCTTCGAGATAATCAGAAGCAATCAACTTAGAATTGACTTGCTGCCTCTGTAGATTAGCAACAACTTGTGTAGCATCTTTCCTAGTCTGATAAACAACAAAAGGACAATACTTTCTCAATCTAATCATCAAAAATGATGTCTTTTATGGGAAAAAACTCAAATTGTTAACCTCGAGGTTGAGTTTAGGGAGACAAGTAATCAAGAGACGAAGAGTGTCCTCTCTAAAGAACTCTTGAGTCAATTGAGCACAAGCTTCCGCAACAGGCTCAGCCTCGCTGTTCCCATAGAGAATCGACTTCATATCACGAATGTTCCTGCTCAGCTCCGCCATCTACAAAAAAGCAAAAATGACAAATCCAATTGAAGCGAATTGCACACACAAACGATATAGAAGAGCAAACGGCATTATCACCTTCTCGTCGCGTTTGGAATCAGGCAGAGAGATGGAACCATGGGCGTAGAGAAAGAGATCGCGCGTCTGTCGGACGAGGTCAGACGGAGTCCGAGGCTTGGACTTGAAAAGCCCCTTCATCTTCGCACCCCCGAGATCGGATTGATCCGAAGGTTCTCCGGTGGCTGAAGAAGAGGTTAGGCTTCCGCTTAGGTGCTGGGACGAGAGCCTCCGCGAAGGCGCGGAGTGGTCTCGTCCAGCACCTCCTCTCGTTGACACGCACGACCCTATCTTTACTTTACCCTCCTCTCTTCCCCTTCCCTTTTATTCAAAATTACAATTAACAAAGTAAAAGAAAAAAACTGTTTTGAAAATTGGAGGTCTCTCTTTTATATCTCTGATTTGAAACGTTTCCCTATATCTCCTCCTGTCTCACCATCTTCCTCTCACCCTCCATTTTTTTAGCGTTGCAGGAATAAGAGAGAGAGAGAGACAGCTATTTTCTCTCCTATCTATCTCATGCCTCCTTAAGTAAAAAACAAATATTAATTGTGATTCTACTAGTGAAAATGTCCAATTAACGACATTTAACTATTTTTAAGCTATGATATGTCAACAGAAAAAGAAAAAAAAAACTATTTTTAAGCTATGTTCGTTTGTATGTAAGCTGCAGGCAGCGATGATTAATCATAAGTTGTATAAATATAAATTGTTAAAAAAAATGCAACGATAGTATAAAACTTGATCGTAAAACTGTTATAGCAAATGAACATTGAAGTGCGGTTTGGGACCAGTCACAGATGGCAGCGACATGCAAATGATCAAGGTTTATAAAAGTTGTTAATTGCTTCCAAAACGTACAATTGAAGACGGAAATGGAGTCGCTACTTGCGAATTAATTCTCAAATTATACACCAAAAATTATAGTGATGAGAAAAAAAAATGTGAAACTGGTAGTTGAATAAATGCTGGTCACATGTGATGAGCTACTAGTATATGGTGGACCAAAGAGAAAGGACATGTTCGCTATACACCGTCAACAACTTGCCCTCACATAGTCACATGTGGTTATCTCGTGTCTCCTCCTTTGTAATTTCTTTACAAATGAATAAATGACATTCTTGTTCCCTAATTAAATAATTAAAGATTTCTTATTCTCTCAACGGTCTCGTGACTCCATAAACTATACAGCAAATTAGCCGGCGTGATTAGCGGATGTGTCACCACTTGTTCAATCAATTACACAACCATTTCTTCATCTTCATCAAATCAAGAAAACTTGAAACCAGATAGTATCACAGAAATCAACATTAATTTCTTCTTTGTTTATTTAACTTTTTTACTGTTTTTATCAGATCATTACATATGGAGAACTCAGAGGAAACATCCATTAATTAAATGGCAGGCTTGAACGAAGTGAGATTCATCGATTTCAACCACGCCCTCTCCCATACAATAGCCTCGTAGTTCTTGCTCGCACCAGCCCCGGCTGTCTCTACGCCATCATTCACCGCCACGATAAGCCGATAATTCATGCCGGCGACTACCTGAGACTCACCGCTAACAACCACCACGAACTCGAGTCCCGCTTTACTCTGCTTGTTGTACTCAGACACCGAGAATTTCCCGATCTCTACGACGTGAGGGTCATTAACGTCGCTGAGGGGACGCCATCCGCCCACACGCGGCGACGCAGACGCGTATAGAGGGAGGAGAACGAGAGAGAGGAGAAGAATGGAGGTTGATTTGTTATTCATTTTCGCAGTCTGTATTTTGTAACCGTTGTTTTTTTTGTAGAATTGGTAATGACAGAGTTTAGGTAGGGATCTTTATAGTAGAGGCCTGATACGTCATACGTGGCGTGACGTGGCGCGGATTAATTAATTTCTTGCCGATTTTCTGATACATGGGCCATAAAGAGAAGAAAAAGTTAAGATATTTAACTAATGCTTAACGGAAATCTAATCAAATTAATTTTTCATTGCTTTATATTTTTAACCTTGTAAATAAATCAAAGTGGTTTAATTAGGCATGTATATTTGATTTTCGGTTTCAGTTTCAATTCGGCCTTTTGTTCCAATTTTGGATTTTAAAAATAAGAACCATTCGGTTATTTTTAGCTTTAGTCTGATTGTTTTGATTTTTGGTTCAGTTCGGTTAACAACAACAAATAATTAATATTTTTAAATATATAAATTTTTTAAGGTTATTTTACAAAATATAAGATGTTTCAAAATATATAATGTTTTAACATTTTTTAAAGTAAGTTTTTTAATATTATTAGATATTTGTTTGTGTATTTGATTTTCCATTTGGTTTTTGTTTTTCATTCCAAAAATATAGAAATCTCTTGATTATTTGTGAATAGTGATTTAATTTGATTTTTTTCCGTTTATATGCCTAAGCTTTAGGTCTAGTATTTGCAAGAGTGATAGCTTAACAAGTAGCCAACAATTACCCAATCATTTATGTATTTTGCAATGCCCAACTACCATCTACAAAATTAAATACTCCCAAAAAGAATATATAATAATGATAATCATATTAATTAATAGTATAGTTCACAACTACAGTGAAATCTCTATAAATTAATAATGTTGAGATTATACTAAAACTATAATTTTTTATTAATTTATAGAGATATTAATTTATCATATGTTAATTGAATCAAAAACTCAATTTGAAACTAATTTCAATTTGAAACTAAATTCAATTTGAGACTAAATTCAATTTGAGACTATAAAATTATATTATTTTATAAAAAAATTTAGTGTATATTAATTTAAAGATGATATACTATATTCAAAGGACAAATAAAGAACATGAATGGGTGTAACGGACAAAGAGTGATAAAAGCAAAGACAGACAATTATTGATGTAAAACAAACCAAGGCACGAGCGTTTTCTTTTATTTCTTTTGCGTGTTGTCGAAACTCGTATACAGAAGAAGACACGCTGGACAGTGACGTGGTGGGATTATCAACGAGGTGGATATGATATGGACAAGTAGGACCGCTCGATGGATTGACAACTGTTTTTTTATGAGTGTTTTTGATATGAACTTAAAGCAGATTATCTCATACACACACAAATTTTAATAGTATTTAACTATTAGATATGTATGTCATTTTTTGTTTTCTTTTTGAGAATATGTAGTTTAATTTTTGAAAATCACATTTTAAATATTTCAGATGAGATTTTCTAACATAACTAAATATTTAAAATGCTATTTGGATTTACGAATAGGATCTTCCGAATGCAGAAATATAGAATATACACAGTACACATTTATACTATTAAAATATTTGCTCTCAATATACATACATACACATGAAACAAACAAAAAGAGAAAAGAGACCAAACTTACCGGTACGTTGTAAGCACAAAAGAAAGCAATCGTACCGGAAACTATACTCGCCTGGGTTACAAAAATGGGCCGGTTTGATGACCACATCCACATTTCCCGTTTCACCTGTTACTGACGTCCCCTTTGGTGAGAATATAATACAATGAATCGATAGTACTTCAGCACATAGAACTAAACTCCTCCTTTTGATCCAAACACGTAAGTCCCTGCCATGTAATATATAGATAAGCAACTAATTTTCATACTGATAAAGGTGGGTATAATAAAATTAAAAGTATACCAAGAGTTGGCATCAAGACAGAGAGAAAGGCGGTTCCTGCGATCTTGAGAGGCAACCCTGTTTTAATCATGTCTTTGATCTCAATATGCCCTGTTGTGAATCCCACCACGTTGGAAGGTGTTCCCGTGGGTAGCAAGAACGCAAACTGAGACCCTATGGCACCAGGGACCATCAGGAGGAGAGGATGGATTTGCATATTCTTCGCAATCTCGATGAGCAAAGGAACCAACAGTGTAGTGGTTGCGTTGTTTGACGTGAACTCAGTGATGCTAGCAGCGATGAGACAAACCGTTGGAGCGATGGCCCAGTAAGGAGCTGTTTCGAGAAACACGAGTCCTTTGGATAAAACTTCAGCTAAGCCACTTGTACGTACCCCATCAGCTATAGCGAATCCAGCTCCTAGTAACAGCACTATGTTCCACGGAAGTTTCTTGCATTTACCCCAATCCATTAGCTTCTCTCCCTTTTTAATACCGTTTGGGATTATAAACAGCAACGTAGCCATCATCACCCTCACCGTTCCATCACCGGCTCGACCGTTGAAGATGCAACCCCACCCGGGGATATCGTCGGTTATATTTCTTGTCATCCATAACACAACCAAACCACCAAACACAGACAAGACCATCTTCTCAGCGAAACTCATTGGTCCCAACATCTCAAGCTCTGTACGAAGATGGGACTTATGAAGATAAGGAGAGAGAAGTTTCCCTGACCCTTTAGGACAATACAGTACACATAGAATACCCCAAAGCATCACGAATAAGCACAAAGCTAGCGGGAAACCGAAGAAGAACCATTGGCTGAAACTGATTGGATCCGCCTCCGGGAAATAGCTTTTCCACATTCCGACAAGTATCAGATTGACCCCTGTTCCTGTCAGTGTGCTCATTCCACCAACAACAGCTGAGTATATAACACCGAGCACCACCGCTCGGCAAAACTTCCCCACCGCCGGAGGCACCATTTCCGATGACGACGAAGGCGACGAGGGCAGTCTCTGAAGTATCCCTGTAGCGACTGGCATCATCATGACCGTGGCCGCCACGTTGTGCATCCACATGCTCACGAACGCCGTTGTTGCGCAGATGCCAAGCAGAAGCACCGGCGCGTTTAGAGGCTCCACGCAGAATACCATCGTTATCTTCACGAATTAGATTATCCATCGTTATGTTACCAACTTATCATTATTAGATATGTGGTAGCTTATTATTTATTTAAGCTCCACTTAATTATATAGGATATATCATACTATATACTGAGTTAGACTGTTGATGATAATAGTTGTAACTTGCAACCTAATTATCATACGTGTTTACGTGTCTGACTCACTGTACTATGATATATACATGGATTGGCATAGGCAAATAATTCAAAGGTTATTATACAAAGTATAAATATATATAACAAATATATCAAATTAAAAATAAATAGAGGTCATTCTGTTATGTTCAGCCTAAAATCTTCTGCCACTTAATTTTTATTATCAGATTTTGGGGACCTCGTAGACCAAAAGTTTTATAAACACAATTTGTTGAATACATCTAGAATAATTTGCATACATTCCTTTTATAGACATAGACCACTACTACCTGTTTAGTGCTATTGTAAACCTTCATTTAATAAGTGGGGATTCAATTGAAGCTCTCCACCTATATCATAGTTGTATAACTCATCCATGGACCCATTTAAAATCATATGATTACTTAAAATACTTTCTAGAATCAGAGTCCTTAGTAACTACATGAGTAAATGTTTTATCCAGATTGCACCATATGATAAAAAAAATCGTCATGTTTTCTAACACAAGAAGGTGAAACTATTATAAAAATAACTAGAATAAAAAAAAGACAAGAATATTGTAATGAAAAAGATAAATAGATAAAACGACTTACGTTGAGAGCAAGTCGGCGATGGATGTTGTAGTGTTCGACGGCAAGAGCGAGGATAAAGCTCCCAAGAACGAGGGAAATGACGTCATCCATGTAAGAACTTGCCACGTGATCCGCCGTCGTGATTCCGAAGAGCGGGAATAAAAAAAGCGGCGACATGGAGGTGATGGGCATCGGGACGGCTTCCGTCAGCCACCACGCGAACATCCACACAAGAACTCCTAGCATGTTCTTCGCCGTCGTCGTATCTTCTCCGCCGAGCCGTGCGCATAGACACACGACGGCGCAAAGAAGAGGACCAAGAGCGATGTAACAGTTTTTGGGCGTGAATATTGTCCGGAGATGATGCCCCAGCGTTTGTTTTTCGAGTGGTTCGTCATTATGGACAACCGGCAAGAGGGGAGATTTCAGATCGTCGGAAGCGGCGGCGGGGAGATGACCACCGTTCATTCTGTTAATTCAGTTTTAAGTGGCAGGAGATAGAAGAGAGTGAGAAATGTAAGAGAACTAAGAAGGGAAGACAGCCCCTTTTTATAAATCAATTTATTGAATTATTCAAATGTGTTCTGCCAAAAAAATCTACGTTTTATATTATGGTTCATATAACAATTAATTTGTGTGGTCATAAAACATGGTATTCGGTTTATGAGAGTGAGGGACACATGGTTGATAGTAAGAACTGTTTTATTCCTGTAAAATGTTGTTTTTCGTTTAATTTGCGTTGTACATGAAATAAAATGTTGCCTCAGCGTGTATATCACCGATTTTTTGCTGGTTTTTAATTAATTACATGAATAATGTATGAGGGTCAAATTAATGGAAAGAGACAGTGTTTTTTCTTGGAAAACAAATCGCATTATTGATTGGATAATGTGTAAATATAAAGAAAGGTCATTCTACAGTGAATATAATTGATGATTTTTCAAGTTATCTAAGGAAGTTAGTGTTTATATATATTTGATTTTATAGTACTATAATAATGTATAAATGGACCGGACCCAGCACCCATGAAAATGATGGTGTCTCTACAAATTTACAAGTTACAAGTGGCAAAGTTGTGGTGGCTTGTAAATTCTGGAATCTGATGACACATAAGGACATTAGAGATTAAGATGACAACTAATCATAACTAATTAAGACTAATAGTAGTTATATACTGCTATAGGAAACCACTGATAAATAACTAGTTCCAAGAATTATGGATAGAATTTATTGTAGCTTCTTCGTTTAACATTCACAATCTCGCTTATTGTAAATTATCCACAATGGGAAGTCACTTTAATTATAGATGCTAATCAAATGTAGTACTCCATCCGTTTCATATTAAATGTCGTTTTAGAGAAATTTTTTTCGCTACAAAATAAGTGTCGTTTTTGATTTTCAATGCAAAATTTATTTTTCTATTGGTTGAAATATGGTTAGGTGTATAGGTAATAGTAGTTTTTTATAGGAAATGTACAAAATTAATTGTTTTCTTAATCCGTGTGTCGAAACCTAAAACGACACTTATAATGAAACAGTAGTATTTTATTATTCCTAAATATATTTAGGTTTTTTTTTGGTTGGCTGCAATTCTAGTGTTAAATAAATGTTGTTTTGTTTTGTTTTCGTGGTTGAGACTTAGAGGTTATGAAAATTTTATAAATGAAGAAAAACGAACAAAGAGAAAAAGAACAGAACGAAGTAAAGCCAAGTTGGGAAGAGTCAAGAGAGAGTATCACACGTTAATAAGTGCAGCCTTTGGTAGTCCTCCAGTCTCCAGAGCCCAACTTCCCTAGTTCATACCTTCCTCTTTCTTGTCCTTTTTCTCCCATTATTTTTGTAATTATTATATTATATATAACGAAATATGAATAAATATTAATGTAAAAGAATCGACATGTATTTCGATGGATAACCAGATAATTAACGAAATATGAATAAATATTCATGTAAGAGAGTCGACACGTATTTCGATGGATAACCAGATATTAGATCTCTTTAAGAGATATATATGCACTCACTTGGTCTAACAAAGATACATGCATGTATACTATATACGTAGGACAAGTTTTGCTATATCCATAAGTCCAACAGAAAGGAAGACTAAGAATCATTCCCCCGTCCAACTAGCCAGGAGGTTTGTAAAATTTTTTATTCTCATGCATTATATATGAAAGCCTTTTTTCAAAAAAAAAAAGAATCATTCCCTTAGATAATTGCATAATAAGATATACTTAACATAATGAGAGTGAAATAGAGAGGTGTGGTAGTACAACCAACCAGGGGAAAGAAGAGCCATAGGGAAGATGACACCTAGGCAGATCAGGTTGATGATTAAGGATGAAAGTATGAAACAAATGGGATATTTGAAAAGATTGAAAGAAATCACATATCTCAAGCCAAGACTCATGTGGCTGTCTTTGATTCCACCGCTTAGTCACCAGATATGAATGATTATTTAGTTTTAATCAGCTGAGTTGTAGACTATGTGGTCTCCAAACTTACCTATTTCTTGTTTGATTAAATCTCTTGTTTAGTTGTTACAATTCTACATTAGACTTTGTATTTGTTCAACTCATTATCTCACACTATAAACATTCAAGTTAGACTTAATTATATGTTTCTTAAAGTCTATTTCTTCGTCTAAACATGTTCAAGGCTGTCACAAATTGAATTTTCACCCGTTAAAGTTATTTGTTCGTATATAGGCGCGATACAAATGGTTTTTTCCTAACCGACTTGTCGTGATGGATTTTGATAGAAGTAACGAATACGTAACGGTGGAAACGAAAAACCAATTTTTTTCAAATATAATTTGGAAATCAAAAACAGACACGAACTAGTTCAAAGTCACTCTCAGTGCCCCCACTCACACATGCGACATGCCTCAGTAAATTTCATTTGCGTCTTCTTTTTTCTTTAGCCTTTGTTTGTAGTCGTACGAGGCTTAAACCTTAACATGACACATGTCGCTACTGCTTTGTGTTCACTTGTGTAAACACAACCCAAGGAAAAAATCTAGATTTGCTGAAAAACAGACATCTTCTCTTATGAATACACCCAAATGGTCACTGTTAGTTACAGAGACAACGCATATAAATGAAAACGATGTCTCTTTTATTCTTTTGTCTTCAAGTTCTGAGCAGGAAACTAAAAGAAGTTTGAAGAACAAATCTGTGAAGAAAACACGCTTGAGTTTGATGAGTAAATCACTTGGTAGGTCTCTATGGCTCTCCTCCAAGCTCCACTCTCAGGTTGTCATACGGATACACTCGTGGTGCCTGCAGCGACAGCACAATAAGAGATGACTATGAAATGGGAAAACAAGTATTAGAGGTAAGAGAAAAACACGAGCAGAGAGATGATATGTAAGCCAACAACAACATATATTTATCTCATGTATAGACAAATAGACAAAGAGCATCTTCTTAGCTCTAGTCTGCTGTTCAACTTCTATAACTCGAAATACATAAAAAAAAAACACTCAACACAACAGTATAGTTTTTGATACAACCTCTATGATGCTTGACTAGTGGCTAGTAAGTGAAGTAACTCATAGATGCTGATACACCTCAAGCTAGATCTTAAGCATGTACTAACTTCCCAAGAACATTGTAAGTGTTTTTCCAGTGTTCATACATAACTATGTACATACTTAATCAATCAATCAAGGATGATGAAAACAATGCCGATATCCAACACTTTGTTCAGTAACAATAGCAAACAGCAAGAAAATATGTTCAGAAACAGGCAAAATGCAAAAGCTGAATGTTGAAATATTGCGGAATTCAGCAGATGAAGAAAAGAACATCGAGAACATCCTGTTATCTAAGTATCTATGGTGAACTCTTTAAGTTTTCATTTCGCATTTTGTTGACAGCTGTCTAAAAGATTCGGTAGAATAAGCCCATGCCAAGTATAAGTTTCATATTAGAGACAGCGCAAATGACAATGTGGTTGACTAATTGAATTCAGCGTAGATTCACAATACAGCAAAGGGATAAAATACTGTAGCAAAAAAAAAAAAACATGACTCTTTGCTGCGTATTTTTTCTCAACTTCAAAATTACGCTAAGGACACGTCTAACCGAGCTAATTCATAGATTTTAGCTGCAGATACACCTCTAGCTAGAAGTTTAAGAACTAATTCATGTTGCCTTACATGCGTATGAGCTTAAACATGTACTGAGTTCTCAATAACATTGTGGGTGCCTCTTTCAAGTGTTCCTAATAACTATACACAGGTTCCAGTCAATTAAGAAAGGATTATCAAAACGCGATGTGAACAAAAGATCCATCCCTTCTCGTACTTTGGTCAGAAAAACAGCAAGAATCGATTTTTTATGATCATTAGCAGGCAAAATGCAAAAGCTGAAATTTAAAACAGTGCATCATTCGTAAGAAGAAGAAAAGACCATTGGGAACATTCTGTTATCAAAAGTATCTATGGTGAGATCTAAGTCTTCTTTCACATTTTGTTTATGGGCTAACCTAGAGATTCCAGCAAGAAAAAAGAAAAAAAAAAAACATTTTCTCAGACATAAGCCTATGTCAAGTACAGCAAATCGAAAATGTGGTTGAAGAATCGAACTCAGAGCACATGCACAATACAGCAGAGGCTAAGATTATGTAGCAGACACGACAATGTCTTGCAGTAACAAGCATTTTTGTAATGCGAATGAAATACAAGTTGAGATATTTTCACTTACAAAAGGAACCTTTGAAGCTTTGTCGTTCACAACAGCGAGTAAACCGAGAGTGGCAAAGAACCCTAGACCGCCACACAACCATCCCAACGCTTCGTACTGTTTAATTCATATCTAAAATTATTCACTAATACAATCGATTTACGCCGGAAAAACGTTAAACGAAGACCCTAAACCAACCTTCCCGACGGTGTCAGCAATTCGATCTATGCAAGGCTCTGGGAACGCAGTCCCGTTGTCCCACATCAGCTCGTCGTTAACCGAAAGCTGATACGCAAATCAAAGGGGAAAGTGTCTTAAAAATCGAAACACAAATTCGAAATTGGAGAGATTTGACTCACAGGCTTATCGGGGACGATGTGTTTGCCGACGGGGAGACCCATGCCCGCGCGTTGGCGGAGAGATGAGGCGTTGGATCGTGCAACGACGCCGTTTCCACCCATTATCCGTGAGGCCACACCGCTCAATCTTCCTGCCATTTTCGTTATTCCGATGCTTTTCTTTTTCGTTTCAGAGAGATCCCAAATCAATCGATTTTAGATACTGATCAAAAACTCTAAACGTCGTCGTGAAAGTCAACCTTCTGTTCAAAACTCTAAACGGCGTCGTAAGGGTCAACCTTCTGATCAAAAACCCTAAACGGCGTCGTAAGAGTCAACATTTCAGCCAAACCAGAGGTTTTGAAATATGATAATTTCTTGCAGAACTTTGGAACAATCAAATCAAGTCTGGTATCTTGCATTAATATTCAAAGCGAATGGATGCTATCACACATTTTACGACGAGTAGCTTGTTTTTAACCATATTGTTTCGCAATTACATATACCTGGAAGCTTTTAATTGCATCTCCTCTATGTTTACATGAGCTTTGCTTTGATGGTTATCACCTATCACACTCGTATGGGAATCTGCAAAGGGAAATATCTAACTATCAGTGGAACTCAAACTTCTGATTCTTCCAGGTGTGTGAAGAGCTTTGCCATTGTACATCTTTACTTCTCAGCGTTCGACTTCCAGTTCCACTATGGAGTATGCAACAAATAATCTTTAATCTACTAAGCACTTCGTCGAGAGAGGCTTCGTATAACCATAATCCCTAACTGTAGTTTTAAACGATGTTCGTGAAGGTGCTTTGTTCTGTAATTGATTATCAGTTTTAAGTGGATGTGATACATAACATACCAATCAAGTAATTTGATGGAATCAGTCAGTTGATTAGGTTTCAAATCAGCTAAGGGGAAAACTCAAAGATTGTGAAAAAACTGAAATCAAATCACCAGATACCATTGCAAACACCAAAGCATGTCTCACACAACACAACTGTCTCAAACTTAAACAAGAAAACTAGTAGTCAAACAAAGGTTCTTCCAAAATAAAACGATAGATAACGTAGTAGAGAGAGCATCATGATTACTGGCTGCTGGTATTGTTGGGACGAGGTGCAATGACAATCTTGAGAACACCAAACTCTGCGTCGTACCCTACCCTTTGAGTCAAAATCGAAGGCGGCGGAGGGTCAGAGGAGGAAGAGCGACTGTTGACGCATCCCACGTAAACACGGCCACCACCTTCATCATGCTCGTACACGTTCTTCACCTCGGCGTAGAACTTAACCTGATGCTCGTTAGCAAGAACTTCAACATCATCGCCACGAACACCAGGTATATCGACTGCGAAGTAGAGACCATCACCGGGTAATGGAACTCCAACGAAAGCTCCCTTACGCCCTTTCACCACAAACGGATGATCCTCCAAGTGTCTCCCAGACTTACCTGTCAGAACGATTCAACATAAACAAAAACAGAGCATTTATAACAATGGTTCAAAAAAAATACATATAGGGTGAGTTTTGAGAGAGTGAATGGGTTCGATCGGTTCGAACCTGTGTTAGGAGGCAGAAAGTGAGAACACTTGTTGTCATGGTCCTTCACCTTGACCCTTGAGACGATCATCCTCAAGACTCCATCTTTCATCTTGGCATCCACGCCGGTGATCTCGCAGCAGTCACACCCTAGGCCGGCGGATCCGGAGTACTCACGATCGCCCTCCCTTCTGTTGCCGACGGGAGTTTCGCCGGAGAAAAACACAAGCTTTTTCCTCACGCCGTCGACTCTGTGCCGGACTCCGTCGTCTGGAACGCCGGGCAAGTCGACGCGCACGTAGAGGCTGTCGTTCTCCAGAACCTTGACGTGGATGAAACCCTTAGGACCAGCTTTCTGGAACTGGTTGTTGGTCGCGTAAATACCCTCTGCGTACAAAAAGGAAAGCGTTGATACTTGAGAGCAAAGAGAAACAAAGAAGAAGCTAGCATGGAAAAGACTAAAGAGCGAGCTAACTCAGCTAAAGAAGTAAACTTTACTATCATGGAGACTAAAAGAAACAACAAAAAAAGAGTAAAATCTTTGCGGCAAGTTCATGAATGTTAACAACTGTATAAAAGGAACAAGTTACAGTGAGAAAATAGAGGAGGAAGAAGGAGACCTCTGGTGTAAGGAATTCCCGTCAAGTCGAGGCATTCTCTCATCGCCATCTCTCTCTTCTCTCTTCTCTCTTCTCTCTTCTCTCTCTCTTGGTGGCGTAAAAAATGGTATGAGAAAATAGAAACGAAGCAGCTAGAGGTAATTAATAACCCCTAGGGTAAAACTTCTAATTCACGCTACCCTTTGAAACCAATCAAATTGACACATATATTATTAATTAAAAAATATTTAATTAAATAAAAAATATCTACAAAAATAAAAACGCTAATTTTAACGACGTTAACGCTTTTAACTAAACCTTAAACCCTAAATCTTAAATTCTAAACCATATACCCTAAATTCTAAATCCAAATCCAAACCCCTATACCCTAAAGTATAATCCTAGACCCTAAACCCAAATTATATATCCTAAACCCAAATTATATATCCTAAACCCAAAAACTAGACTATAAACTTAAATTCTATATCCTAAACACAAATTCTAAACTCTAAATCCAAACCGCAAACCTTAAACCTAAACTATAAATCCAAACCATATACTCTAAATTGTAAATCCAAACTCTAGACACTAAACTCAAATCCTATACCGTAAACCCAAATCTTAAACCTTAAACCCAAACCGTAAACCCAAACTCTAGACCGTAAACTTAAATCGTAAATTTAGATTTAGACCGTGGTTTGGATTTAGAATCTAAGAGTTTAGTTTAGAATTTATTTCATAATGATATATTGGGAATTGAGGATGAGATATTCGTAGGATTATCAAAGATCACGTTATCTTCTTCATATGTGAATTGAGAATTGATGTGAAGCTGAAAACCTAAAAGATGAGTCAAAGATCACGTTTTCTTCTTGTTAAAAGGCGACGTCTTTTTTTTCTCATCTGTTTTTCTTTTTGATAACTTTTTTTTTTAATTAATTTTACGTGATATTTTAATTGGTGTAAAAAGGTGCGGTGAATTAAAGAATTCACCATAGGAGTTTTCCTATGAAAAAATAGAAACGAAGCAGCTAGAGGTAATTAATAACTTCGAGCGTCTGTGACGTGGCACGACAGCTGGCTTCCTTTCACCACGGGTAAAAAATACTCGTTCTTGTCTCAGGAAAGGTTAAAATCCAAAATTTTGAGTCTTTGACCGGTCATATTTACCCTCACAGTTAAAAAACATTGCCTTTCCATTTTTAATTCTTACCGTGATAAGAATACTAGAGTACGATGAGCTGTACATCTATTACTTGCCTATACCTCTCCTTCAATATGCTTTTTGAATGCGACAAAATAGGGAAATTAGGGCAACCTCGTCTCTCGCTTTATTTCAAACTTTTTTTTGCAGAGAAGATGATTTAAATGCATGCAATAAGTCGCTGACGTCACTTATTCTCTTCCGTTAGCTGTCAAACCTTTTTTTTTTTTTACTCTCTCCTTATCTACTTTTTCAGTACATACGACAAGCAAAAGTTTAACAATACAATGCAACGTCGCCTTTCCTTGTTTTTGAATTAACCGTTTTTAGATGTTTATCCCAGAAGATGTTTCCAAGCTTATTTTTCATGGTTTCCCACGTAGTATTATATAAAATTTTCGTTTGTTTTTTCACAACAATATAAAGTTTGTTACTTTGATAAAAAACATCCGTTAAAAGATCACGAAAATAGATTCAAAGAAACTTTTTGACGACATTCATGAGATGATTATACGTAGAAGGAAATCAAAAGCACACTTAACCATTAAACATCAAGATAAGAACAAACCAGACTCAACAAAAGTTCACCTTTATTAGAAACTAGAAATTAAGAAAAGACCAGACAAACCCTAGACCAGTAGACACGCAAGAGAAACGACGATAGCGACCACCATAGACACGGATAAAAAGACAAAAGACGTACGTACGGACGGACTCTCATCGATCAAACTACGTCGTCTCTTGTGATCTTGCAGTTGAGCATCTTCTCGACGACGGTCAGCTTGATGTTCACCCCGGGGACCTTAGGGACGGTGATCCAGAGCACACCATCGCGGAGCTTTGCCTTCGCTCCGCTGACGTCGTACGCCATCTTAGATAGATATGGTTAATGACCGGTTTAATGTTGGTTTATTAGTTATTTGGTTTACTTGTAAATACCGGTTATGTATATATAACCATGTAACGAATCTTGTACAGTTAAGTTTAATGTGAATAACAAACTATATTCTTGATTCTCTCTCTCGTTCCCAGCTCATCTTCTTCATCTTCATCATCTCGAATCTGATCTGTATGAAACCTTAATATGGTATCAGAGCAATCTATCTGAGCTTCCGCATACTCGATTCGCATCATGAGTCTTCCTTTGATGTCGATTTCGCGATTCGTGATTGTGATGATTTTCGCCATTGTTGAGCTGTTTCGGGGAGTTCTGAGTTGTTTTCTCATTCTTTCTCTTTTCGTTTCTCTTTGATTGACCTCTTGCGAACGATTTCTCTTCTTTTTCATCGTTTCGTATTGTTTCTTGTGGTGAGTGAATCTTGCTTCTTCTCGATGGTAGATCCGGTTCTTCCATCCGATGGATCTCGTTTTCAGACTGATTTGTATGAGAATCCTTACTACTTGCATCATACGGATCATCCAGGCCTCGTTCTTGTTTCTGATCGATTGACTACAGCTGCGGAATTTCACTCTTGGCGTCGTTCTATGCGTATGGCCTTGAATGTTCGTAACAAATTGGGCTTTGTTGATGGTACGATTCTTCGTCCTTCACCTGATCATCGTGACTATGGTGTGTGGTCTAGGTGCAATGATATTGTTGCGACGTGGTTGATGAACTCGGTTTCCAAGAAGATTGGACAGAGTCTATTGTTCATTTCCACAGCAGAGGGTATTTGGAATAATCTAGTCTTGCGTTTTAAGCAGGATGATGCTCCTCGTGTGTATGATTTAGAGCAACGGTTGAGCAAGATTGAACAAGGAGCCCTGGATGTGTCTACATACTATACGGAGTTGGTCACTTTGTGGGAAGAGCATAAGAACTATGTGGAGTTGCCAATCTGTACGTGTGGTCGATGTGAGTGTGATGCTGCTAACCTTTGGGAGAAGTTGCAACAGAGAAGTCGTGTTACGAAGTTCTTGATGGGGTTGAATGAAACTTATGAGCAGTCTCGACGTCATATTCTTATGTTAAAGCCTATGCCGACTATTGAAGAGGCTTTCAACATAGTTACTCAAGACGAGAGACAGAGAGCTATTAAGCCATCAACAAGAGTTGATAGTGTTGCTTTTCAGGCTATGCTAACTCCAGTCCCTGATGCTTCATTGACGACATTGGAGAACAATGCTTATGTCGCAGCGTATAACACTCTTCGTCAACAAACTCAGCGTCCAATGTGTACTCATTGTGGAAAGAGTGGCCATACGATTCAGAAGTGTTACAAACTGATTGGTTTTCCTCCAGGCTATAAGACTAATGGTTCTGGTTATGGATCAAAGAATCAATATTTTCAGAAGAATCAACCACAGCATCAGCAGCCTCGTTCTGTTCAGCAACAGCTAACCAGTCCTACGGTTTCTCAACAGGCTAATGCTATTGCTAATGTGCACACTGATGTTGGTTCTTCATTTCAGTATGTTCCTCCTGGAGTTCCTCATCTTACAAGTGGTGGGGCTAATACTCTTCTTCAACAGTTCACTCCACAGCAAATTCAGAATTTGATCTCACAGTTTAATACTCACGTTCGTGTTCAAGAGCCTTCGGTTTCTACTTCCAGAGCTACGATCACAGAACATGGTGCTACTAGCTCTGCTTCTCTCTCTGGTACTTTTCCTTTTCCATCTTCCACTCTTAAATGTGAAAATGCCATTCTTACTTTTCGAGACCATTGCTTATCCACTATTCCTTCCTTTTTACCACATAATGCTTGGATAATTGATAGTGGGGCGTCGAGTCATGTTTGTTCAGATTTGGCAATGTTCACAGAGCTTACACCAGTTACTGATGTTAATGTTACATTACCTAATGGAACTAGAGTGCCCATTACTCATACTGGTGTTATACATATTACGGATGCATTAGTTCTTCACAATGTCTTGCATGTTCCTGATTTCCAGTTTAATCTCATAAGTGTTAGTAATCTTTTAAAAACATTGTTTTGCTCTGCACATTTCTTTTCTGATGTTTGTTTGCTACAGGAACTTACACAGGGATTGATGATTGGGAGGGGTAATCTTTACCACAATCTCTACATTCTTGAGACATCTTTTTCTCTCTCAACATCATCCCCTGCTCCGTTCTTTTGTGGTTCTTTGTTGGTTGATGAGCATGTCTGGCATCTTCGTCTAGGCCATCCCTCATCTGGTATTTTTCAGAGATTGTTGCATGATTTACCAAACTTGAAGTCTGGTGTATCGTCGTCTAAAGAGTCTCATTGTTCAGTTTGTCCTTTAGCAAAACAGAAAAGGTTAGCATATGTTTCTCATAACAAGTTGTCGTCTAAACCATTTGATTTAGTTCACATAGACATTTGGGGTCCATTTAGCACAGAGTCTGTTGAAGGTTTTCGTTATTTTTTTACATTGGTGGATGATTGTACAAGAATGACTTGGATCTATATGTTGAGAAATAAAAGTGATGTTTCTGTCTCATTTCCTGCTTTCTTAAATCTTGTTTCAACTCAGTTTAATACAAAAGTAAAAGCCATCCGATCTGACAATGCTCCTGAACTATCTTTTTCTGATATTATCAAAGCACAAGGTATGTTGCATTACTATTCGTGTGCATATACACCTCAACAAAATTCTGTTGTTGAGAGAAAACATCAACATTTGCTAAATGTAGCTCGTGCTTTGTTATTTCAATCTCAGGTTCCATTGACGTATTGGGCTGATTGTGTGTTGACTGCTGTGTTCTTGATCAATCGTTTACCATCACCATTGCTTGATTTTAAATCTCCTTATGAGCTTCTGTTAGGTAAGCAACCTGATTACTCTATGCTAAAAGCTTTTGGTTCTTTGTGCTATGTTTCGACATATTTGAAAGATAGAAATAAATTTTCACCTCGTGCTAAGCCTTGTATTTTCTTAGGATATCCGCTTGGCTATAAAGGTTTCAAAGTTCTTGATTTAGAGTCTCGTTCTGTCTCTATTTCTCGGAATGTTGTTTTTCATGAAACAGATTATCCTTTTAAGACTAGTGATCTTGTTTCTGATGCTGCTGATATGTTTCCAAATACGGTTCTTCCTATGCCTGTACCATTTCATTTCGTTGAGACATTTCCTTTACCTGAACATTTACACTCTGGTTGTTCTCATCCTATACCTGTGTATGATAGTGATAATCCAGTGCCTGACATTGGTAGTTCATATGGATCATCATCTAATGGGCACCCTAGGACTGTTACATCTTCTATGCATAATAATGTTTCTGGTGTTAGCTCTGTTGATGATGCTCGACCTAAACGATCGACTAAGCCTCCTAGCTATCTATCTGAGTATCATTGTGCGCTTCTTCCATTTACTTCTTTTTCGTCTTCCTCATTACCCACAGAACAGAAAACACCTTATCCTCTTTCTTCTGTTCTTTGTTATGATAATCTCAACCCTCTTTTTCAATCCTCTATTCTTGCTTATACCATTGAGACCGAGCCTAAAACCTTCAAGCAAGCTATGGCATCTGAGATGTGGCGAGGCTCTGTGAGTGCAGAATTTGAGGCTCTTGAGCAGAATGGAACTTGGGATGTTGAGAGTTTACCTGAAGGGAAGAATGTGGTTGGTTGTAAATGGATTCATACTATAAAGTACAATGCTGATGGTACTGTGGAGAGACCGAAGTCGCGTTTAGTAGCACAGGGATATACTCAGCAAGAAGGTCTTGATTATGTTGACACTTTCTCACCGGTTGCGAAGTTGACAAGTGTGAAGCTTCTTCTTGCTTTGGCTGCAGCGAAAGGATGGTCTTTGAACCAAATGGATGTCTCTAATGCATTTCTACATGGGGATTTGGAAGAGGAGATTTATATGAGATTACCCCAAGGGTACACTCCTCCTCCTGGTACTGAGCTTCCTCCTAATGCAGTATGTCGTCTACGAAAATCCCTATATGGTCTTAAACAGGCATCCCGTCAGTGGTATAAACGTTTCTCTTCCGTTTTGCTTGGTGCTAACTTCATTCAGTCACCAGCTGACAACACGCTCTTTGTCAAGACCAACAAGACTTCCTTCATAGCTGTTCTTGTATATGTTGATGATATACTAATTGCGAGCAATGATGATGAGGCGTTATTGGCTCTGCAGACTCTCTTGCGTTCTGAGTTTAAGATTAAAGATCTTGGCAACGCTAGATTCTTCTTGGGCCTTGAGATTGCTCGTTCTTCTACGGGGATTGCTGTTTGTCAGCGCAAGTACACGTTGAACCTGCTTGAAGATGCTGGTTTGCTTGGCTGTAAGCCAAGTACGATTCCAATGGATCCTTCTTTACATATGTCTAAGGATTTAGGCACGCCATTACCTAATCCTACTGAGTATCGTGAGCTTATTGGCCGTCTCTTATACCTGACTATCACACGGATGGACATCACGTTCGCGGTTCATCAGTTGAGTCAATTTCTATCTGCTCCCACTGATATTCATCTTCAGGCTGCTCATAAGGTTCTACGATACTTGAAAGGCAATCCAGCTCTTGGTTTGTTCTATCCTGCAGATACAGAGCTATGCATTAATGCTTTTGCAGATGCAGACTGGGCGACGTGTAAGGATACTAGACGATCTGTTACTGGCTTCTGCGTTTTCTTAGGGACTTCTTTGGTTTCTTGGAAGTCGAAGAAACAATCTGTTGTGAGTAGGAGCAGTACAGAGGCGGAGTATAGAAGCTTCGCCACTGGGTTGAACACCATGGTGCCTCCGTATTTGCGACCGTCGTGGTCGTACTCGGACATGGCGGGTTCGTCGGCGAAGAAGTGGACGTTGTTGCCGTCGACCCAGTACTGGAGGTCAGAGGCGGGACAGCCAGGCAAGTCGACCCTGTAGATCACGGTGTCTTCCGTCTCTTTCACCTCGTACACCGCCTGGTTGCCACTTTTCTGGAAACGGTTCCTCGCTACAACACAACAACAAACAAAGAAACGCGCAGATCAGTCACTGGACATTATAGATTTGTTGACAGAAACATGAAAAGATTAACTTTTGTAAGAAAAAAAAAAGTGTAATGAAGAAGAAGGAAGACGTACGGATAGGTGGAGAGTTCCTCGGGACACCGCTACCGGAGCTACCCTGGCTCTTGTTTCCGCTGGAGATGCTGCCTGCTTTACTCATTCTTAAAAACGACGTTGTTTTTGCTGTTTTGGGATGTGAGGATTGTGATGTAACGAGTGTGAGTGCCCGTACTATTTATAACGGAAGGAATAGTGGACTAATGAGACTACTTTAGGGTTTGAAAAAGCGTCGAGTAAACTTTAGTCGGTTCATTTAAGGTTATTTCTAAATGGGCCTAGTTATAAATGTTTCTTGATTCACTTAAGTGGATGAGTAAAGTGACTTTAAAGAATCCATCCATATGGTGAGAATATAACCGCAGGTCTTGTTATGTTTCTTTAATTAATGGGATTGTAACCACCTTTAAAGATGACAGATTCCATCTTTAGTCACATTTAGTAGTTGTGCTGTAGTTTCCTTATCTTTATTGTGTTTGTTACGCAGTCATCTTTTGCGTCTAAGTGGATGGGACTTTTTTGCATTAGATGTTCATCATTTCCTCGGTCTACCAGAAGCTTGGCCCAAAGTATGCCTCTGTTCCAGTGAGCAGATGCAATGGCTTACACAAAGACCTTAATAAGTGTTTAACCTTTGTTCATGGTATAACATCTTCTTACAAATTGTGGTTTGAAATCCAATTTGATTTAGATTGCGAGTGTGATAATTTGACATTTATTCTAAAAATGTTTAAATCTGCGTTTTTCCAGTGGTGATATTGTTATGAGTGTGAGGTTTGTGGTTAATCAACTACAATGGCTTGAAGATCATTAGAGTATGTGGAAGTGATGCAGAACATAGAAATTGATATCCGAATGAAGATAATATAATTTTCAGTATTAATGTAAGCCATTTGATGGATCCAGCTTATATTATTAACTTGGTTTCAATCAGCTTAATTAGGGAAGCAAGTTTAGATTGTGAAAACAAGTGACACGAATCACTAAGTTCCATAATAGCAAACACAAAAGCAGGACTAAACCATAAAAGTCTCAAATCCCAACTTAAAACACACAAAGACTAATCCAATCCAAGTACTCATAAAACAAAAGGGGATAGATTCATTGTTACCGCCGTGAAAAGATATGATTACTCATTGTTACCGCCGGTGTTGGGACGAGGGGAAATGAGAACCTTGAGAACACCAAAGTTTACAGCACCGGTGATGTTATGACTCAAAAGCGAATTAGCTGCAGAGTCACCAGACCAAGAAGTGTCGACACTTCCAAGGTAAAGACGGCCACTCTCGTCGTGCTCGGAAACATTCTTGACCTCAGCAGTGAATTTAATTTCACTCTCATTAGCAAGCACTTCAACATCACCGTCCCCAACACCAGGCACATCCACAGCGAAGAAAAGACCACCATCAGCTGTTGGTTCTCCAACGAAGGCTCGCTTGCGACCTTTCACCACAAACGGATGCTCCTCAACACGTCCTCCGGATTTACCTATCGCAAAGCATTTTTCAGTAACTGATATATGCAAAGACGTTTAAAAGGTGATAACTTTTTGGAAAGAGGAAGGGGATCGAACCTGTGAAAGGAGGGACAGTGTTGGTACACTTGTTGTCGTGGTCCTTCTTCACCTTGACTCTTGAGAGAATCATCCTCAAGACTCCATTTTTCATCTTGGCCTCCACGCCGGTGATCTCACAGCAGTCACAACCCAAACCGGCGGTTCCGGAGTACTCACGAACGCCCTGCTTCTCGTAGCCGTCGTTGAAGGTTACCGCGGAGAAAAACACCACCTTTTGCCTAACGGCGTCGACCCTGTGGTGGACAGCGTCGTCTGGAACGCCGGGCAAGTCGACGCGCACGTAGAGTTTGTCGTCGTCGAGAACCTTGACTTGGATGAAACCCTTGGGACCTCTTTTCTGGAACTGGTTGTTGGTCGCGTAAAAACCCTCTGGAAAACGTAAGAAGAACTTAAGTGAGCAAGACACAACCGAAGAAGAAACACAGTAAAAAACATATCTTTAGATGATGAGAGAAACAAATATTCATGGAAAAATCTAAAAGAAGAAACAAACTAAAGGGAGATAAGAGAAGAAAGAAACAGACCCATATCGGTGGGAAGCGTCGAAATGTCAATGCAGGTGGTGAACCCAACCATCTCTCTCTTCTTTCTCTCTCTGTATTTTCTCTCTCTCTTTCGTGCTTAAAAATGGCGTCTTTGATTTTGTTGTCTATTACTAGTACTTAAACGAAGAAGGAGGTGCGAGCTATGTAGACGTGGCACTCTATAGTTGGCTTCTTTAATTTCACCTCAAAGAGGCTCTCGTCGCGACGCGGAGAGTAAAAACAATTTGACTGGTCGTCTCCCCTCCCCTACGTCACTCTGTTTACCTTTAATGTTTTTTTTTACCGTGAAAACAATCCGAGAGAACGATGAGCTGTCATTGCTCTCCTTCCATGCCATTCACATACGACCAAAACACGTTAAATGTGACATCTCTTCTCTGCTTTCATCTTCACTTTTTTACAGAGGAAACATTGAATCCGCCGCTGACGCCAGCGATCATTTACTGTTTCACCCTAAAAAACGACGCAGTTTTTGCTGTTTCGGAAGTGGAGAGCGCAAGTATAAAACGAGGGCGAGTAATTTTACGCGCTAAATGTGTCTCTTACTATCTATCGAAAGGGGCTAACTTAAGCTAGTATGGGCCCATTAGTCGGCCCAATTATTTTAGTAACGAAACATAAAATTAAATTGGACATAACAAAAAAGCCCAAGAATTTGAAACTGCTTTGATTTGGGGCAATGTTTTCAAAATTGGACCAAACCGAACCGAAAAAACTTTTAAATTATGGGTTTAAATATTAAACCGGATTTAACCTTATTCAATTGAGTTTAAATATTGAATAAAAATTAGAACTAAAAATACATAATTTGTTATTTATTTTCTGCAAAATTTATACAAACTTAATTGGATTTAGTTATTAAAATTTCCAATAATCTATTAATATAAAGTAGACATGAATTCTCTTCTCCTCTTGCCACCTGAAAAAATAGGGGAAGGAGAGCTCGACACGTGTCCACCTTTATTTGAATTTTGTTGCGTTTCGTTTTGTTATCGTTAACGGGCTTCCACGAGATTTTTACTTTTGGTTTCATTACTCTTATTTGGGCTAAAAGAAATGAACAAAACCTTAGCCCATTGTTATCTTCACCTTCCTCAATAACGACGTCACTAGAGATTTCTACGGTCCTTCATGTTTTCGACCTTTCGTTCATCTTTGTATTTTCTGGAGAGAAATTTGAGACAAATCGTCATATCGATTCCCTGGATAGAGATGTTTCAGTGTCATTTCGTCTCATCTTCTTCTTCTTGGAATCGTTACAGACTGAATTGATTCACTGACATTAACAAGGTTCTTAACTCCTTTGACCCATTTCAACCACGATTTCTCATTCATTACATCTTTCTTCTCTTCCAAACTGTGCATCTATAGCTATAAAAAGGTATGCCTACATACGTAAACATCATCCTCACAAATCCTAATAACAATTGAAACTTCTTTTTACCATAGAATGGCGAACACATCTCTCTAAGAAAAACGAGGATATAGGGTGGAGTAATCTGGGGGTTAAGAGGCGATAAAGAGATTATTGATCTGAAACATGAGCAAAGCTGAAGAATTTACGAGGTCCAATCAGAGAAAGAGATTACAAGTGGAAAAAGCAAATCGTGATCTGAATTTAAGATATGTCCATATAATCTTTCTCTTAAATCATTTACTATCTCTTATAATATGCTTTCTTATATTCAGTTTTCAGTTTTATAATGATGAAAACAGGGAATCATGCTGACAAAAAAAAATCAGTTCTCAGATACGCCAGACGATCCGGTCAAAAATGTTGTTGTTTTAAAAGCTTTAAGCTAAGGTAGAGTTTAAGAGATTGAAGAGGATCCAGTAAAAATGCAACAAAGTCGCTGGAAAATCAGATCATCAATCAAGTTGAGGCAAGTAATGAAACCATGATTCTATGTTCCACCATTTGCTTCAAATATTAAGAATCTTTCTGATCTCCCTCTACTACTGCTGTTTCACATCTGTATGCTTCAATGTTTTCACAATCAATTATGTGGACAGAGCGTGGAGTTTTTCTGCAGGAGAAGTTGAGAGTATTGATACTGCAAAAGGTTGGTGCTACACCTCATAATGCTTTAAAATTCTTTCATATGGTTCTGCATCATTTACATGCGGATGATGCAATGACAATAATGCCGTTGGGGTTCTAAGGTAATACTTCTCAAGCTCATGGTAAATGACATTAAACGGGAATACACAGCAGCCATGAACCACCCAACTCTAACAATTCTCAACTCACTATCACGTATGCTGGTACCATGTCCAGCTATGTGTTTCAGATGGTTCAGGCTCTGCAGTGTTTATGGCTTTTGACGGTGAGATGACAAAACTCACCAACACCCGTGCCGATGATGTTGCATAACTTATGGTACCATTATCCAATAACCATTTTAATTCTTCTATCCAACCCTTGACCACCACATCCACCTAAAATCTTAATGCTAGCTTTATGGCAGGAGCATGATGTTACAGACCCAAATCAAAGGTCACTTCCCAGTGCATTAAGGACTTGGTCGGCCGCACTTACACCATTCACTTGAAGCTTTCCTCATTCAACTTCTCCACCAAGCATGAATCATTCACCATATCAAGGATCTTTGACCGCAATCAGCGCTCACAACCATTGTCCATATGTGTATCTCTGTTTTATTTCTAGCTTGCTAAGAATGTCATATGTTTGGTTCGCAGGGGGTGATAACAATCCCATAGACGATATTCATGGTGTTGGATCAGTAAAAACCAAAGCCTCGAATGGTGTGACCAACGCGCCAATTTTGGAATGATGATTCTGTAGTGATTAAGGGGACTACATCCACTATTGGTGTCTTACCATGGTGAATCACTGTTCGATCAGCAGCTCAGCCTTACATACTCATATGTTCTTCAAAATTTGGTCTTTGTAGTAGCCATGTTCAAGGTTTAATAAATTAAATAAAAAATTGGTTTACAAATGACTTGGTTCGTTTCCACTGGTAACTTATATACTTTAGACAGATTAGTAGTAAATCAACTTAGATTATATTTATTAAAACCCATTTGTATGGCTCATTAGCCATGTCCAGCATCCACAAAGTTCTACAACTCCAGACAATCAGACGTTACATTATATTATTTAGGTGATCCCAAAAATCTGGCAACATATAAGTCAAACTAACAAAAAGGAAATGTTTTGAAAATCAGACCGGACATTGACTCGGCATTGTAGTTGGATCAATAGTCGGACGGGTCCAACCGGTTCAACCGGGTTTTTAAGTTTAATTTAATTTTAGATTAAGTAACTATATATGTATAATTATAAATCAATTTTTATAAAATTTATTTCATTGTTAGGATCTAAAAATGATACGAAAATAAAATAAAAACTTGAAAAATAATATTAAATATAATGAAAAATAATTTATTTAGATATATATTAAAAAAAAACAATATGAATTTCTTATGAAATATTTTTTTAAAATTTGAGTTTTTTATATTTTTAACTTGAATTTGAGAAAAACGGGTTTTAATATTGAACCGGGTCACCGGTTTTTGCGAGTTTCACCGGTTTTTGACTGGGTTTGCCGGTTTAACTCAAATCCGGTTTTTATTACAACTCGAAACGGGTAAAAAGGCCGAGTCACGATCCGACCGGTCCGGTTTTCAAAACACTGCAAAAAGGGGTTGTCCTCTCCATATAAGCATCTGAAAAAAAAATTACCTCAAACTTCACATAATCTACGCAAATACCTGTTTGGCAATATGGTGGAAAAAACTCTACACAAAGCAGACAACAAACTCCAAGACTCCAAAGATCGAAAAGGTACATGAACTCAAAAAGGGCTCACAAACTCAACAGGTTCAATACGAAACCATTTAGATAGAGAAGGTACCCTCGAGTTTCATCATTCCGCTACACATCACGTGGACTGTTCTAAACAATACTTTCCACTTTAACGCTACGATATTACCAAACTCAGAAATTAAACTAAAACGGGAAAGTGCACATGACTACACAGTCAACTCTTTCCTTTATGTTCTCCTAATAAAATTACTTACTCATTACTCTGTAACAACCCTCATTGGCTTACAACTCCTAATATATACATTATCTCATATAATTAAACAACCCCACAAGTTATATACAAGAGTATAGGTTCCACTAACATATAGCATCACATTTCCTCACTTTCAGTTCATCCCATAATTTCAACCGTCCAGTAACAACGACCAAATATATAAGTAACAAACAACAACATATTCCGAGCGAAGCGCGGGCACGCCCTAGTTTAATCATAAAATAAAACTGCTTATGTGTAGCATCCCCATCCCGCAGTCTGAACTGGATCAGTCCAAGGTCGGACTGATCAGACGGGATAGATATGTTGGACATTAAATCTGGATAGTACTGGTCAGGTTAAGACGATACGGTATTGTCTGAACATAGCAGTTGAGCTTGTCGGACTAAGCTGGACGGATTCAGACAAGGCAGGTGGACTTGTCATCCGAGATCAGTTAGTCAATGTGTGGACTGACTGGTATACGTTGTGACGGGAACAGATACTGAGCTGAACATGAACTGATTAGCCAAGAAAAATGGCGGGAACAGTATCTGGCGGTTACCGAGAGCGGTTACTGAGCGGTTACCGAGAGCGGTTACCGAGTGGTTACCGGAGCGGTTAATAAGCAGTTAGCGAAGCAGTTATAGGGCGGTTCTGAGTGGTTGTCGGACCACTTAACTGACTGGGACTGTTTATGGGTTCGGGAACTGCTAAGGTGGTTAAAAAAAACCGAGAAAGAAACTGCTCGAGGGCAGTTTATGAATTAAATGGGCGCGGGAGCGGTTATGTCGGGAAGGGAAACCACCCATCTGTTTCCTTTAAAGGGGAGATCGCGGATCAGAGAAAGGACATCTTTTTCTGGACACAGTTTTTTGGACAGAGAGACAGAGAGAAATACCGAGAGAGAGAGGTGCTGATCGAAAGAGACAGAGATCGCGGAGAAGATACTAGTCGGATCCTGATCCGGCTGTCCGCATACTGAACGATGGTAGGGAAGCCATGTTCTGATTGAAAGCATGCGTCTTGATGGTTCATGATGTACGCATTGGCGGTTAAGTCAGTTACAGTCTGCGGGACCGTTCTCAAGCCAAGGGAAAGGGTCTGTCGGCTTAGTCTGTTCTGATTAGAGTCGTGTACTGATGAATCGCGAGGATATTGGAGTCTGTGGCGGTTATGATCGAGAGGTAATGGTCGCCGGTCTGGATACAACGTACGGAAGGGTTCTGTGTATGGATTGGATCAATTCCTACTAGATACTGGGTACTGGATCGGCTGTGTACTGGATCGAGTGGGATTGACGGGTAGACAGGCGGGTGAGGAACTGGACGGTGGGTTTGGTGCGTCTGTGGGTGGTTCTGAACGCACATTGGAGCGTGTGTGTGTTCTAGATGCGATGGCTTACGCTATCGGTCCGTTCTGATGATCTGTGGAAAGGGTCGGATGCATACATCTGATAGTGGATACTGAGTGTGGGACGGTCAAAGACAAGGAGGGATGCAGAACTGATGAGAACGTTTTGAGTGGTTTGATAGATACGATCAAGACTGGCGACGTACTGAAAGGGATAGACTGATGAGCAGGATGGCTGTGAGGAGAACTGACTGGATCGAGGGCTGTGGAGCCGACTGTGTACTGACTGATCCGGGTGTGATCAGGGACTGGTTCTGGGGCGCTAAGCATGGCTAGCGTACTGTCTGTTCTGGATGGCTGGTTGGAGACCAAGCCGTCTCTCTTTGTTTACTTGGATCATGTGGGGATGGTTGGCTGAGTGACTAAGGAACAAGGAAATTCGGTTAAGTATCTAATCGAGCTGGCTGGATAAGATGGATGGAAAGCATGTAGACAGCAAGGAAGGAGCGTATGGATGGATTGTCAGACAACGAAGCACCGAGGCATTAAGGTACATGTTTATCATGCTGCAAAAATTAGTAGACTGCTAAATTGCTGGATTAGACTTATCGAACCCTGTGTACTGAACTGAACTTCATAGAGGAAAACTGGGATAAAATCCTAAATTAGAGAAAAATCGGATATCGATCATGTTTGGTCGAGGGAAGCGAACTGGGGTCGTACCGGCGGTAAGAGAAAGAGAAATCGGGTCGGGGCCTTTTAGTATGCCCCGCCTAAAACATGTTTTGGAACATTGGTGAATATGTTTTCGGTTCACGATTTAATCTTGTCCGGTCCGGTTTGAAAACACTGATTTGGAGAAGTTTGTAAAAAGTCTCTCTTGTAGAGTTTGGTGCAGAGGTTATTGATGAAAAGATGGGATGCAGTTTCTAGATCGTGATCAAGTAGGTACAACATTGATTCCTTTCTATCATCCATTACACATTTGCGTGACGTAAGATTATTGATTCTCGCTGAAAATGATTTGAATCATCTTATGAAAAGTCAATTTTACCAAGAAACTAGTATCTTGCATTTTGAACATGTAACAAAACCTTTGATCGGTCCTAGTGTGTCTGTTAGGTAGAGTAGAGTTGCCATTTTTGCTGTCGTTAGAGCTTATAATTATTATAGTTTGATGCATACAAGTGGTAACTAATGTTATGGTACATAACATGAACATAGAACAACAATCTCAAGCAAAACATAATATATAACTCTAAGCTTTGGATACAACGAAAGACTAAACAAAAAGGTCTAAACCTTTTGGAAAGAAGAAAGATGAGAACGTGGGAGAAGAAGTGAGGAAAGCTAAGCATTGATCTCATTTGTTGAAGGAGCTACCGCTGATGTTGCAGAGTCTAAGGTGTTCTGTGAGAAGATAGAAGTCCGGCAAGTAGGACAGGAGGAGCGGGAAGATAGCCACTTATGGATGCACTTGACATGGAACCCATGATGACATTTCTCCAGCACGTGGATGCTCTCACCTGGTTCGAACTCAGACAAACATATGGCACACTCTGCTTGAGCCCCTGCAAGCTCAAGGTCTGAGGAGTAGACAAGCGTCGGAGTTGGCACGGTGGATGAAACATCCTCTTCAGGATCAGGCTTGTGCTCGTTGTCGTCAGTTTGGAGATTTGGGCGGAGAAAGCAACGTATTGCAGCGCAGAGAGAGAGGCCACATATGAGAGCAGAGACGAAAAGGATGAGGAGAACAGATGCGTTTGCTTGGAACTCACTAGAGTTTGAGTAAGGCTTCCATCTGCAAGTATGAGAGTTACATTCTGTAGAAGAAGCAGAGGAAAATGGTGAAGAAGCTCTAGCTACTTGTTCTACTAGCAAACGCATCTTGTGAATTGTTTATTGAGAGTGTCTTGTGGGTTTAGTAAACCTTATACAAAGAGAGTGTGGGGACAATGGTGGTGAGGGTTCCAGTGAAGTCTTGAAGCTCTCAGGATTAGGATGTTTCGTCTGTATTTTGAGGACTATAACACTCGCCTTCTCTCTCTTTTGGTCCATTTCAAATAATAAATGGATATTATTGTGATAGATGATGGGATTGCTCCTTTGTCCTTCTTGGCTTATCATCATCCACATGTTTGCCACATGTTGCCCTCACTCTACGTTGCCTACATTCTAGGCAATACCTTTGCTCTCTCTCTTTATTTTAATTCGTTTTCGTTCATGTTTGAATATGTCAATATCTCTAAAGATTTAACAAAGAAGAAAGACAAGAACTTCATACACTTCACTGTTTTTTTTGTCTCTTTATATATAACTCAGTTTACAGTTTTTTTAAAGATTAAAGAACCAAAACCCCAAATTAGAAAACAAGGGTGAAAATAAAAACTAAAGCAACAGTTAAAATAGTAAAAAGTAAAGGAAAGCTTTAAGGTATTTTTGAACAGTTTTTAAAAAACTTTTTTTCCCTCTTCTAAAAACTCTCTCCTGCAAATAGCCAAATCATCATCTGATCTCCATGGAATATATTTCCCACTTCTCTAAGCTGCAATTCCTGCAACAGCAATATTAATCATATGATTTCATCAGTTTTTTTTTTCCAATAAGAACACAAATATGTTCATGTTCTTAGATGAAAAAAGGTGATCATTGTTCATACCTCCGTTTGGTTGCCTGTTGATGTATCCAGCCGGTCCTCTAGACATGAAGTCAAATGCTCCCATTCCCAATTTTTCATACGCCTTTGCAGGCATCGAAAGCCACGCCGAGTCACTGTAGAGAGAGTCTGCCTCCAAGCTGTTTAAACCGTTGCTGAAACCACCAACATGAACTCCTCTCATTGCTTCTAATCCTAAGCCTCCTCCCTCACTGCGATAGCTATTACGTGCACGTGCACCTGCTCCTCCCCAGTTGTCTCCAATGCTGCCTAGTGAAGACATTCCAGAGTTTCCATTGAAGCTGCTTCTAGAGACTGGTGAGTTTGACATGTAACCTAGACCACCACCATTTCCCCATAAATGGTTCTTTGTTGATGCATTTAGCACAGAACCGTTAGCTCCTCCTCCTGTCTCAATCTGGCTACCGTACCTGCTAAGGCTCGGAGTATATCCAGGGCTAAAGGGCCGTCCAAAGCCTGCACTGGAACCAGATCCATACCTCTGAGTCTGGTCTTGCTCGAAATTCAGATCAATCCCATATCCATGTCCAAAAGGTGAGAATCCGCCCCTATTAACTACTCCTGGACTGTACCTAACCTCAGGTTTCACTCCATAACTTGAGATTGGACTCGGGGTGAACCCTTGTGTGTACTCGTTCATCAGCAACGCACTGATTCTATTACTGCCAAAGCCATTTACATTCATCTGGTTCCGGACTGGGTCCTTGGGAACAGCCAGTTTGACTTCCACCATCTTCCCATTGAGTTCGTGGAACGTCCTTCGCAAGACTCTGTCTACAGCGTCCTCTGATTCATAAGAGATGAACCCAAAGCCTCTCGGTCGCTGTGTTCGTTGGTCATACATCACCACAACGTCAGTGATAGTCCCAAACTGAGCAAAGTACTTCTTGAACTCAGCCTCTGTAACCGATGAAGCCAAACCTCCAACAAAGATCTTTTTACAGTTTGCTGGACCAGGTGATGATCCCTGTAGACTGCTGTTACTTTTGTGATCATCTCTTGGAACTGCCTTCTTCGCCTCAACCTATGATCAATGTAGTATATATATTAACATCCCACATCGTGTGGGTGTTGGTTCCTTGGGCAATATATATGTGATGTGGCAATCGTCAACTCTTGAGCTAGCTTTTGGGTGTGAGTTAGGTACATCAGTAGTAGTATAGGTTCTGTTCTAAAAAGGGACTTCACTTACAAGTTTACCATCAATGACGTGTCTGAGCAGCACGACTCTCTCAGCAACATTGGGATCAGCGAAGACAAGGAAACCAAAGCCACGAGCACGACCAGTGGAACGATCCTTCATGATGACGGCTTCCAAAACCTCGCCGAAGCTCTGAAAATAGTCGCGAAGACGGTCTTCGGTGGTCTCCCAAGAGATCCCGCCGATGAAGAGCTTACCTGACTCCTTATCCATTCCTGCAAAAAGGAGTATACTTGAACATCTCGATCTAACTGAAAACACCATCTACATTCATGAAGAGAAGAGAAGAGACTCGAATCGAGCAAACCTTTATGGGGAAAGCAAAAGGATGTAACGATGAAAACGAACAGCTGGGTCTTGATCGGATTCTGTGAACCGATCGACCCACGATCCTGGATTCCTGCAAAGAGAAAACACACACAAAGTGTCGATCAAAAAAAGGTGGAAGCTTGGAAGAAGAAATCAAAAACCCATGAAGGATTAAGAAGCTTTTAGATTACCGAAAGTTTAAGAAAACAGAGAAGAGAGGAGACAAGACGAGATTGAAAATCGAAGAGCTTGGAGAGGATGAAGCTTTTAATAAGAGGGCGGGCGAGAGGCCCTCTCTCTCTCTCTTTTCTGTTTTTTGACTTTCGTCCAATAATAAAAGAAAGGATTGACTGTTTTAGTTTTGAAATGGGCAAAGAGGAAGGAAAATGGATGATGTGAGTTTGTGCAGAGCAGATGAGAAGTGGAAAAGGGAAGAGAAGCTCCTTCTTACGTTTTTTTTGTTTTTTGTTTTATATATATTATTGGCTATCCTCAGCTTCTTCTCTTTTAAAGAGACGATGGTATTTTCGTCTTTTCATATATCTTCTCTTTTGTAATAATAACAGAACAAAAATATTAACGCATATAAGTTAAAAAATCTTGGCCTCTTTAAGAATTTAGAAACTTTTTGATATTCAAAATCTATAAAATGATAAATAGTGTAAGAGTTATTGGTTGTTGTATTTTAATAGATTTGAAAATCCGAATTAAATCTAGTGTTATTAGTTCTATGATTTTTAAATCTGTATTAAAATCATGTGTTATTGGTTTAATGATTTATACATTCTATATCAAATCAAGTGTTATTCAATCGTACGGATTTACTAATATATTTGATTTAATAATGGATTTGATTGGATTTTTCAGTTAAAAATACAAAGATTCAAATCCGAGGGAAAACCTCCGGATTTGCATATTTTACTTAGATTTATAAATACTATATGGATTTCTAAATCAATCAAAATATATAAACCAATAAGAGCTTAAGAGCATCATAAAATGAAATCAGGGTTATTACGGGTTTATTCTGATTTCTTCCTACTAATAGACTATTTCTTCTTCCTAACTTATTTTTTAGAATTTTCTTTTGTTTCCATTTGTTTTGTAAGGTCAAATCATTTTATTTTATCATGAGTAGATAACACATCAGCATCGTTTTGTTTTCACTTTCCATCGAACAAATTGCAAGCCATGGTTCGTTGATCATTATGAATAGATGCAACATGTGATTTATAGACAATAATTTGATCGCAAATATTTTGATTGAGCTTACTATAAAATGAAGATGGCATGAAAAGTTTTTTAATGAAAAGCTTTTGTGGGAATCAACGTGGGCCCATTTGATCCGAAGTATTCCGAGCCCATTTGATCCTTAAGACTCTACCCTAAGCCACAGACGCAGCCATTATTGATCAATGATGCATCAATTTGACAGGTAGGGATTCAGGGCATCCAAGGGGGCACTGTCTCAAACTCTGTAGTGGGAGGTGGAGGGGATCGTCCTGATCCTCATTTTCTTCCTCATTCTCGTTAGCTTTTCTCCAACATTCTTCTTTAAGAGAGGCGTGTTGAAGAGTGTCGATTGGAACATTTTTCCTTAACAGAGGCGTGTTGAAGAGTGTCGATTGGGGATACATATTTTCCATCAAAGAGTTTGTCGTTCTTCGCCTTCCAAATGTACCAATAGATCCATGGGAAGGTATCGAATTGTGGTTTCAAAGGAGCCACTTCTTTTCTCTTCCAAAACAGGAAGTTCATGTTTTGATAAATGGATGTACTCGGGAAGTAACCCGGAAGGGACAGATAGTTCGATAAAGCCCAAAACTGAAGGGCTGGGGAAAAAGAAGATGATTAATCGACTCCACTGGGGCAGCACATCTAGGACAACTCCTATCGGTACCCCCGGTGTCTACACATGAGCCTCTCTGCCGTCGCCATACAGCCCGAGATATCCTGCCATAAAAAATGCTTCATCTTGCTCGTGGCCTTTATCTTCCACACATGGCTCTGTAGGCCTGTTATACTTGGTTCTATAGCCACTTCTTGTGAAAGACTCAACTTGGTCAATCGAAGTAGGTCATAGCCGGTTTTAACCGAATAAACTCCTTATTTTGTGTGGTTCCAAACATATCCATCTGGAGCACGAGAACGAGAGGGTCTCAACCCAAGTATCAAAGGGATATCATCTGGGTGAAAGAAATCCTGTAAAAGTTGTGTATCCCACTCCTTGGTATAATTCCTAATAAATGACTGAACTAGAAGCCGGGGTAGTCTGTATACAATGTGGTCAGCAGGTCTAGATGGTCGGGCCACTCCATCTGGAACCCAAGACTCACTCCAAACCCTCGTATCTCGACCCGTACCAATTGTTTTTCGTAAACCCAATATGAGTAGAGGTTTTACTGCCATAATACTACGTCATCCATATGATGGTGAGTATGTACGTCGATCTTCCAATGGAGATGTGTGATTATAGTATCTCCTTATTAAAACACGTGCTAGTAAGGAGTTCGGATAATGAATTAGTCTCCAGAATTGTTTTGCAAGAAGCGCTATATTGAAATCATGAAGATCGCGAAAGCCTAATCCCCCTGAATTTTTGGGAGTAAAGATCTCGTCCCATGCTATCCAATGTAAACCTCTGCTGTTCTGTTTTGAGCTCCACCAAAAATTAGACGTTGTATTCCTTAATTTATCGGTAATTCCTTGTGGAAGCAAGTAGCATGACATCACAAATGTCGGAACTGCTTGAGCCACATATCTGACTTGAATTTTTTTTCCTCCTTTAGAAAGGAGTCTTGATGACCAAGTGTTGACTCGTCCATTGAACCGATCTTGTACAAAGGAGAACACTTTCATCTTCGAGCCACCGATTTGTTATGGTAATCCAAGATACATCAACATGCCGCCTTCTGAAGAGAAACCTAAGACGTCTTTTATATCTTGCTTCTGAGAATACTCCACTCGGTTTCCAAAAAACATAGATGATTTGGATGTATTTAGTCATTGTCCTAATGTCTTTCCATATATGTCTAGAATGTCCATGATCTCCTTGCATTGGCTTAATTCCGCCTTACAAAAGAAAAAATTGTCATCGACAAAAAGAAGATGAGAGATCCTTTGGGCTTGTCCAAGCAACACGGAAACCCATAATCTTCTTCTCCGCTTCCGCTCCATTTAGAAGTAAGATCAATGCCTCCGTACACATGATAAACAAAAATGGGGAAAGGGGGTCTCCTTGTCTTAACCCTCTCCTAGGTAGAATTCGCCTTCTTGGTTTCCCATTGACTAAGACTTGATATGTGACCAACGTGACACAACACATAATGAGGTCAACCAGTCTTTCATCAAAGCCATCTTTAGCATCAAAGCCGCTAAGAAGCTCCACTCCACTCTATCATAAGCTTTTCTCATATCTGTTTTAATTAGGCCTAGGCATCCGGGTCTTCGGGTCGGATTCGGGTCGGGTATTGTCGGGTCCGGGTCCTTCGGGTCCTAGCAATTTAGACCCATATAGGTACCTATAACTTTTCGGGTCGGTTCCGGGTCGGGTCTTGTCGGGTCCGGATCGGTTCGGGTCTACAATTTCAATACCCATAAAATACCCAAAATTTTCGGGTATATTTTGGATCCGGGTCGGTTCGGGTATTTAGGACCCGAAATAGACTCGAAGTACCCGAACTGGACCCGAAAACTCTAAAAATACCCGAAGAACCGCAAAAATATCCAAAAATTTATCCAAAATCAGACCCGAAAACTCAAAACATACCCGAATTTTACCCGAATACCCAAATTATATTTTCTAAAAATCTAAAATTTCACCAAAAACCTACAATTATAAAATGCTCAGGCCTAGTTTTAATAGCCATGAAGTCTTCCCTACATCTTTGGTTCGTCTGTAGGGCGTGGAAGTTTTCTTGTGCTATCAGAATGCTGTCAGTTATCAAACGTTTTGCCACAAAGGCAGATTGTGTCTCCGAGATCAAGCGCGAGATAACTCTCTTGAGTCTCTTGCATAGAAGCTTAGATATAATCTTGTAACTAACATTACAAAGACTAATAGGTCTGAACTCGGTCATGTCCCGAGGTTTCTTCTTTTTCGGGATGCGATAGATATTCGTCTAGTTCAATAGTGGGTCGAAGCTACTCGTCGCAAAGAAATCTCGGACAAGTCTAATAATAGCTTGCCGCATCTCCCACCAAAATTTCTGAAATAATTTACTAGTCATACCATCTGGACCAGGTGCTTTATCTGGGTTGATGTCGAAGAGAGCTCTTCTAATTTCTTGTTCCAACGATTCCTCTAAGAGTAACCTATTGTCGGTACTAAACACCTTTTCCGAGATAAAATGGAGGGAGGCGTCCAGCTCTGTTGGCGAAGAGGTAGAGAAGAGATCTCGAAAGTATTGAACAACTCCGTTCTCCACCTCGATTTTGCTCTCTACCAGCTTTCCATGTTTGTCTTTGATACTAATTATCCGATTCTGGGCTCTTCGTTGTTTTGTAATGGCATGATGAAATTTTGTGTTCCTGTCATATCTATGCTACTGATCTTTGTTTTTTTCTTCCCAGAATGTATTTTCTTCTCTAAATGCCAAACTCAGTTGTCTTCTCAAGTCCTCCAGTTCTTCTGTTGTAGTGAATTCATCATCTTGTGCCAAATTTATCTTTTTCTTTTAACTCCTTTATCAATATAGAAGAATTTGTAGGATTTTATTTTTTCCATGAACTAATTTTATTTCGACATGAGATAACTCTTTGATGAAAATTCCTCATTGAAATTTCATCAAATTGTCTCCATCCCGAGATCACCGCTTCCTTGAACCCCGGTTTTCCGATCCATCTCTTGTCGAATTGAAAATTCTTTCTTGTCCTCCTAACACCGAATTAAATCCGTCTCTCATACGCTTACTTTTCATTCATCTTTATTCATTATATTAATCACTAATCTCCAGGTCCAATTATCATTTAGGTATCAGAAAATTTATCGTTTACTCAAAAGGTGTATGTATATTATCTATGTTTTTTGTTTATTTCTTGGTGATGTAATTTTTGAACAGGTCAAATATCCACCACCGTTTTATGCATCACATAGTTCATCATCTATTTTAAAAACATTTTTATAGACCGGATGCAGGGCCGGCCCTGGGCGAAGCTCAATGAAACATTCGTCTTAGACCTCCAAAATTTTTGAAAATCTTTACATGTAAATAGGTCTCTAATTTGTAAAAAAAAAAAATTTTAGGCCCCCAAATTTTTGAAGTCTTTACTAAATGGTTTTGGGCCTCCAAATTTTCAGGGCCGGCCCTGACTGGATGGTGCATCATCTAATTTTATTCGCCAGTCCAACATTTTTATAATTCGTATTACCCACTATATATTCGGATTAAAGCGTATTGACCAATGTTTAACTCTAATGGTACTGAACAACTGAATATCCTCCAAAAACCCTAATACTTACTTAGGCTTATAAGCCTGTTTACTAATGATCTCTTACGCAAAAGGTTTGTTCTATTAGTACCCTACGTTCGTAGATTAAGCAGCTTGGCTAAATCGGGAATAAAGGATCTGATAAGAATTGAGCAGCACCATAGGCTCACAATTTTATCTTCTTCTTTTGAAAGATGAACTAGAGCTTGATCTGCGCACCCGCGCCGATGTTTGTTTTTATTTTTTATAAGTGATAATATATTTTAAAAATTACTCGTTTAAATAATTGTTTAATATAATATTTCTAAACACAATAATTTTATAGTTTATATTGAGTAATTTTGTTTTATCTTGTAAATCATCAAATATATCATCCATATTTTTAAATATGATCCGTATATCCACACAAATGTATTTTTATTCTTATAGATCAAAATTTTATGATAATGCATAACTAAATGGTTGTATATACTATTTAAAATATATGGTCTTATATATTTTCTAATTTTTAACATTTATCATACTGAATTTACATTGGACTATTATTTCTATGAAAATATATGTAACATAATATATTTATATATTAATCTATATATTATATAAATGTTTTTTGTAACTTTTGTTTTAGTTATTACTTATAAATAATAAAAATATAATTATATAGCTTTTAAAACAATATTTTTCATTAACTATTTAAAGTTAGATAGAGAATTAATAAGAAAAAAATCATATAAGGTAGGCTAGTTAATATGGAATTAATTATTATGTATATATGGAATTAATAAAATAATTACCATATAAAGTATGTATTTAATTACGAAATGTATATATGAAATTTATTATTTTAAAATACACATATTAAATAGGAAAGACAAAGAATATTAAAAGCTATGTTTATTAATTATTGTTGCCATGATTTTTTAGTTAAAATTTAATTTTGAAAATGCATTAATTGAAGAGAAAAGAAAAAGATCCAAAAAAATAGGTTAATTAATAATTTCAATGGCATGTCATCGTAAATATAGTGGAAAATTAAGGTGAAATCTAATTTTGTACTCCTATTTTAATAGATTACTAGACCCTGACCCGCACGCCTGGTATGAATTTTTGGTTTATGGTTATTTATTTAACTAAATGATGTATTTGTAATATTTGATGTATTATATTCACCAAGTAAATAATTTTTTGGCATCTTAAACCATCTATTTATGATGAATATTCGATATCATATACAAAATTGAACAAATAGACGTAATCAGAGAAATGTAGACAATATATAAAAATAATGGTTATTAATGTAAAATATGAAGAAATATTATATTATGACTTATTATGGCATAAAAGATTATAAATTAGTTATACATGTTTAAAGAAAATAAAATGATTTTTAAACTTCTATGAAAAATTTAACATATAAAAAAGGGTGATGAATTACATACTTTTGTTAATCATAAATTATTTATAGTCTTTTTTTGTCAAGATAATTATTAAATGTCCATAACATTAATATGTTAAAAGGTCATATTATGAAAGCCCATGTTGTAACTGTTTTTTTCCGGGAAGTGTAACAAAAAAAAATTACCTTTAACTCTTCGTTTTGTTTAAGTTTCGTGTCAGTATAAGATTAAAAAAAATCTCTCTATCTTTTTCAATGTTCAATTTGAAGCTTATT
>NC_027754.1:29318962-29333952 GCF_000695525.1 Brassica oleracea var. oleracea
ATGATCATTTCAAACTAAAGTATAGGTATGTTATATGCATTTGTTATATTGTAGTTAATATATTTTAAATATTACATAAGTCAAGTGATTCACGTTTTCGTAAAAATAAAATTTAAGTTCATTATTGGGCCGTACTCGTCCGTAATAAGTTACGTTAAATATGATGTATTTTTAGGTTCATTTAATGATATTAAATTTAAATTTCATTAAGAAAAACTCATTAATTTAAATGGAAAAGACAAGCATTAAAATAAGTAGGTTCATTTAATGATATTAAATTTAAATTTCATTAAGAAAAACTCATTAATTTAAATGGAAAAGACAAGCATTAAAATAAGTAGGTTCATTTAATGACATTAAATTGAAATTTGATTAAGAAAAATTCATTAATTTAACTGGAAAAGACAAGCATTAAAATAGGTAGTTTAATTTAATTCTCAGTGGCATGAAAGTGTAAATAAGTTAGAAAACTTAGGGGTATTTTTTAATGGGTACTTCTCTTTTAATAATATAGATAGATTAATAGATTATTAGATATAGTTAGGTTATGTTTCCGTTAAAATTAATTGGCCCCTATTAAAAAAAAATCTAAAGCCCAAATACGTTTTCAACCAGGCTGCAGAAAGATACAGTTCTCTTTCCTCTGCTTCTTCCCAGAGTCTCTCATTTCTGCCGCTTCAGAGGTAGAACAAGCCCAGGAAATAGAAATTCACACTTGTAGAGTCGCTGGTATGGTTTTATGAACAATCAGAGGACCAATATCAGTTCTAATCGAAGATGCATTGCATCAGGAGCTCGATCATACAACAATTGAGACTCAGAGTGCCCCGGAGACCGGTTTTACTTCTTGGGAAGGAGAATGTTTTCAAGAGCATTGGTAAAATGAATTTCACATCAGCAGGAGGAGGAGGCAAAGATCAAATCTTGAGTAAGGTTATTGAACTGGTCAAGAAGTACGACACAACCAATGCCTATAAGCTGGTAAAACATAACAACTGGTGCTGTTTCTTGTGTTGTGTATAGCGTTTGTTAATGACAAAAGTTGTTGTAACACGGTTTGTGGTCATATATTCAAATGTGACCACACTGCTGTTTTGTATCAAACTCATGAGAACCTTTACACATATGATGCAACCATCGTTCTTAATTACATAGTGGGAAACATCAAAAACAATGTAGAAACAGAGAGAGACTATAACTCGGTTCTGTGACTGAAGCGCCAGCTAAACAAGAAATTTACTGTTTAATGTTTAAATCTTTAGTTTAAAATGTTTGACACCATGCAGCTTGCTATGATCTTGAACTGTGACCCTGTAACTTGATCTTCCCTGAGGTGTAGACACGGAAGCCGTTAGTAGAGGAAACAAGCTTTATACGTTTGTGTGTATTGGTTGATCTGTGATTGCATCTATATAGCTTAGGCACATGTACTGGCTTAACGACGCACGTGTTTTCCATGTCGGGGATTGCGTGGAGTTGGGAAGGGAGATCGATTTCAAACTCTCCCAAATCATCAGTAACAGCTTTAATCCATTTGGATCTCCTTTTGTATCCAGTGTGGCACTTGATGGCAACTGTGGCGCCTGTGAGGATTAATCATGTTAAGTATTCAGATAGAAGAATAAAACATATAGAGAGACTCATGAATAGGTAGGTGCCTGGAATAGCTATAGAGGGAAGGTGAGGACGCGAAGTGTCGCAAAGAAGAGATCCGGCGATGATCACAGAGGAGAGTTTTTGTTCACCGTAGCCAGCCATCTCCACCATCTCTGTTCTGCTCCATATCTTCCCTGCGGCTGCAAACGCTCCTTGAAACAAGAATAAGAACAACAAGAAGCAACGTAGGATGAATAAGCTTCCCATTTTAAATGTTAACTTTCTGTTTAAGAAATGGAAGAAGCATGTTTAATCACTATATATAAGGAGTTAAAGAAGAGGAGGTATTTAAGGTGGGAGAGAGACTCTTTGCGTGGCTTCAGGTAACACAGCTCTGTACGGCAGTCTTTTTCATTTTTATAATTATATAATTTTCTAATTAGATATAGAAATTTTTATTAATGGCTGACCTTAGATGAGATAGGTCAATCTTTGAAATGAATCAATCAACCGTCGTTGAAAGAGAAAGAGAGACCGCACTTGGAAGCAATTACTGAGTGGTTCGCCTACTCTTTCATTTAACTTCATCTTCATATGAAGTATTAAATTGAATTTGGTGCTACGTTTGTGTATGTAATGTGACGTTCCTCCTTTTTCTTTATTAATTAGTTTATCTATAAGCTACAATTTGCGATGGAGTGGGAAACAAAGAATCAAGCCTACCCCCAACTATACTCACTCTCTCAAGTCTCACCCACATTTTAGCTTTCAAAGTTCAAACACTTGAGCCTAGAGATTTTACCTTTGTGGGTTTGGTCGACGCCACGTGGTGGCGTATCTTAGTCTATGGAGTCAGCTCTATTCATTGGGTTTAAGGTTTTGTTGACCAAACCACATTTTCTAAAAATTAAATACTGAAAAAGAGTTGGGCCAAACGAACCTTATCTATTTACAGGTCCATTTTCTTTAAAGGCTTTTATATTCGAGCAGCGAATATCTTGGCTCATTAAGTATATCATTAGAAGCTTAACAGAGCTGGAGCTGGTGATTATCTGTTAATTAATCATGCGCTTAGAAAAGCATACAAATGGTTTGGGTCATTTGGAGAAGATCAAGACCGTAAATGTGGGAAACTGGGACCCTTTCTCCTACAGCTGTCTGATCTGATTGGTCGATCCAGCTTGATGGCAATGAGCCCCACCACACACACATCCAACCCCAGCTGTTTTTTTCTGTTCGGTTTGGTCCAATTTTAAAAACATTTCCCCCAAATCAAAGCAAGTTTCAATGTCTTGGGCGTTTTCGTTATGTCCGATAATAATTTTATGTTTGCGTTTTGGTACTAAACTAATTGGGCCGAATAATGGGCTCATACTAGCTTTAAGTCAGCCCCTTTCGGTAAAATTACTCGCTCTCGTTTAACGCTTGCACTCCACTTCCGAAACAGCAAAAACTGCGCTGCGTCCTTTTGAGGATGAATCAGTAAATGATCGCTGACGTCAGCGGGGGATTCGGTGTTCCGGAAAAAAAAAAAAAAGCAGAGAAGAGAGATGTCACATTTAACGTGTTTTACTTTTATGTGAATGGTATGGAAAGAGAGCAATGACAGCTCATCGTTTTCGCGGTAAAAAAAAAACATTAAAGGTAAAACAGAGTGACGTATGGGAAGACGACCAGTCAAATTGTTTTTACTCTCCGCGTCGCGACGAGAGCCTCTTTGAGGTGAAATTAAAGAAGCCAGCTATAGAGTGCCACGTCTATATATATAGCTAATAGCTTGCACCTCCTTCGTTTAATGACAACAAAATCAAAAACGCCATTTTTTTAAGCAACAAAAGAGAAAGAAGAGAGATGGTTGGGTTCAAATGCATTGACTTGTCGGCGCTCCCCACCGATACGGGTCTGTTTCTTCTTATATATTATTCCACGAATATATGTTTCTCCGATCTAAAAACATGTTTCTTCTTTTTCGGTTCTCTCTGCTCGCTAACTGACGTTCTTCTTACGTTTTCCAGAGGGTTTTTACGCGACCAACAACCAGTTCCAGAAAAGAGGTCCCAAGGGTTTCATCCAAGTCAAGGTTCTCGACGACGACAAGCTTTACGTACGCGTCGACTTGCCCGGCGTTCCAGACGACGCCGTCCACCACAGGATCGACGCCGTTAGGCAAAAGGTGGTGTTTTTCTCCGCGGTAACCTTCGACGACGGCTACGAGAAGCAGGGCGTTCGTGAGTACTCCGGAACCGCCGGTTTGGGTTGTGACTGCTGTGAGATCGCCGGCTTGGATGCCAAGATGAAAGATGGAGTCTTGAGGATGATTCCCTCAAGGGTCAAGGTGAAGAAGGACCACGACAACAAGTGTACCAACACTGTCCCTCCTTTCACAGGTTCGATCTCTCGTTCCTCTCCCATATATCATAATATGTATTTGCGTATCAGTTACTGGAGATGTTTGTCGATAGGTAAATCTGGAAGACGCGTGGAGGAACATCCGTTTGTGGTGAAAGGTCGTAAAAGAGCATATGTTGGAGAACCATTAGATGATGGTGGTGTTTACTTCGCTGTGGATGTACCTGGTGTTGGTAATGGTGATGTTGAAGTGTTTGCTAATGAGAGTGAAATTAATTTCACTGCTGAGGTCAAGAGTGTGTTCGAGCACGATGAAAGTGGACGTCTTTACCTTGGAAGTGTCGACACTTCTTGGTCTACCCCAGCAGTTTCGCTTCTGAGTCATGCCATCACCGGTGCTGTAAACTTTGGTGTTCTCAAGGTTCTCATTACCCCTCGTCCCAACACCGGCGGTAACAACGAGTAATTCACATATCTATCCTCTTTTGTTTTATGAGTATTTGGACTGGCTTAGTCTTGTGTGTTTTTAACTTTTGAGTTGAGACTTGAGACTGTTATGTGTTAGTCCTGCTTTTGTGTTTTTGCTATTATGGAACTTATAGTGATTCATGTCACTTGTTTTCACAATCTAAGCTTGTTTCCCTAAGCTGATTAAAACCAAGTTAATATAAGCTGGATCCATCAAAATTCAAATGACCCTACGCTAATAGTAAAAATTCTTCTCTTTGTTTGTATACCAATTTGTATGTTTTGCGTCACTTCCACATACTCAAATGATCTCCAAGCCATGTAGCTATTTAACCACAGCCCACAGGTCTCACACTCATAAGTTCGTAACAATATGTAGAGTTGCATTTAGGCGCGCCAAAGCTTCTGGTAGACCGAGGCACTGGAGAATTGAAGTTCCACCAACTAAGACGCTAGCTGAAGATGACAAATTCCATGCATCTCTGCAAATGTCTTTAAATACACAATAAAATAATGAAACCAACTATACTACATCACAACAACTACTAAGTGGAGATTACAATTCCATTAGTTTATGGAAACATAACAAGACCGGTTAACTTCGGTTATGTTCTCACCAGATGAATACATAAAGATCGGAAGACGGAAATGCTTTGCACAAGGGAATTCCTATCAACGCTCCTCACTACGAAGGCTTATTCACTTAAGTGACATGAAGCACAACGCTGCCGACAACTAGGCCCATTATATTAACCTTAATGGACCAATTACGAGGCCTATGATAGATTACTCGAAGCCTAATTGTTTTCTTTTTTCTTTCTTTTCCTTTTTAACAACATAAACTAGCCGGTAATCATTAAAAGAATACGGAGAATAAAAAAAAAATGAATGAAAAAATAAAATAAGAGGAAAAACTATTATTTTTCCAATTTGATAAGGAATACAGTCTATTATTCCTTAAATGTTAAGAAATGTAAAAGAATCATAAAACAAATATTCCTTGTAAATGGTATAGATTGTAAGGAATGATAAGAAATTCACTATTCCCACCCATTCCCTTATCACCATTTAGAGCCAAAATCATTTTGTTTATAGCTGATTTATCACCGAATTATCACCGATTTTAGAACGCTACAGTAGAACATAAGGTAAAATTGACCGAAAGGTCGTTGAGTGGCAGTTTACCCTCTGTCTCTCGATCCCTTTCCTCTTTTGCTCCGTGTCTTTCACTCGCCGTTTCGAACCATTATCTGTGCTGGCTACTCTCCTCTTATGCGCGTGGGTATTATCTTTAACAAACAAAAGGTTTGTCGGGTCCACTAACGGCCCACAACACGTGGCAGCGTCTTAAAAGACAATTTATATCTTCGACGGTTGAGCACGTAGCCAACTATCTGTATCCTATCAGTACACAGACCACTAATATAAACTCAAGTTTAAAATGAACAGATCATGCATCCTCTTTTATAAAAACTCAAGCGACTTTGGAAGCAATGGAAAAACAAGAGTAAAGTTTCAATCTTTTAAATTTTCGTGGTAATTTTACAACAATGGGAGATTCCGACAGAGATTCCGGTGGAGGACAAACCGGGAACGGAAAGTCTCTGTTGTCTCCCAGAGAGCAAGATACAGGTTCTTACCTATCGCTAATGTGAGCCGGATCATGAAGAAGGCCTTGCCCACAAACGCCAAGATCTCCAAAGATGCTAATGAGACAATGCAAGTGTGTCTCAGAGTTAATAAGCTTCGTCACAGGAAAAGCGCCGGATAAGTCTCTGAAAGAGAAGAGGAAGACGATCAACGGCGACGATTTGCTTTGGTCTATGACTACTTTAGGGTTCACGGATTATGTTGAGCCGTTGAAAGTTTACTTGCAGGGGTTCAGGGAGATCGAAGGTGAGAGAACTGGACTAGGTAGGCCACAAACAGGTGGTGAAGGTGGAGAGCATCTGAGAGATGCTGTCGGAGGCGATGGAGATGGATTATACAGTGGTGTATTAGAGTACCAGTTTAGATTGGTTCAGTGTATTGTATTTTGGTTAGCTTATTCCAGTTAACTAACGACTATATAAGCTGATGCATTGTAACATAACGTCTTATCGAGAATAACAAACTTCATTTGCTCATGATTACATTTCATCTTCTTCTCTCTCGATTCTCAGTTGATATGGTATTAGAGCGTTGAATCGAAGTTCAACGATCATGATCTTGAGATCTCGCTTCTTCATCGATCTCGTTTCATCATCTTTTTTTTTAGCTCAACAATGGTTGTTCTTCGTAGATCAACAAAACGATCATCTCGTACTATTGGATCAGCGGAAAAATCAACCAATCCAGCTCGCACATCTTCATCAAACACCATTCCGGCGACTTCTGTTCCCGATTCACCTATTCCGATGACGACTTCGGCGAATCCTCCACCGTTTCCAGCTCTGATCCCTTCGCTTTCTATTCCGAGCTTGATTTTGGAGGAATCCAATATCCTCCATACTTTCTTGCAAGCGGTGATAATCCTTGATGGAGCAGATTGCGTTAATAGTACACGAAACTAAAGAATCTCTGGGATGATCTTGATGGAGCAGATACTTGTCAGTCTTGTGTATGTTACAAAGCTACAGCTACGAAGATTGAGCATACTAAAGTGATCAAATTCCTAGTTGGCTTTAATGATTCATACTCTAACGCCAGGAGCCAGATCATAATGAAGAAAAATGTTCAAGATCTATCTGGTGTCTACAATCTTCTGGATCAGGATTTCAATCAACGTAACATTACTCCTGTGCAAAATGTTAGTGCTTTTCAGGTGACAAGCAGTGAAAGCTACACCTCTTCTGTCAATGCAGCATATACCAAACCATCAAGACCTGTAGACATGTGTGTTCTCACTGTGGCTACTATGGTCACACTATTGATAATGCTACAAAATTCACGGGTATCCTCCTGGTTTTAAACACAAGAAGAACCCAACTGACAAGTCAGCTCCTGCAAGTAATGATAAGCATCTCAACACAGTGAAACCAATTGTCGCTCAATAGTCTATCAATGACTCATGAAGCACTGATGATAACTTGGCTATCTTGAGCACTCTTTGTAAAGATCAGAAACATAGTGTCATTGCGTATTTTAACTCCCAGCTTCAACCGAGTCAAGCCAGCTACCCATCCACTTCAACTGGTACTATCACCGCATTACCTGGTATGGCTTTCTCCTCTTCTACAATTGGTTTCATTGGAGTCTTAAGAGCCACATGTAATATATTAAACTCTTCATCTTGGATAGTTGATAGTGGTGCCACTATTCATGTCTCTCATGGTAGAAGGCTATTCGAGAGCTTGACTGATTCTTTAAACAAATCAGTTACTCTACCTACACGTCAGAACATCAACATCAGAGGAATTGGTCAGATTAGATTGAATGAATATCTTCTATTGACCAATGTCCTCTTCATACAAGATTTTCGTTTAAACCTACTGAGTATCACTCAGTTAACTAAAGATTTGGGATGTCGAGTAATGTTTGATGTGGCCTCTTGTGTGATACATGATCCTATCAAGGGATTGATGATTGGTCAGGGTGAGCAAATAGCTAATCTCTATGTCATGGAAGGAGCAGTAAACATGGATTCAGCGAGCATGATGGCAACACCTTTTGTTATTGTCGTTATTGATACATCTTTATGGCATAATAGACTAGGTCATCCGTCTGTGGAGAAGATTGAACAGATTACTAATGTACTTGAAATCAAGCAAAAGAATAAAAGCTCTTTCCATTGCTCTGTTTGTCCTTTGGCAAAGCAGAAACATTTACCATATGTTTCACATAACAATCTTTGTGTTAATGCTTTTGAACTTCTTCATATTGACATATGGGGACCCTTCTCTGTTCCAACCCCTAAAAGCTACAAATACTTCTTGACTATTGTGGATGATCACACAAGAGTGACCTGGATTTATCTCTTAAAAGTGAGTCAGACGTTCTACATATTTTCCCAGACTTCTTAACAATGGAGGAAAAACAATATAATGCTCATGTTAAGGGTGTGCGATCTGACAATGCGCAAGAGTTAAAATTCACTAATCTGTAAAAACAGAAGGGGATTATTGCCTATAATTCATGTCCCGAGACCCCACAACAAAACTCAGTCGTCGAGAGGAAGCACCAACACATCCTTAATGTGGCTAGATCATTAATGGTCAAAGCTCACATTCCTCTTCATCATTGGGGAGATTGTGTTTTAACTGTTGTCTTTCTAATCAACAGGCTACCTACTCCTCTACTGAACAACAAATCCCCTTTCCAAGTCCTAACTTCCAATCAGCCTTCGTACAATGATCTGAGAGTGCTTGGTTGTCTGGTTTATAACTCTACTACCTTTCAAAGAATAGTCACAAGTTTCAACCACGAGCGAAACCGTGTGTGTATCTTGGTTATCCAGCCGGATACAAATGTTATAAACTTTTGGACTTGGAATCACAGAACATCATCATCTCCAGGAATGTACTCTTTCATGAAGACATTTTCCCTTTTCAAGATGATGCTGCTGCGAAGAATGATTTCTTCTCCATCCTAAATCCTGCATCAGTAGAACCTTGTAATCATGATGATATCAACACTGTAAATGAGAGGGAATCTCAAACAGTGGTTTCTGGTTCTCATGATAATGTAGATGCCATTCCTGTGGTTGAGAGGGAATCTCCTACAGTTGTACATGACATTCTTCCACCAGATTCTACTACCGCAAATATTGAACCAACATGTAACAAAAAGACATCAAAGTCTCCAGCCTACTTGCATGATTACTACTGCAACATAACTGAGACTGATGTGCCTTATCCTCTTGCTTCATATGTGTCGATGGAGAAGTTATCTGAAGGATACAAAGCATATATATATGTGCTATTAGTCTTCATCCAGAACCAACCTCTTTCACTCAAGCCAAGAAGTTTGATGCTTGGCTACAAGCGATGAATGAGGAACTAATTTCTCTGGAGAATACACATACATGGGACATTGTTTCACTTCCAGAAAATAAACATGCTATTGGGTGTAAATGGGTTTATAAAGTTAAACTTAACGCTGATGGCACTCTGAAACGATACAAGGCAAGATTAGTTGCTAAAGGCTACACAAAATAAGAAGGTATTGACTTTGTGGACACATTTTCTCATGTGGCCAAAATGACAACAGTCAAGACACTTCTTGTGTTTGTTGCAGCTAAGAAATGGAGTTTCACACAGTTAGACATCTCTAATGCGTTTCTAAATGGTGATTTGAATGAAGAAATCTATATGACTCTTCCTTCGGGTTATACTCCAAAAGATGGTGTCACTCTGCCTCCTAATCTTGTCTGCAAACTCAACAAGTCCTTATATGGCCTAAAGCAAGCTTTCAGACAGTGGTTTCTAAAGTTCAGTTTGACATTAATGACTCTTGGTTTCAAGAAATCTCATTCGGATCATACATTGTTCATCAAGAGAACAGAAGACAGATATGTTGCAGTGTTAGTTTACGTTGATATCATTATTGCATCAAATAATGATGATGATGTTATCTTTGTCAAGACTTCACTTGCTCAACATTTTAAGCTTTAGTATCTTAGTCCTCTCAGATACTTCTTGGGTCTTGAGATTGCTCGAACTTCTTCTGGTATTTCTATCTCTCAACGCAAATACACTTTGGAACTTTTTGAGGATGTTAGCTTTCTTGCAGCTAAGACTTCCAGTGTTCCCATGGAACCAAGTAATGTATTGCGTCAGGATAGTACATAGACTCTTCTTGATGATCCACTGGTTTATCGACGCCTAGTGAGAAAACTGATGTATCTCAAAATCACACACCCGAATATCACTTTTTCAGTCAACAAACTTTGTCAATACTGCTCTGTTCCGAAGAATTCTCATCTTCAAGCAGCATATAAAGTCTTACACTACTTAAAGGGATCTATTGGCTTGGGTATTTTACTCAGCTACAAATGATTTGGTAGATGCAGATTGGAGTGGTTGCAAGGACACACGACGTTCTACTAGCGGTTACTGTATGTTCCTCGGTTCTTCTCTGATTTCCTGGAAAATAAAGAAAAAAGGCATTGTCTCTCATTCTTCTGCTGAATCAGAATACAAAGATGAGTTTTGGTGTTCATGAGGTGCAATGGCTTGTCAATATGTTGCAGGAGTTTGATGCATCACAACATGGCCCAGTTGCTTTCTTTTGTGACTCCACTGCTGCTATTCACATTGCTAATAATGCTGTTTTCCATGGGAGAACTAAACATTTGGAGTCAGATTGTCATAAAGTGTGTGACATGGTTGAGATTGGATTGATCAAGACGTTACATGTTACTACAGGCAATCAATTCCATTCTCTTATGGGCAAGATGGGACTTTTTTCTATTACGTCGCCATCTTGAGAGGGGCTATTAGAGTACCGGTTTAGATTGATTCAATGTATTGTATTTTGGTTAGCTTATTCCGGTTAACTAACGGCTATATAAGCTGATGCATTGTAACATAATGTCTTATTGAGAATAACAAACTTCATTTGATCATGATTACATTTCATCTTCTTCTCTCTCGATTCTCAGTTGATATGGTGGGATGCAGTATCACCAGCATCATCAGTTTCTTCATCAACAAAACCATATGTATGGAGGTGAAGCTGCCTCCGGTAGGACAAGGACTTAAAGTTAAAAGATTGGTGAAAGTGGATCTCTGTATATAGATATTACATATATACGCATGCCTATAATAATCTAATTATATATAGTAGTGTTTGCCTCCTTCCTAGGCCCTCCACGTCGGATCCAGCCTGGAAACTCGCCTCCTGTACGCGTGCCACGTGTCCAAGTTAAATGAAATGCAGCGTCTTTTATGTGTGTTTCGTCTGGGCTTCATTTGGGCTTGGTGTCATGCTCCGTTTTGCGGCCCGAAGACCAGCTAACCAAACGCAAACCCTAATCCATTTGCAGCGTCTTCTCCTTCCGTTCTCTCTGTTTCACTTCGATCCGAGGCGAGGATGGTGATTCAGTTTCTGTAACGGAATGCGTTGCGATTCCTACGTATTTACTCTTATTGTCTTTAATTCATGAGTCCACTACGAGATCTCCAAATGCGTTGCTCAGACGGCGATTTCGGGTATAAATAGGTTCATATTATTTTATATCATACTGATGTTACCTCAAGTGATTTTTAGCCATTTTATGAGTACTGGTAGTGTTTCAGTTGAACTGATCATGTTACTTCAGTTTTGTAATATAATTTGATTTTTTAATATCTTGGTTTGTCTGATTTATCCTTTTTTATATTTTGATTTCAGGGCACTATTACCTTTGTGGAAATTACTCATGTACGTTGTTGCCTTTCTCCTGCTTGATTGTAAGTTAATAAGCAAACTCAGGAACTTGCAGCTTAATTTGTAACAAGGAGCAACGAAACTGATTGTTGATATTGAATTTTGGTTCACTAGGGATGGTTCCAACAGTTCAGCTCATTTGATCTTGCGGAAACCAACATGATTGCCAACATTATTGGTAAGCCTTGCACTTTGTACTACCATTAACTGTCATAACCTCGATCTGTTTAAACAGCAAAGTAAATTATTTTCCGAGAAATTAGTAGGTGGAGTTTCTATACAATAGTTGTGTTCAGAAAATGCTATGTTTCTTTCTGGTATTGTGCAGAGATAGTCATTTAACAATGGTCAATGCTCTGTTTCTTTCTGGTATTGTGTTAGGTGTGAGGTAGAGGCAGAGGAGGAGAAGAAGGAAGGAAAAAAGAAGACAAGGAAGAGAGTAAGGTTTAACTTGAATGTACAAACCTTTGAACCAACTCTACCATCAAGTTTAGAAGATGAAGATGAATTGGTGTATGGAGCGAGTGATTTGGAGGATGAAGACTATAACAGATGATGAAAACGACTATGAAGATGATGCTGATGATGAAGAAGATGACGGCCAGAATGTGACTCTTCTACTGAATCCAGATGAGAATATTGCACAGTGGAAAGCCGTTAAAGCAAAGCAGTAAGAAGAGTTAAACAGCTAATGAAGGAGAATGTTGAACCGGATAGTGATGATCAAGCAAAGCCCCTAATGAAGGAGATCATCGTCAATACTAGCCTCGCGGACTGGTTGGCCTCACCAAAGACTTTTCATGGGAATGGTTTGTGTAAGAGATCCCAATTGGTTATATCACCGACATGGAAAACAGGTCAAAAGTTTCATACTGATTCACCATTGTGAAGGGGAAGTAACCGTGTGTTTTGTTGTTTTTCTTTATAGAATTTTCTTACTCTTTTGTGTGTGTAAGGGATATAGAGGTTTGTATCGATCTTTCAATGTTTTTTACATCTATGCTTATGATTTGGTGAGGAGAAAAGCTATTGGAAGCAGAGGAAAGAAAGAACAAATGGATGCACATGCTTACAATTGAATTAGCTTATATGTTGTAGTTTGAAGGTCAGTCATATAGCATTAATCTATAATCTATATATACTCTCACTTTTGTAACTTAAGTGTGATGATCCGATATAAGTTATGGGCATGCGGCATAATATATTTACGAAAAATATTAAAATTAGTTAGAAACCCCTAAATTTTTTTCCCTACAATCTATTCTTTAATACTCAATTAATACATAATTATAAGCAAACAATAATAATATATATATATAAATATATATATAGTTTTAACCTAACAAATCAATTTATTGTTTGTCACTGACATATCGAATTCAATCAATTGTAATAGATTCATCATATTCAACAAAAAAATATTCTCATAAATATATCAAAATTAAAACTCCATCATATATAACAAACGCATTTTAGTAACAACACAAAAATAACAACTCTCCTAAACCATAACATTTAAACGTTTCAATTAGGTGCTAGATTAAACCCAAAATATCAACTTTCTGAGAACATAAACACATCAACATACGATACAGATATTACAATCTTCCAAAAAAACACCATGGACCCATACCCTCTATATAAACTTATATTCGATATAAAAACCGAACCTGCATTCTCATCTCCCCAACGAGATCTAACCATCAATATAAAAAGGGTTGATACAAGTCAAAGATATATATATATATATATATATATATATATGTTCATCCAACTACAAATTATCACGTGGAATAATGTAATACCAAATCAATTCTTAATATATAATTAAAAGTTAAAACATATGTTGCTTAACAAAAGAAATATGTAATATAATTTTTTTCTAAAAATCTAACTAGTTTTCTATATAGCATGGTTTATTTAGTCTCTCAATTGTACAAAGTCTAATTAAAATATATGATAAACACTGGACAATTCAGCTAAACGATTGGATAATATAGCTGCAATATATTTAAAACGATTGGACATTTTTTTGGGCAATTTTCACCAGCACTAATAGAGATGTATTAAAATTAATAATGTGATTGAATTTTGGGAATGAACCAGACCATTCTTATTAGTAAGTTTTTTCTTCTTAATAGTAAGTTTAAGAGCAAAAATATCATATATGAATATTTCATTATACCTCACAAGAACAAACAAAAAATATAAAAAAAAACTAAAACAAACAATGTTAATTATACAGTGTTGAAATTATTTTATAATTCACATCCCGCCCATAAGACGGGTCGGTCCTATTCGGTCCTATTATCAATATATTTAAGTGTCATGTTGGTTATGTACTAATATCAGATGTATATTTAAGGAGTTAGACTTTGCGGCTAAGTAACGGATCGATCTGCACCGTTTAATCTTGTAATTAACTATTGATCTAGATCTCGATCCGCGCAACCGCACGGGTTTTTGTTTTCATTTATTTTTATATAAATATTTTGTATTCAATCTAAATTGGTATATATTATAAAATATATGTGTCTATCAATTTTTAAAACATAATAAGTTTACTGTATATTTTTTTCATTGAATAGAATGTTTCAAACTTTCACATGTATTTGTATCTTCTTCTATATATATATTTTCGGATTATAATTTCATTATTAAAATCGTAACTATATATATAAAGATTAGTACAATATCGTTTTATTGTCATATTCAAAGATATTGTAACATTTCACAAATTTATAAATTTTTTTAAAAATTAAAATTTTCGCTTCATAGATTATATTATCGAGTAAATAATTAAACATTTAGTTTTTGTTTAATTTTTAAAATAAAATATATAGTTTAAAATTTGTTTTCATTGGTTTAAGGTAGTAAAGATTAATCATTGTTAGATAATATGATTTTTGTTATTTAAAAAAAAATCTTTATAATTTTAAAAGTTAACATCGACAAATATTTAAATATTTAGCATATAGATGTAGGGGTTTTTGCCAAAACTAACCCACAACTTGATTTTAACCCCAAACCTATACCCAAACTTGAATCAAATACAAAACAAACCTAAAAACCTAGTGAAATTACAGCTCAACCCCTTCTGACCAAACAAAAAAACAGAAGCCATTTTTACGAATATAGCCCCAGTAAATCGTTTGAGTCGTCTGAGATGTTGGAAGTCGTCTGGACGACTGAAGTGTAAGTCGTCTGGTACCAGTTTATTTTAAAAATAA
>NC_027754.1:29335570-29364211 GCF_000695525.1 Brassica oleracea var. oleracea
TTTTTTTAGCTCATTGTGGAGAGAAAGTGAGAGATATGTTGTGTTTAGTTCACAAGAATGGAAAAAGAAGAAGGGTAAATCGATTTTGGGAGCATTAAGAGCTTCAAATTGGTTGTTCATGGTGGTTGTGGTATTGATGACAATGGCAATCTTGTAATTACTTGAAGATGATGAGGGTGAGAGAGTAAAAATGTCATTTTTGAAAAAAAAAAGAAAAAAAAAATTGATGGCATTTTCGTAAATTATATGAACTCGTGGGGTGAATAGGGCAAAACCAATTTAAAAAAAAAAAGGTTAGTTTTGTGTTTGACTTTAAGTTATAGGTCAATTCTGCAAAAAGCCCATAGATGTATAGTATTATAACATTAAATTATAACTATTTAATTTATATTATCTATAAATCTAATGGATCATCTATTGTTTAAATCTAATTATTGATAGCCCAATAAAAATTTCTGGTAAGCCCAAAATTTAAAAGTTAACATTGACAAATATTTAACTATTTAGCATATAGAGGTATAATATTACAACATTAAATTATATCTATTTAATTTATACTATCTATAAATCCAATGGATATCTATTGTTTAAATTCAATTATTGATAGCCTAATAAAAATTTCTGGTAGGCCTAAAATTTAAATGATAAGATTATATATTAAATGTAACATGATTTTGTAGGAATAAGTTCATTATGTCCATTTTAAAAAAAAATCACAGTGACTTCTGTTTTAATATATAAGATGTAAATATTTTTTTATTTAGGATGGTTTTGGGTGAGAGAGTTAACATTATTCAAGTGTCATAATGTGCTTAGATAAAGAGACAGCAAAGAAACCAGTTTTGGTTAAAACTGTGAGGACTTGATTTGCTTGTTGTGAGAAAGAAGCTTAATGGCGGGGAAGGAGGTCGAGGGAGTTGAAGTACAAGTTGCCTTGTTGATCATGTTCAGAGACGGGGATAGAAGTGAAGCCTTCGTAGTCTCCGTTGGTTTTTGCAGAGCAAATTTCTGTCATATACCTTAGTAGCTCATGGTTCTGTACGAATGGTTGCTTCGTGTATTCCTCCCATGGCATCCACTGCAGGCATTTTCAGGAAAAAGAGTTTTCTTGAGTGTTAAGGTGGTAGAGACTGGAGAGTCATTGAAAGGGGAAATATGTAACCTGAGCTGCCTCTATCTCTGACTCCTGTGCACTGATCTCAAAAGAAAGGGGCTTTAGCATGCACAGGAAGAACAAATTTGACTTTTCAAAGAATGTTTTGTGGGTCTGTCTGCCAGTAGTTAAAACAGATAGGAGTCAGAGTCAGTTATAAATAAGCAGACGATTATGGTTGGAGTTGGAACCTGAACGCCAATACTTGAACAAATTCAGTATCCACCTAAAAACATTATGATCCATGATTAATTAGCTCTTGGTCTCATGTAAAATGTAAAGGTAATGCATGACGAAAAGGTTTACCCCTGTCTCTTCTTTCACCTCTCTGACGGAGCCATCATGGATGTATTCACCCTGAGTCAAACACAAAGCATCAGAGAGGAACCCAACCATGTAATGGGATTTAATAAGAAGCAGCACCTCATTGACTACTCCTGTGGGGAACTTCCATATACCTTTGCCTTTAGTTCTTCCTGTCTTCTCTTGAACCACTAGCACCTTTGGATTCAAACAGAGATGTGATCAGTCTTGTAAATGTTCCCAAAAAAACACACTGAAAATATCATCTCACCACTTACCTCTTTCTTGTGGTTAATGACAAAGGCAGCGATGCTAACGCGGTGAGATGCATTAAAAGGAAGCGTATTGTCTTCTTTGGGAAGCCAATACACAAGCATCAAGTAGTCCTTCTCCGCGTGATGAAACCAGAAGCCCTCCTACTCATATGAAACAGAACCAGTTTTTGTTATATGTACAAAAAGGGGATTTACATAAACATGACTGCAGGTTAAGCATCATGTTAACAACACCTTAACAGCAGTTTCAGCAAGACCAATAAGATGCCTCGGCAGTTTGATCCACACTCCCTTCTTTCCCTGCATACACGAAAATGTTTGTAGACAAGCTATCATACTTATATTGGAACATACTAACCGGATTATCTAAAATATAAGTAGACAACCTAAAATAACAGTTATAATAATACTTCCTACTTATAATAATCTAATACTCAAAATTACAATTTATAACTTGAACTAGATTTTGACCCGCCCTTGAAAAACCAGGTTTATTTTTTCTTTTAGTTTATTTTTATAAATTTAATTTTCATATTTGTATTTTTTGTAATGATATTTATGTTTTTGTAATTATATTTGTTTTAATTTTTTTTAATTATTATTAGTAAGAGTTTTTGAGAACTCGTGTGTTTTTTAATGTAGTTGTAAACAGTTAGATTTATTAGCAAATAAAAGATGCTGAAAAGATATGACAAAAGGCAGTTAGACTTTTTAGGAATTGTGTGTTTTTTTAGTTGTATATTTATGCAATTATATTTTATTTAATGTAGTTATATTTTAGATGCAGTTATATTTTTAAAATTGGATTCAACTATTATCAACTTGATATGTTTCTAATTTAATAGTATTGGTATCTGAAAACAAATATCAAACTCAACCCGCACCGAAAACCAAAATGTTTTTTGAAAATATTTTAAAATTTTAATTTTTAATATATTCTGTTTAATATGTATTATATGTAAATAGATTAATATGATTTTTACTAATTTTAAGTAAAATCACATTTAATAAATATTTTTAATCGAATCAACTATTTAAAACCCGTTAAACTAAATGAGTTTTTATGAATATATATTTCTATTAAAAGGTCACTTAAGCCTTGTCAAACTCTATTTTAACATGTGCTTTGTTAATTAATAAATTTAATATCTGTGTAAAATATTCAAAATGTAAATTAGTTAATGTCTAGTTGAATAAATTTTATTTTCTTAGACTGAAATATAAGTTATATTGTTGTAGTTTGAGAATGATTTTTTGAAAAATATATCAAAATTTATTGTAATTAAATATTATACTTTAATAGTCGGCAAAAAATAATATATATTATCTTTTGTAATATTAGAGAGGTAAAAATAAAAAGTTAAATTACTATTTATTTTGTATTTATTAACAAATATAAATTTTTTATAATATAATAATTAAATTTTATACTTAGAGTTAAATCGGTCCTGTCAGTTACAAATATTAATATTATTGATGCTTATCTCATTCCCCTTTACGTTAATCAATCCAAAATTAAGTATTAGAGCGCCGGTTACAAAAAATATAATTGATATTTTGATTATTAGTAAGAAAAAATGAAGTGGGTCTCGCCAGTTACAAATAAAATGCAACTGTTTCCTGTAGAAAAATTATGTAACTACCGTCACTTATAATTAACTTTAGATTCAGTTATATTCACTTATTCGGTTATATAAAAGTAAATAATTGGACATAACATTTTATTAATTGGTCACGTTCCTATTGATATATGATATATATAATTTCGACACAGTTCAGATGTTTTTATTACTTTCTGATAGGTTCATATATAAAAAACCGATCCGTCTGGAACCACATTATAACAAACAAAAATTTGGTTATTCAAGCCAACTCGAATTTGAACCGAAATTAGACCAAAATCTTTAGAACCGAAGAACATGATACCCGAATCTGATCCGCACTAGATAAGTGGAGAGAGCAAGGGTTTAATACATTTTCCACATTGTCTTTATTAGAAAAGAGAATACACTTACTTCGCAGCAAAAGTAACAAAGTGTCTCTCTGGCCCGCATTAGAATACAATCATTTTCAAGAAGAGAATGACATCCACACTTTATCACCCCCAACTTTTGCAATGATTCTATGCAATAAATTGGGGTATCAATCTCATATTCCGTACACACAAACATCATTTCCATCTAATTATCACCACCTAATCTTAACTACCAGGAAATGGAAACCGCCGGTTATAGAAAATTTCTTGATCATTCTATCCATCACCATCAGAGCAAATCTAACAAGAGGTGAAAAGAAGAAGAGAGAGCACCTGAAGAGTCCAGTTAGAGAGAGAGGTTCGGAGAAGTGCAGAGAAGGCGGAAGGATCCATGGGATGACTTATCTCCGTCACCACGCCACCGTACTTGTCTTCAACACCCGGAAGCATTGTAACGCTGCCGTTTGCCTCCTCGGCGGCCATCTGGTTCGTGGAGGAAGAAGAACAAGTAGACATTTATATGTTCCTCGTCGTGGAACAACTGTGAAACGCAGACTCCCATTAGTTGGCTTCATCAACAATTTGATAAAACCGTAGCTTTTTTTTGCTAAATGGCTACTCATAAAAATAACACAAGTTCAAACTCAATGACACAAGACTGGGAAATAACTGAAAGATCGAACCTAATCTGCTAGATTGAAGGATTAGATATAGAAATCCTGTTTGGAAAGTAATGGCACTTCCTGTTCTCCTTAGCGTATGAAATCAGTTTTTTTTTTAAATAACGAACTTTCTGCCTCGAATCTGATTTTTATAATACTATCTATGATTAAAATCAAAAATTTAATGGAGACACAAAGACATGAAAATTCAGCTGGTCACAAAGGGTTGAACGTGTAGAACCTGTTTGAAAGTAATGCAATTTCGCTTTTCCCCCTAGAGTATGAAAGCAGCCAAAAGGTACCACGTCAAACCTGTTTTCATACTCTGTTTATATGCTTTTAAAATAATGCTTTTCTTTTCAAATAAAAAACCTAAACATCAGAGTTTCAAACCGTTAATGTGATGTAGGCCTGAGCATAATATCCGTAATCCGAAATCCGAACCGAACCCGAACCGAAAAACCCGATCCGTATCCGGTCTGAAATGTAAAAAATATCCGAATGGGTCTTGTAAGGTGGTACAAAACATATCCGAAACCGAAGTGTTATTAACCGAACCCAAACGGGTAACCCGAAAAACCGAAAAATCCGAAAAATCTGAAAAATATCCGAAGAAACCGATCCGAATGTCCAAAATAATATACAATACAATTATATGAAACATGAATATATACTTCAAATATTCAATTTCATATTTATTTTGATATGTTATCTAACAATAAGTATTTAAAATTTAAATAACTACCTTAAATACTTAATTATATATAAATAAATATATGTTTCTTATGTTTTACTTTTAAATTTTAGATTTTATTTTGGGTATATCCGAACCGATCCGATATAACCCGAATCCGAATGATATATGATTACTTTATGGGTTCTATGATGTGATACAAAACCGATCCGAACCCGATGTGTTATATCCGACTCGGCCCATACTTGCAAATTTACTAGAATGGGACCTATAAAGTGTTATAAAAGAGAACCGAAATCCGAAAAACCCGATCCGACCCGAACGCTCAGGCGTAATCTGATGTTTAAGGTTTAAGTTCGAAAGATAATATGCTGATTAGTTTTTGGATTGTTTGACACGGTTAACAGAAAAAAGGATACACACAATTTTACTCTTGATTTCTCACAACTGTATGCCATATGGATTTTTTTTCAACTAGCATCATATATTAAGTTATACTACTAGATTGATAGAATAATTATCCGAGAGGTCGTTACTATTAACATGACTTATAAATTATAATGGAAAAGTTTTAACTAAGGAATTAATACACTCATTTAGACTACATGGATCTGGACCAGACCTAAACACTAGCCAATTTAACATTTTCTGGTCCCTAAATTTTTGGTCTACAAATTGTAAAAAGATTGTTTAAATTATTATTTTTTTGCTATATTTTTTTTTGCAATATTTCAACCTTCTAATTTCATGATCGACCCTAAATTGGATTAAACTGAACTTAAATTTTACAAATCTATATAAAAAAACTAAGAAATCTAAATCCACACAGAAGACGGGCCAATCTATTGGAACCTTGATTAATTTCAGCAAATTCATGCAGTCCATTTCGGATATAACTGTAATCATCTTTTTCTAACTAAGGCTAATTAATTTCATGGCCCAGAGGCCAGAGGAAAGAAAATAAAGTGTGCATCTCCGTGGCCTGCGCTGAGCCACACGCCAAAAGTGTTCTGCCTCGACACGAAACTACATGCAAATTACATATACTACTAGCGTATATCCGGGTTTAGCCGGGTCGTAGGACCGGGTAAGAAAACGACTGAACTGAAGTAAGGACACGATGGAGAGGTTATCTTGCTCGTTCGAGGGCATAAATGTAAAATACAAACTCGCAACCAGAGTTATTTTTTACCCTTTGTACTGCTGTTACTCTGTTCGGTCTGCATCTTTCACGCCCCCCATTTTTACCTTTCCTTATGGAACTTCTCGCCGGCAACTGTCGGAAACGACCCGCCGATGACTTCGCCGAGGATGTCGACCCGTTCGGTAGCTCCGAGTGGATGTACGGAAGCCGTTCACTGAGGACTCAGGGAAACGACGACGCTTTGGCCACGCTCGCAGACTTGGCGCCGCCTCCTCAGAAACTGAAACCCATCAGGTGCGTCGTCAAGCCTCCTTCTGAGGATCGACAACATCCTCTTGATATCCTCGCCGGAAGTCTAGACAGGCTGCCGCCGGAGATGGGGTTTCTCGGAGACGGCGGCTGTTTTGAGGCTCCTTTGGGTTCGAAGATTGCTGATGTGGAGGAGAGCGGTCAATTGACTCGTGGGTTTTCGAAGGATGAGGTTGAAATGGAGGTTCGAGGTCGAGTCTCTAGACGTGATGGTGTGTCTCTGAGGTAAATTCTTTTTGCATGTTCGTTTTGGTCGGTCACACTTGAAGTTTAGATCTTTTACCGTGGAAAGTGATTTACTTTTTACGGTTATTAGAGAAGCTTTGTTTGGTAGAATGTTGAACTAAACACATTCACTTTGGCGTGTGGGATCATTTAATTTTAGATTGGTTAATACATCTCACCTAGAAAGCATTCAACTTTCAATCAGATAGCTAACATATTGTTGTGGCTGTCACTAAAACTTATTACAGTGAATGTTTATTCGGGTTTGAGTGTTGTTTATACCATTTGTAAGCAGTATTAGTCTACGCTCTACATGGTGTTGTTTGATTCTGTGGAGAGTATGTTCAAATGTGCATCAAAGTTTTGTTTAGATGCTGAGTTTGTAAGGGGATTATTATTTTTGTAGATAATGAGTCTTGTTTGAGTTTTGGCAAGCACTGTTATTGAAGGAACGTTTTTCTTGGTTTGGCAGCTCGTCTGCTGATAGCGATAGCGACTCTTCCCAGGGCGGACGCAAGGCTAAAAGAAAGCGGAAAACGAGGGAAAAGATGGAGCATTTCGTGGAGAAGCTGGTTGGGAGTATGATGAAGCGGCAAGAGAAGATGCATAACCAACTGATCAAAGTGATGGAGAAGATGGAGCACGAGAGAATACGCAGCGAGGAAGCTTGGAGGCAACAAGATATAGAGAGGATGAAACAGAACGTAGAGGCACGGATGCGAGAGATGTCACGCAGCTCGTCTATCATCTCCTTCATCAAAAGTGTTATCGGTGAAGAAGAAGATATCGAGATGCCAAACCTCACTATTCCCCTTCCCAAACAATGCGAATCGGCTCATCAGAGACAAGGAGATGATGTGAAGTTTGTGTTTCCAAGCGGAAGAAGGTGGCCGCATGAGGAAGTGCAGGCGTTGATAGATAGCAGAAGCCAAGTGGAAGAGAAGACAGGGTTCCACAGGGTTGCGATATGGGATGACGTATCAGCGAAAATGAAGGAAAGAGGGTATGAGAGATCTGCTAAGAAATGTAAGGAGAAGTGGGAGAACATGAACAAGTACTACAAGAGAGTTGTGGAAGGTAAGAAGACGCAACCTGAGCACAGCAAGACTCGCTCTTACTTTGAGAAACTAGGGAAGCTTTACAAGACCAACTCAGTAGTAGACAAGGAAGAGTGAGTGAGGGGGGTTCGAGTGTAAGATTAAGATTACGTTTTTTTTCTTGTCAGGGTTTAAATTTGATTTTTGGTGTAGTTAAATAAACCAAACCTACGACTTTGTATTTGTATGATGTTGAGTTTTAGAAGGTTCGAAATAAAGACAAAAAAACGTTGTTGGTGATTGGGATCTTGTAACGGCTATGGGAGACGAGAAGAGGATCCTCGGTTACATCGACTTTGGCTGACACGTTTTGGAGGTTGTGAGGTTCTGCAATTACAAACGCTGACACTTGCCAAGTTCTTAGTATTCTTTTCTCTTTATCATCTTCTTCTTTGCTTCAAATGATTCTATATTTGGAGCATTGTTTTTTTTATATGCATGCCACAAACCTCAAAGTCGTGACATTGAAGAAGGATATGGAACGTGGAGGCTTCCATGGCTACCGCAAGTTCTCCCTCAACACCACCAATCCTTCTGAACCAGGTAGTGCCATTTTCATTTGCATGCCTCAAAACATTCTCTGATGTTGCTCTTCTCTGCACTTCTTTGCATTGTCATGTTTCTAATGTGTGCAAATGGCGCATGCAGACGTCATAGAAGCTCAAACTTTTTGTAACTAAAACATCTACTTGTTTTGTAATACCAGCGAGGTTTTTGATGGCGGAGGGGAGCATGCAGCTAGCAGAGCCCAACCAGACTAACAAAACCGCTAATGGAGGTGAAGAGGAGTGCACGGTGAGGGAGCAAGACAGGTTCATGCCTATTGCCAACGTGATACGGATCATGCGGAGGATCTTACCTGCTCACGCCAAGATCTCAGACGACTCCAAGGAGACGATCCAAGAGTGTGTCTCGGAGTACATCAGCTTCATAACAGGGGAGGCCAATGAGCGCTGCCAGAGGGAGCAGCGCAAGACCATCACTGCCGAGGATGTCTTGTGGGCCATGAGCAAGCTCGGTTTTGATGATTACATAGAACCTCTCACGTTGTACCTCCACCGCTACAGAGAGTTGGAGGGTGACAGAGGAGTTGGCTACAACGCTGGTTCCGTTGGCATGACCAGTGGCATGGTGGTCAAGAGGCCTAATGGTACCATGGGAGAGTATGGAGCCTACGGTGTTGTGCCAGGGATGCACATGGCGCCGTACCAGTATCGTCATCAGAACGGGTATGCTTACAGTGGTAATGAACCTGATTCCAAAATGGGTGGTCCATCATCAGCAGCTAATGGTTCCAGAGTTGAACTGTTTCCAACTCAGCAACATAAGTACTGAGAGCAATGGCTAATGAAAGTTGACAGCTGTTTTGGTATCTAACCCCTTAAATGAAGCAGTTTCTGAATTTAAGTTATAAGCAAAAACAATGATGCTTTGTCTCTGTTTATGTTCACCTTGAATGAACCTGGTGTTTTCATCTGATCCATCTTGTGGAAAAGTGTGTCAATAAAGAATTAGGTTTCCAAACAGTGTGCGTGTGAAACTTGTCACAACATAAAGAAATCGAGTGTGAAAATTTTGTAGAGTCTTGACTCAACATATAAAGTGTTCAACAGGAAATAGAAACAAATATCAAATGCATAATCTTCATCTAACTACCACTTTCCAGAGGAACTTCAACGCATAACTTTTTCCTCTCCAGAAGATCATGTTTCTCGTCCTCATCACCCTCTTTCTCTTGATGCTCTTCAGAACAGCTTATAGGATCAACTCCAGTTCGTTTTCTCTGAGGAATCACAGTAAAGAAGGATGTTTTCCAGTCCCTCGTCTCTAGAAACTTCACGAGTATCTCCACAACTTGGTTCACAGTGAGAACCTAATTCAATAATAACCAAACTCACGTCATGGTCTTGCTTAAGAAAGTATAGGCAACAACACAGCAAATGTATTGGAGATCAATGTATTGAAAAGAGAGGAACATTTTGTGGCAATGAGGCAATTATAGTAGACTGAAGATTACAAAACGTATGGGTACATTACCTGAGAGCTAGACATTTTCATGTACTCCCCTATAGGAAGCTTAGCTGTTTTAATGCCTTGTTCTTGTGCCTTATTCATGGTGATCCCTTTGAACCGGTTTCGATCCACTAAGCCACCAATTATGTAGATACTCTTGGGGTCAAGCTCATCCAAAACAGTCTCAGAGTCAGCCGTAAGGTACACCAAACTCTCTTTCCGATCAGCCATAGCCTCAATGTAACACCGACTCTCCTTCTCTATAAACCATTTCTCAAAACCTGGAAGCTTATCAAGCTGCCTACTCATCTCCCCTTTGATTCCCGTTAGCCATAGATGACAAGGGGACGTGCTTCTCCCATTCACCGCATAGCAATACATTATCTGAACATCAAAGCAACAAACGATCAACAGGGTTAAAGTTTGAAGCTTTGTTGAAAGACACGAGTTTTTTAACCTGCTGAACGAGGCTGGAGATCTCTGACTCGGACATGAGATGGGCGAAATCTACATCTACGACGACGTTTTGACCTATCTCTTTGGCTCGAGTGAGCCGTTCCATCTTCTTCTCTTTCTCCTCCGACCTCTTATCCATCCTCTCCTTACGGAGACTCTTCCTCGACTCGATCAGCTTCAGCCTCTCTTCCTCCGTGGCGTTCGATAGAGTTTCCTCCCACTCCTTGTGCTTTCTCTCGCCTTCCTTCCTCTTGTGCTCCTTCTCCTGCGCCTTCTTCTCAGCTTTCTTCGCTTCGTATCTTTGCTGCTTCAGTTGCTTCTTATGCGCGTTCTTAGACAGTGGTTTCTGCTCCGCCGGAGGGGAGAGATTGACCGGAGCCGGTTTAAGGTGGTTGTCGACGCCGTTGTCGTCATTTTCCGTCGCCGCCGCCATTGCCGCGAAACGCAAGAGAGCAAAGGTTCGGGGAAAACAGTCGAAACGACGTCGTTTATTAGGAAAGACTTTTCAAATCTCACACTACTGGACCCTTAACGGCCCAGTTATTAAGGCCTATTAATGAATGACTTTGGATGGGGCAAATAGCAATTAGAAGAGTAAATAGAGGGTACAACTGTAAAACCAGGAGAGCTAGGATTAAAGAAGGAAACGGTATGGCTCTCACAAATGACGTCGTTTTCAGTAAGGCTTTCGCTATTGGGCCGATTAATAAGGGCTTTATATGGGTTAAAGAGCAAATAGAAGAGAAAATGAAGGGCATAATTATAAAAACGAGGAAAATGCAGAAGCGATGAGAGACACAAACCCGTAAGTCAGCAAATCGGCCTGTTGTTTTTTCCTTTGTTTGGAGAGAGCGCTCAGATCGGATGTGTTCGAAAGAGTGACTCCTCTGAACACCAAATAGAAACCAACAAGAAGAAGAAAGAAAACCCTTTTTTTCGTCTTCTCCATCTTCGTTTACAGTGCTCTGAGTCTGAGAGAAGAGCACATCGTAGGTTAAAGAGTTCTTAGTTTTCACTCGTGATGGCTCAAAAGCCCGAGGAGCTGCTGAAGGATCTCGGATCGAAGCTTGGCCCACCTCCTTCGTCTAAAGATTCATTGCTCAAACTCTTTAAGGTGATTCTTCCTCTCTAATTCTCATGAATTGTATCCTGTGGTGAACTTCGTTTAAACAAAGTTTCGATTTTTAGTTTGGAGGGAATGAATGTTCCAGCTTTGTAGGTTATCCTGTCTTGGTAATGTTCGTTAATAGAGCTAGTGTTTGTTCTTTGGAGCTGCGTTAGGGTTTCTCATGAACAAATCTGTATTTTGCGTGCCCTTCATATAAATTGTTTTTGCAAAAATTAGGTCAGATTTGAAACTTGGGTCTTGCTCCTTTCTGAATGGAAGATGCATGTGAATGACCACTTAGACTTGTCTTGATATTGAATTGTTCGGCTTTCTTCTTACTAGGTTTGCAATTTTTCAAGGTGTGTGTGTGTGTGTGTGTGTATATAATTAGCTTATGCTCATGTTAGAATGTCAAGTATTTAGGGTTCCCTTGAGTTCTTGCTATGCTGGAACTGAATAGTGTTATCTTCAATTGATAGATGCAAGAGACTAGTGCTTCCATTTGACTAAGATGTTTGTTTATCAATCACTTTGTGGAAATGTGATTTTGCTTTTGGTTGGTTGGGTTACTTTTCTAAGATACTTCTCTCCTTTAAAAGTAATCCTATTTTTTTCATCCGATGATGTGACTAAATGGTAATGCTCACTTGAAGAAGCCTTAAACATATAAACTCCCAGTGTCGTTAACTTGGTGTGTTGCTACATGCAGGAAGCTGCTGTTCATCTATCTGAGTTGGAGCAGTCTCCACCAGCAGCAGTACTGAAGTCCATCCAGCCTTTTCTTGATGCAGTTATTAAACCTGAAATTCTCAAGCATCAAGACAAGGATGTCAAGCTTCTTGTTGCAAGCTGTGTTTCTGAGATAACTCGTATCACAGCACCTGAAGCACCTTACAGTGATGATATTATGAGGGTTGGTTTTCCTGAATTTTCCTCTGTAACCGTGTTCCCATACATATCCAACTGCTGATTGCTCTGTTTCTTAAATCTTGTTTCAGGATATTTTTCAACTGATTGTGAGTGCCTTTTCTGGGTTGGATGATGTCGGTGGACCATCATTTGGAAGGAGGGTTGTCATTTTAGAAACGGTTGCAAAGTACAGGTCATGTGTAGTGATGTTGGATCTGGAGTGCGATGATCTGGTGAAAGAAGTCTTTACTACATTTCTTGATGTTGCTAGGTGGGTTTCACTTTTAATCTAGCTTAATACAAGTTTTGGTTGCTTTTTGTTTTTGTTTTGTTTTTCTGTGGGGCGTCGTACTGAACGATTGTTTTATACCTGTATATGCAGAGATGACCACCCGGAGGTTGTTCTCTCATCAATGCAAAGTATAATGATTGTTCTCTTGGAAGAGAGTGAAGATATACAGGAGAAGCTGTTACTAATCCTACTCTCTAAATTTGGCAGAAATAGAAGTGTGAGCATTTCTGACGTTGGATGTTATTATTATAGTTTAGGATTTTCTGCTGTATTGTTTAACAGGCCGCTCATTATCTGGATTTATGATGGCAGGACGTTAGAGATGCTGCGAGAAGACTTGCTATGAAAGTCATAGAGCAGTGTGCGCCAAAAGTTGAATCTGACATAAAGCAGTTCCTTATCTCTTCAGTTTCCGGAGATAGCCGATTTTCCAGCAGTCAAATTGACTACCATGAGGTTATCTATGATTTGTACCGCTGTGCTCCGCAGACCCTATCTGGAATTGCACCATATCTCACTGGAGAGCTTTTGGTACGTTGTTATTCTGGTCTTTTGCCTCTATTCTGGATGTCAAACACCATCATGACTTGAACCATGCATCAGTATTTTTGTTATTGTCTATTACGTTTGAATATTTTATCTTTTTGCTGTTCCGATTCATCTTTTCTAATATATGGAATTGAAGAATACATAATGCGTACTATTAACATATACAGGCTGACAACTTGGAAACTCGCTTGAAAGCGGTTGGATTGGTTGGAGAGTTGTTTTCCTTGCCTGGACGTGTCATCTCCGAAGAGTTCAGTTCAATCTTTTTGGAGTTTCTGAAAAGGCTGACGGATAGAGTAGTTGAAGTTAGAATGGTCATCCTTGACCATATTAAGAATTGCTTGCTCTCTGATCCTTCAAGAGCTGAGGCTTCTCAAATTATATGTAAGCCTTTATTTATCATGTCATTGATATACATTAGAACTGACTAATCTTATACTGTTAATCCTTTTGTAGCTGCTCTTCGTGACCGGCTCCTGGATTATGATGAGAATATCCGCAAACAAGTTGTTTCTGTTATCTGTGATGTGGCAGTGAGTTACCTGACGTCGATTCCAATTGACACTATAAAGCTAGTCGCTGAACGGCTTCGAGACAAAGCTGTAAGTTCTATGTATCCAGTCTTGGTGTGTCAGATAGTTACATGCTAACATAAAGTCATTGGAACTCATTGTGGAACTCATTTTTCTTTTCCTATCAGATGCTCGTAAAAACATACACAATGGAAAGGTTGACTGAATTGTTCCGGGTATATTGCCTACGGTGTACTGAAGGGAAAGCAGGCACTGGCGACTTTGATTGGATTCCTGGCAAAATTTTGAGATGTCTTTATGACAAAGATTTCAGGTAGGACATTAATCTTTACCTCTTTTGTAATTCGGCCGCCTTTTCTTCTTATATATTTACGTTGTTCACATCTTTGTATATATGTTATTTGTTTTGCAGATCAGATACGATTGAACATATTCTATGCAGTTCATTGTTTCCAAGTGATTTCTCTGTTAGAGATAAAGTTAAGCATTGGATAGAAATCTTTTCCGGGTTTGAAAGTGCGGAGACAAAAGCTTTTGAGAAAATACTGGAGCAGAGACAAAGGTGTGTATTTGATGATTTTTTTCGTAGCACCTAATACTTTTGCATGATCTTTATCATCCCGTCCTTTCCTTTTTGGTATTGTAGATTGATCTTTTTTTTCTTCTTGATTGTTAGGGTACAACAAGAAATGCAAAAATATTTGTCATTCAAGCAACAGGTTCGAAAAAACTAGTTGAAGACTTTCTTTCCCTTGACTTTCGGTTGGATTTTTTTGCTTATTTTTATGTTCAATGCAGAGTGCTGACTCTCCTGAGATGCAGAAAAAGATCCTATTTGGATTCAGAGTTATGTCACGTGCATTTTCTGATCCCGCAAAGACCGAGCAGAACTTTTTGATTCTTGATCAACTGAAAGATGCTAATATCTGGAAGATTTTGAATAATCTGGTTGATCCCAACACTAGCATAATGCAAGCGTCCAAGATTCGGGTGAGAACAAGTTTGTAAGTAAACAAAAAATAATTTTTCGCTAACCTTACAACTTGGTTGTGGTTTTAATTTGTGTGCAGGATGATATGCTAAAAATACTTTCTGAAAAGCATTCTCTCTATGAATTTCTCGGCACTCTCTCCATAAAATGTTCTTATCTGCTATTCAGCAAAGAATATGTGAAAGAGATATTAGCCGAAGTCTCTGTGAGAAAAGCTTCTAAAACTAGTTCAGGAATTCAATCTTGTATGGACTTCTTAGGGGTAATCACTTGCCTGGCATATCTTTAATATTTTCTTTTTCCCTTTTTACTTATAACCAAATACACCAAATTGATGCTTGTGCATTGATTTTAGCTTCTCGCAAGTTTCTGCCCATCACTGTTTGACGGGGCTGAAGAAGAACTGATAGGTTTCCTTAAAGATGATGATGAAATTATAAAGGAAGGTACTCTAAAAATTCTGGCAAAGGCAGGTGGTACTATTCGGGAGAATCTCATTGTTTCAGCGAGGTGAAAGTCTGAACTCTTTCGATATATGGATATCTCCCGCATGGAGTTCACGTCATTTGTTAGGTTCCTACTGTTTCTAATTGATAATGTTTCTCTTATTGTCCATTAAAGTTCTGTGGACCTGTTACTCGAGAGGATGTGTGTAGAAGGTAATCGGAAGCAGGCTAAGTATGCTGTGCATGCACTAGCATCAATTACAAAGGATGATGGCTTGAAGTCGCTGTCTGTTCTATACAAGGTGGCAGTTCTGTTTTCTCATTGATATTTTGCATAAAATTATCGCTAAGATATAGTTTATGTGTAGTATATGGAATTGTAATTTGTAAATTTGCAGAGTCTCGTGGACATGCTAGATGACAAGAGACATCAGCCAGCCGTTCTTCAGAGTCTTGGATGCATAGCTCAGATTGCGATGCCGGTCTTTGAGACTAGAGAAACCGAAGTCGTTGAGTTTATTAGAGACAAGATCCTCAAAAGCGAAAGTGTATGTATTACTGATGTTTTGTTTTCTGCAAAACCTCAATATCTGTCTTTCCAGTTTTCTTATTGGAAGACGCTTAAACCTCTTTGCAGGTAGATGCAGACGAAGATAAGTTATCCTGGGATGACAAAAGTGAGATGTGTCAACTTAAGGTTGGTATCTGACAAAAGTTTTTTATAACGGATTTTTAAGTTATAGTAACAAAAGACCTTGTATCAAAGTTGATAAAGTTATTTCTCTCTTGTCCATTTAATTTAATTTTTTTTTAATTTTGTTAAATAGATTTATGCGATCAAGACGTTGGTTAAGAGTTACTTACCTTTCAAGGATGCTCATCTACGTACCGGTGTTGATGACCTTCTTGAATTACTAAAAAACATTCTTTCCTTTGGGGAAGTATCTGCAGATATAGAATCAAGGTTAGTAAACATTAGTGCTGAGCATTCTAAGATGTTATTTTCTGTAAAAAAAATTTATGACACTCATGCTCAACATCTTTACAGTTCTGTTGACAAGGCCCATTTGAAACTTGCTACTGCAAAGGCAGTCCTTCGCCTTTCTAGGCACTGGGACGATAAAATCCCGGTTGATATCTTCCACTTAACACTAAAGACCCCTGAGGTACCTTCCTTCAGTTTGGTTTTTCGATTTGCACCTTTCAAGCCAATCCTACATCTGATCTAGGTTCTGTTTTAACAAATGTTAACCTTTCATGTAGATATCATTTCCTATGGCTAAGAAAATATTTCTAGGGAAAGTTCACCAGTATATAAAGGATCGGGTTTTGGAGACAAAGTATGCATGTTCATTCTTATTTGATATCACTGGATCAAATGTTCTTGTATCAGAGGAGGTATGCTATCTCCCTCTACTTAAAACACACATATACGATGTTTATGAATTGAGAATGTTGTTAATCTAACTAACTAAACTATGCGTCTGGATTGGCATAACAGGAAAAACAGAACCTAGCTGATATAATTCAACATTCTTACCAAACAAAAGTGAGGAAAGTCTCTGCGCAGACTGATGCAAATTCAGTTTCTCCCTACCCTCAGCATATCCTTCCTTATCTAGTTCACGCACTTGCACATCTTTCTTGTCCTGACGTCGAGAAATGCAAGGATGTGGAGGAATATGAAATGATATATCGGTAAAAATATTTTTGATTTGCCTATTACTGTGACATTAGAGATCTTTTTGGTTAATATTTTATACTTTTATTTCTGATCGTATGTTTCAGACAATTACACTTGATCATTTCAATGTTACTCCATAAAGAGGAAGATGGGAAGGCTGAAGATGGTGACAAGGAACATGAGTGCGTTCCCACCATTATCTCTATCTTCCGCAGTATAAAACAGTCAGAAGATGTCACTGATGCAACAAAGTCAAAGGTTAGTAAAACATTTCCTTGAGCTTGTTCTGTTTGAAAAACAGCAATGTCATGACTATTTTTAATAACTTGCCCCTGTCATGGTGCCATGGACCTGACATTCTCATAATTTGTATAAACAGAACTCACATGCGATCTGCGAGCTTGGGCTTTCAATAATTAAGCACTTAACTCAGAAAGAGCTCGATCTACAAGGGGAATTCACGCCAGTATCACTGCCTCCAACGCTGTATAAACCTTCTGAAAAAAATGAAGGTGACAAGTCTCAGGTAACAACCGAGAACTTGTCCCTGCTTCAGATTTTTAACTTCATGATGAGCTTGCTTCAAGTGATCTGTGGCGATCTGAACTGTCTAGTGTCTTTTCTTAAATATTTACTCTGTTTAACCTCATACTTTGTACTGGTTTATGTTTGCTAACCCATTGCATTTTGTTTCAAACAGGTTGGTGAAGAGCAATTGTGCCTAGCTGATGAAACTGTCTTGGCACACTTCAGTTCTCTTATGTTGGAGAGTCATGCTGATTTATCTGTATGTTATTCAATCTTAAAATCTGAGTTGCAGTGCAGTGTCTTGTGATTTTTGTATTGATTTATATCTGTCCTTGTTTCAGGAGATACCCCAAACGACAGAGATTGAGGTTATGGATAATGAAGATAGTGATGGGAATGAACTTCCTCTGGGTAAAATTGTAGAGCGTTTGAGAGCTCAGAGCAGAAAGGGAAAAAAGAACAAATCTGTTCCGGCTGAGGATGATGAGAATGGTAAAAAGGAGGATGTCGATGTTTTGAAAATGGTGAGGGAGATAAATCTGGATCACTTAAAGCTGGATAAATTTGAATCCAGTAATGGACATACACATTCCCCTGTCGAGAGAGCGGACACATCTCATAGTGATCAGAAGGCTAACAAAAGGAGTGCTGGTAATGCCACGTCAGTAGTTTCAGTCCCTAAACGCCGGAGATCATCTTCGGGACATAGTCCTTTCAAGTTCTCAAGTGGTGGTCCACTGAAAGCTTCTAAAGAAGAGTTGCTTGAAGAGAGAGATATGGACGCAAATGTCTCCTCGGACTCGGACAGGGGAAAAAGCAGATCTTCCCGAAAGAGAAAGAAAAGCTTCTCAGCAAAATTAAAGAACTCAGAATCTGACCCGGAAAATCAAAGCGAAGATGGCAACTGCAGTGAGAGGGTAAAGATCACCAATAGTTTCAAACCGCTTATTTATCTGTAATCTAATTCAGTTTTTTGATTGAATTTTTTTTTTTAAATGAAAGCAGAGTAAGTCAGCAGAAAATGGTGACAAATTGAAGTCTGCTTCTGGATCAATGAAGCGGAAAAGAAAGAGCATCGCAGGACCGACTAAGGTGCGGAGGTTTACCTTCCATTGATGTTTATTAGTGTCACTTTATAAAAATTGAAGTGATAACAAATATTTATAGCCTGGCCTGATTTCTCGTGCAGTGCTCCACAGCAGAAAAGAAAATGGTTACTGATGAACTCATCGGTTGCAGAATAGATGTTTGGTGGCCTATGGACAAACGGTAAGCATTTTCTTAGTACTTTTCCTTGGATTGATAGTGAAAACGTGATCTCATTGTTATATTTCCTGGGAGTTTATTTGTTTTCTTTGAAGTCCTTAAAATGGTACACGAGTTGTTGTCACATATTACTCAGACGCCCATGTAAATGCACACTCTGAAACAATTAGTTTAGTTCCACAATCTTAATCACATTTTGTAACTCTAAACTTAGTTGATGCAATAATTCATTTCCAGCAAAGTGTGGTATTATATTCCTGAGTCTTACCAGAAGTTGCATCTTGGTGTAATCAACAGGTTTTATGAAGGCACAGTGAAATCATATGATTCCACGAAAAAGAAACATGTGGTAAGGCTTTAGCACTTTGATTTTTGTCTTTTTTCTTGGGTTAGTTGGTCCATCCAACTCTGAACTCTGTCCTTGTGATATGCAGATACTTTATGAGGATGGAGATGTCGAAGTACTTCGCCTAGATAAAGAACAGTGGGAGCTCATAGAGACGAAGCCCGCTAAGGTTCTGAGATTTTCTGCGTTTTGGGTTCTGTTGTTTTTTTGTCAATCGATCTTTACTATTTCTATACATCTGCCGTTCCTGTTAGCTTAATAAATATCCTCTCACTATTTCACCTTCTGCAGAAGTCCAGTGCATCAAAGCGAAGTTCTAATAAGAAAGGGTAAGACTTACACTCTGCAACTTAAGCCAATGTATCTCTCTGTAATCCGGTCTCGTTGTGTTCTTTAGTATTCTATGACGTATCAATCTTGTTCTCTTCTTCCATTGCTTTCTCTTAGATCTTCGGAGAGTAAGCGTAAGAATAGATCTGGCTTACAGAGGGATGAAGACCTGATTCCTACTACGTAAGTGAAATTGTGCCATTAGAAGTCTAATCATTCGTTCGCTTTTTGTTTACACATATACGTATCTTCTGCATTCGTGTTTAACCTTTTTGTTTTTTCCGCACTGTTGTCTTATCTAGGCCAAAAGGAAAAAGAACTCCGAAGAAAAACATTAAACGTAAGGACCCGGAAGGCACAACTAGTAGTCTATCTTTAGAAGATGAGAAACCAAAGCTCAGAACCAAGAAAAACCGATCTTCTGGAGGTAAGCTCCATTGAACTACTTCTTCCAATCCTATGCCAAAGTTTGTTAGCTTCTCCCCACTTAAATCCTTTCAACTCATGTACTTCCATAAAAAGTGTTTGATAACCTTATTACACAATGTAATGTCTTTCTGTTTCTAAGTTACTATATTTTGAAATAATGCAGTCGGTGAAGTTGCTGAAATAACAAGTGAAGAAAAAATGGAATCATCGACAGAGCAGATGGGAGAGGGCCCGAAGTATGATGGGGAGGCCGACGAAGAGAAATCAGAATCCGAAGGAAAGTCACGGAAAGAAGGCGAGGATGATGAGGGAGCTGAGTTCAAGGAGGCAAACGCAGAGTCGAGTGGGGACTCCGAGGAGAAAGAAACTGCTGTTGAGAACTCAGATTCTGAGGGGAAACAAGAGGAGATAGAAGCTGAGGAAGATGCCGTTGATGCTGAGGCTTCTGACAATGAGACTCTGGTATGTATCTACCTACCCTTTCTCTATAAAACTTACGACTAGCTTTAACAGAGAGGTGAGTAGAGTGGTTCTCGGTTCTGATCTGTGTGTTTGAATGGGCTGTGCAGGGAGCGTGGAAAAGTAAAGTGGTCAAGTCAAGCTCGAGAAAATCAGCATAGGTCATGCCATATGTAGAATAAATACACCAAAGAAGTTGCCGTGTTTGGCCTCAACTAGTATTGGTGTGTATTATCTCTGTTAAAAAAGATGCGAGATTCATAGAGTTTAGTGATACATAGTTGTTCTAACCACCATGATGGAATGGATAATAGGCAACAAGAAGCTCCTCCATATGCTTATTTGCTCATGTATTGTAGTCTCTCTGTGTGTGTTTTAGTTTGTAGGACTGTTTCATGATTTTCTTATGTAATAGTTTGAAAGCTTTCATTCCAAACGATTACTCAATACTTTGCCACTTTCTTCTACGCTTCTTGTATGCACATTATTGTTGGTCATAGATGATCTTTTATGCTTATTATGCTTTTTCACTTTATCTGTAGCAGCTTAATTTAAACCCTTACTGATAAGAGCAGGTCAGGTCCCACAGGTTATATACTCTTTCGAAGTATTTAAAAATCAATAAAAAGGCCCATGGGCCATTGGGCTTTGTCAACGCTAAAGGTCGTCTCTGAACGGCAAAAATAAATAAATATCTTTCTCGATCATTTTGAAATTCAAAACTCAGTTTGAGTTCTCTCTCCCCCTCTCAATTATCGCTTGATCGTTGGCGAGTACTTAAAGAACAGCCTCGTCTTCGTCTCTACGAGTTGGATCCTACCGATGAAGATGAATATCAACAAAGCCTGCGATCTGAAATCAATATCGGTGTTTCCTCCTAATCTAAGGTACGATCCCGCTTCTATTCGTCATCTCTTTCACGAGTATCACACACGGAACAGTTAGAGAACTTGATTTGCAGTGATTACACTTCGATTCGCACTGCCTAGGGTTTATTTAGATTCGTCCGCCTCCTTTTCCGGAACGAGTTTGCTTAGTTTGTGCTGGAGACGAGTTTCGATGATCTGTTTGTGGAGTTTCTTCCTCGATCTTAGTATTACGAACTGATTTATAGCTTCCATGAGAATCCGTTAGGTTTTCGACGAGAATTGTATTGTATTTCTCTATCGTTCGTTTTGCGTGTTGGCTAATGCTTTTGCTACTTCGATTCGCGTTTACCTTTCTCTGTGGATTCTCTATTTAGCAGGGGATCGAGTATTGGACCGTCTGAACCACAGGCATCTCGATCACAACAGTCGCAGCAGCTTCGGTCACAGCAGTCGCAGCAGCTTCGATCACAGCAGTCACAGCAGTCGTTCTCGCAGGGACCTTCGTCTTACTCTCAGCGTGGTTGTTTTTCTCAGAGGACTCAGGGTTCAGTCGATGAGCTCGTGATTAGCGATCAGGTTAGATACTAACGTCGTCAGGGGACTTTGTTTTTCATATTGAATACCGTTTCTTCTTCTGAATAAGAACAGTGAGTCTTGATTACATACTTGTGTTGTATCTTCTTTTCTGTACAGAGATTTAGTTCCCAAGAACGAGATCACTCTTTGAAGAAGGTTAATTGCTTGCCCCCAGTTAATCATAGACGAGATGATAGTCAGCTTGTTGCGTATAGATCTTTTAGCGGTCTTCAGAGAAGATGGAGTTCTGACTCAGTCGGAGAGTCTAAACGTAAGTTTGATCTTTTCCCAAATCAAAAAAAAGTTGCTTTGACTACTTAATAAACAATATGTTTCTGGATAAACTTTTTGAGTTTAACGATATAGCTTGGAAATACATTCCATTTTGATCACTGGGTGGCCCCTAATATGATTCACCTTTTCTGCCTTTCGTCACTGTGAGTAGCTCAACTCAGTGAAGAATTTGAGCAACGGTTTAGGGTGATGGAAACTTCACTGAGCAAGTTTGGGATGATGTTGGATTCAATTCAGAGTGACATCATGCAAGCCAACAGAGGAACTAAAGAAGTATTACTTATAAGTGAGTTCTATGATCTGTTCTCAAAGAATGTGCCAACCAATGATATATAAACATACCAAGGGGGTTAGGAAAGTGTATAACCTTTGATTATCATTGCTTGACCATACGATTTTTCTTACCAGTGCTCTTTAATGCTACTCTTATTCTTTACAAACGTGATACTGTCAAGAGTAATTCACTTATTGAGATTGTTTGCTCCAATAGTTTATCATCTGTTAAAGAGCATTCCATTTGAGGAATGACTCCTATTTCCTCCATACTTGATATGAACGTCTCAACAGATACTTTGCTAACCTTATACTTTCATGTGTTTACTACAGCTGAACGCATACAGCAAAAGTTGATTCTCCAAGACACTTCACTTCAGCAGCTGGTAGAACCAAATATTTGCAGCTTTTTTTCTGTTGCTTTAATGATCTTATACTAATAATTTAAGCTTATTAAAATGATTAATTGGGAAGCAGATAAAGGAACAAGCAAATTTTAAAGCTAGTCTTGATGGAGGTGTTAAATCGATATTGGAGGAACTAAGCAAAGATTTCAGTGAAGAGAAGCTACAAAGCATAATCCTGATGCTAAAGGCTATCCCAGAACAAGTAGAATCGGCTCTGCAGAAAATGCAAAGGGATATCTACCAGACGTTCACCAGAGAGTCTCAGGTTCTGCCACACGTTCACCAGAGAGTCTTATCATATTGAATTTTGTCGTTCTGTATATTTGCGAGCACATGTAATGCTTTAATTCTCATAACCAAATCTCTTACAGGCTTTGTCTAGCTTGGAGATGGCTGAGGTTATAGTTCAGGCTCCAGCAGCACCACGAGTGAAGGTTTCTTTGCTTTCCATGTCTTTCCATTTTAAGTTACTAACTTCAGCAATTAAGGTAACTTTTCGTTAAACGTCAGGCTAAGGAAAACCTGCCTGAACATCGGGGTCCATCAGCGAAGGTAACTCTAAATTCCAGACACGTGAGAATCAAAGGATATGTAATGCTTTGATGCCCACTACCAAATCTACTATAGGTTTTGACTATCATGAAGAAGCCTGAGCCAATAGATCGTCTTCCAAGAGCACCACAACTGAAGGTTTATTCTCCAGCTTCACATTTCGTTGCTTTTTAAGCCAAACACTTCAGCAATTAATATGGCTTTTGTTCAACAGCAGTCAAAGGAAAACTTTCCTGAGCAGCGTGGAGCAGAAGCCAAGGTAGTTAACACATCTCTCTTCTATATTTTTGTTTACAAGCTCAGCTGTTACTAACATGTGCAATATGAGCTGCAGAGAAATGTCATTTCTAATGCTACACAGAAAAGGAAACAACCATCATCTAGAACCGTAAAGACATCTTTATCCCCAAAGATACAAGTTGGAGGCTGGAAGACAGTGAAACCGGAACAAAACACATTCAAGAAGAGCGCAGCAAGAAAGCAAGTAAAACCAGAAGACACTCGTACACAGGTGATTTTCTCACTGGTCAGCTGTGATGAATAAGAACGCAAGTTTTGAACTTCCTCAAAATCTGAGCAATATGCAATTCAATTCTTATGTAGTTTGAACAAGGTAGCATTGTTATAGACTCAGATGAAGATATAGATGGAGGCTTTTCATGTATGCTCAACGGGGAGGCCAAAGGTACGAACAAAAAATCTCTAAAACTTGATTCCTCTGGAAGCAATGGAGAAGTGTGTTGATGATTCTTATGGTAAAATCACATTTTGTGGTAGATAGAAAGAAGTAAAAAGATGTTCATATTTGTTTCAAAAAAAAGTTCATTAAAGTATGTAATGTTACTTTCAGGAGCTAAGTTCGATTGGGACGCAGAGAAAGAAGCAAAAAGGCTTCTGAGAATGGCGAGGAGAACAAAGAGGAAGTTCGGTAACCCCATCATAATTAACTGAAATCAAACGCAAGTAAGAGAAGCAAAGACCCCACGATCCATTATTCTGCATTTCGCATATGATTTCTCAGTGAATTTCAAAATAACAATATCTTTATTTTCATTATGCTATTGTTTTACACTACAATATACATAGTGGGTCATATATATATATATATATATGTCTTAAAATTTACTTGAGAAAAGTTATTGACAATTGGATGATTTGTATCTAATCCTCCTGATTTAAGTCATACTTATTATTGCCTCTTATATTGGGGTGAAGATTATCTTGCATTATTTTTTATTGGAAAAACTCCATGACCATTGTGTTATTGAGCCACTCGACGACGACATGTTGAGTAAAAGTTCGTCTTCTAAATGTCGCGTTCCCAAACATGATATACTATTTAAATTCCACAATAACATGTTTTTGCCTTTGCACTTGAGCATTATTCGGAGTAAAAGAATAACGAGAATTAAAAAACTATTGGGACTCAAATTAAATGTGGCTTCACATATTAGACCGAGTCAAAGCGTGTCGTCAGAGACCAACTATGATTTTAAGCAGATAAACAATTCTGTTTTCGTTTTACCGATACCATTAGCGAAAGACTTAGGAGTAAATTAATTTATAGAAGAGGATTAGGTTTCACCAACCTAATCTTTGCAGTAATTCTAATTGTTTACCGTTGCATCTACGTTCTCCAAAACTCAGAACTTTATTAAAGTTAACGCTATTTGGTCAAACATTCTTTTGCAACCTCGTGTCTCGAGACCGTCGAATCTGTCTCTTTATGACATCATTTGTTTTCATTTATAAAGAAACAAAACAAGCGATACTGTAAAAATCTGCAATTCTGCATCCCACCTCCTCTCTCAGCTTCATATCTCAACCAAGCAAACAAGAAGTGGAAGAAGGAATCCTTTTGCATTTTCGGACATTTTCTGTTTCCAAATTGGTAAACTTTGTTTCGTAATCTTTCTGTTTCTCGAATGTTAAAGCCTGTGTCCGCTGTCCTTTAATGTTCCTTGGGCAAATTTCTCAGTGAAACTTTCTTTTCAGTTAGTATCATTTCTAGCTGGTAGACTCGAGTTTCTGTTTTAATCCACAAAGATTGAACCTTTTCTGTAAAAAAAAAAAAAAATACTATCCGTTTTCTGCATAGTAGTTCTTCAGTGTCTCTTGATCAAGCTGTGGTTGTGATTGAGGTATCTTCCTTTAGCATACTCACTAAATATACACGTGTCTGTACATTAGCTGCATTCTATCTCTCTTGGTTGCTTGGAGATCAATTGTTCATCTTTCTATCTCTTCCCCAGAAATTGTTTTTGTGTTTAAAAGAAGCTGAACAGCCGAGTAACTTTTCCTTGGGAATTTGTTGGTTTTGTGTCAGATTACTTGTGATTCTTTCTCTTTGTCTGTGTTTTATGTTGGTCCATATTCAATTAAATGTCTAATAAAGACAGCTGCTATATTTCTCGTATTCATGAGATGTGTGTGAAGCTGCTTAGATGACTTGGTTTCTTCTTCTAACGTTGGTAGCTTGTTGTGTTTGTAAGATCTGAGATGGGCGAGCCGCTAGGACTGCTCCAGGTGACTGTTATTCGAGGAAAGAAACTGGTTATCAGAGACTTCAAGTCAAGTGATCCTTACGTGATTCTCAAACTGGGAACTGAGGTATGTTTGGTGATAATAACCAGAAGAATCAGTGCTCGTTGAACTGCTCAGTTACAAACACTCTTGTGTTCTTTCTTTTATGTTGAGGTTAAATGGTTTGGAGGATACTGTTAATGTGATAATTTTATTGTCTTGAAAAAACTAGTCAGCCAAGACCAAAGTGATCAATAATTGCTTGAATCCTGTGTGGGATGAGGAACTGAGCTTTACACTCAAAGACCCTGCAGCTGTTCTATCATTGGTATGCTTTTTCATCTTCGTTATGTTTCCTTTTGTTGGTTGGTCATCATGGTGACGATGCTGAGATTGTTGATGTGGCAGGAAGTGTTTGATAAAGATAGGTTCAAGGCAGATGACAAGATGGGCCATGCCACTCTCAGCCTTCAACCGCTCATCTCAGTAGCCAGGCTAAGGCATATAGTGCGTGTTTCCTCTGGCGAGACGACTCTTAGGAAAGTGTTGCCTGATTCTGACAACTGTGTATCTCGGGAGAGCACAATCAGCTGCATTGACGGAGAGGTGGTGCAGAGCGTGTGGCTGAAGCTGTGCGCTGTTGAATCGGGTGAGATTGAGTTGAAGATCAAGTTGATTGATCCTCCTGGAACAAAGTAGAATGCACATGTGTGTGGGGGGGTATGTAGTTTGTAGCAAGCAACTCGTTTGTTTAGTGATAACTGCAACATGTAATGGTCTTTGTGTTTCCAAATGAGTGTGAAACGGCTTTCAAGGCTTTAAAGCTTTTTGCCTTTGTTCAACAACATGTAATGCCAATTAATGTTTTCTCAAATACAACTCTCTTAATGTCAACTTGTTGACATGTTGCCAGGTCGGAGACAATATAAATCATATATAAATTTGCTAGAAATGTCTTAACACGAGGATCAAATAACACTAAACATGAATCCAGGAGTACATTCATCAGTTCAACATTTTATTCTCTGTGCTTCGCTTTACATTTGCATGGCTAAGGAGTTCACAGAGCTTAGTGGTAAGTGCTCAGTAATTTACTCATTTGAAGGCACTGAAAGGAACTCCTTCAGAAACATTCAGGGTTGTGATCATCTTCCAAGTTTTTTCATGGACTGACTGTTCTGTCATCAACAGGCTTCCCCAGACCATTGCAGTTCTCGGACTTGTGCATTTCAGATTCAATGGTTTTAGCTATCTGAACACCATCAGCTCCAGGCTCAGGAAAACCCACGTGGAACGACCCTTGCTTTGCAGGTTCACCTTGTCCCTGCGTTTCACAATGGTGCTTCACATAGCTGTACAGCTGCTGATGAAAGGGATGATCAACAGAAAAACAGTCTACACTCTGAGTATGGTGAGATGAGCCAGAGCTTCCTCTTCTACAGAAATGTGGGAGGGATGTGTAGTCCATAATCTACAAAAGAAACCACAAGACTTAGAGCACTGTACATTTCACAGTAAGATAATAAGACGCACATGCATACCTTCAGTAACTCATCCTTTCCGGAACCGGATAACACATGAACTTTTTTAGTCGTCCTCTCATGTAAAAGAGGTTTTACAACCTGATATGAAATGAAGTACACACATAGATGAATAATGGCAAGTAAACTAAAACACTTTTTGAGTTACTAACAAAAAGAAAGCCTTTACCTTCCAACAGGCGGAGAATATATATGGAGCGTTGACAACATAGTAAGTGTTTGTCTTCTCTGGATAGTTTAGATCATCGATGGTTGATATGATTGTCACTAACTGCATCAAAAATGTTGACACACCACAAGTTATAAAGAAGAGTATGAATATGAATTCAAGAACTTACTTATCACTTGCAATTACCTTAATCTGGCTTAGGGCTGAAAGTTTCAGACCTGTCATGTCAAGAACCTTGACGCAGGTGGTGATTGGCCGCCCATTCTTCTTAGACATGGAAGGCTGTAACAGTGTTTTAACAGATTACAGCAAGAAAGAAACCGTAAAAATAGAAGTTAGCCAATTGATAATGTACTCACCAGTAGTACACGGTCTCTGTATTCATTGATTTGGATGTGGGATTGGACATAGTAGTGAACCTGTAAGTGGATTAAGAGAAGCACATTTCATTTGTTGTTTCTCATTTTGTGAAAACTAGGACAAGGAAGCATCTTACTGAAGCTTTGTCGAATGTGCTGAGACCAACGCCAATAGCAAAGACAGGCAAGCCCTATAACATTAAGGTAACACCAGTTAAGAAATGATAAGAGATAGGCTTTGCTCTGAAAAAAGCTATGGGAGCTACCTCTCTTGTGTAACCAGACATTCCTATGAGTTGAGAATCCCGTACGTCCCTGTACAACTCACTAGGAACAATGGGTTTCTGCAGAAACCAAAAGCCATGATTCTAGTGTGTCACATAGAACAGAGCTTACAACATGACAGACATAGAAAAGAGGAAATGAACAATAACTCACTGATAAGATACTGTCGATTTCACTATCCACCCTCCAATGCAAACAGTCAAGAAGCTGAAAGCGAATTACACAAATCAGACAAGACTGTGGAACAGTCACTCAAAATCAGACAATGAAGTGTTCGGGAGATGTATGTAGTAGATACCATTGTATGAGCTTTGGTCACGTTCCAGTCACGTGCTTTCAGGAAACGACTCAAGTTCTCCCTCAGGTATCCCTGATGGACTCTCTGCAGATTCACAAACACGTTTCCTTTACTTGATTTCACTTTCAGAAACAACAAGAACAAAAGGGATGGAATATGAAAGAAACAATTATCAGCTCACACCTAGAGATGCAAAGTCTTAAGGAATCACCTACTGGTACAGATTCAAACACAGATCAAGTATAATGAGACATGTGTAGACAACAATCTTATGCATCTATAATGATCTAATCATTCGAATGAGGGGGGGGGGGGGTGG
>NC_027754.1:29364731-29376315 GCF_000695525.1 Brassica oleracea var. oleracea
GGGGGGGGGGGTTGACCCGTTTCCAAGAACAGAGAGAATAACAAGAAGACAAACTCCAGTAGAAGCCAAACAAGCATACCTCAAATGTTTTCTTCAGTGGCCCCTCAACTGTGCACAACAAACTTTACCCAATTTAGTAATATTATTGACATGAGAAAAAATCAAAGTAGGGAAAAGGGTCAGACCTTGATTTATGAGCTTCTGGAGTTCATCAATGGCTTCTTCTTCCGAGACGACCCCCATAGGTTCCGCTCTCGCTTCCTCTGCAGCCAGACAGAGTTCCCCAGAGAAAAGTAAAAAAATCTCCCAAGATCGACTCTCTCTTTTTTTTTTTTTAACCACCTTTGGTCAGTTTGCAGACCAAACTATGAGGCTATCATTAAAGGTTGAAGAGGTGGTAGGAGACGGAAAACACCCCACCAACAAAAATATATTGTATTAAAAACTCTTCTTTATGAAGATAAATAACTACTTTGACAAAGACCTGCCTTATCACCCTCTTTTTACGTCTTTAACAAAAATTAAAGCAGCTTCAGAGTTCTTGTGAGTTCTATGGGATATGTTGAATAATCAAATCAATCCAGTTCCCAAATCCCATATAATTTTCACCTCTTGTGGTTGCGGGTCAATCAGCACAAGTTTAAAGTATTTGAATTTTTCTGTGAAAATGAACGAACGAAAACAAGAAAAAAGAGAGGAAGATTCAAACTATGATGCTTAGGAAAAGAAATATAAAAAATGGGATAATGGTATTCAAAGTTCTTTTAAGTCAACTATTCAAAGTTGTTGTTTTTTAGAAACGTTTAAATTACTTTTCTGTTAATTAATTAGTACTTCATATGTTTCATAATATAAATATATGCAAGTTTAGATTTGTTAAATATTTTATTTCAATTATCCACTATGCAGTTTTTGTGATTCGTTGAATTTTATTTATTTTATATGTTTAATAATATTCCTAAAGATTTGTTTTCTAAATTATATTCATTTTTAGATAAAAAAAAGTTATATTAAAAATGTCAAAATATTATGACATCTCCAACAATCAAACCCATAAATTTTGAGGTTTTTCATTTTCTAATGCCTCAGGCCTTTAAAATAATGTTTTACTATTAAGAAACTCAAAACACTATATTTACTTTTTAATTTACTTCTTACAATTATAAGTCTTATGTATAATATGAGAAATAGCCTCAAATAACTTATATCAACTCTTTTTTGGTAATCTAGCATCCAAGGCCTAAAATCACGAATATATCTTTCATTTAAAAAGGCTAATGTCCATGTTGCCCTCATTCTTTATCCTAGCTATATTAAATTGTAGAAAAAAAAATAAAACAGATTCTCGTCGTCGATGGTAGGCCTGGGCGTTCGGATACTCGTTAGCATTCGGATCGGATTTTTTGGATTTTTGGGTTTACGCTTCTAGGTCTCATACTAAAATTTTATTAGTACGGGTCGGGTTCGGATAATAACACTCGGATTCGGTTCAAAATTGTATTGCATCATAAAACCCATAAAGCAATCATATATCGTACGGATTCGGGTTATATCGGTTCGGTTCGGATATAACCAAAGTAAAAAACAAATTTTTTTGAAGTAAAACATAAAGAAAAACATCTAAATTAAATAAAAATTAATCTATCACATATAAAATTGATAAAATAACAATAAAATGTTAAATCAAATATGAAAACAAACATCATTTGTAAACAATATGTATTGTCTTATAGAGAGTAGACTTTTTATTTCAATGAGCAAATTATAAAATACCTCGGGTATTTTTACGTTTCGGGTTGGATAACGGATCGGGTTTTTCGGTTCGGGTTCGGTTCGGATTTCGGGTTCCGGATTTTATGCCCATGCCTAGTCGACGGTAAAGAGCAGTCTCCAATTTTCTCTGCCGTCATATCCGACATCGGATCCGCCATCACTGTTCCGCTTGAAAGGCTCTGCTGTCATCTCGTCGTCATTCATCTTTGATTCGCGTCTCGTCATTTTCTAGGTACTTTGTATCCAATTGAAGTTTAGATCCCCAATTTTTTTCAAATTGATGTTTAATTTCAGTTCACAATTACATTATTGTTAAATTGATTATTTGTTCCGGTTCAGAGTTTAATGTCGATGATAGATCGGGATTTTGTTATTTTGGGGTTGATCATGTTGTTTTGATTTGATTTTCGAAATGATTTGAAAGTTTAGTACATAAATTGATTTGCAGTTCCTTGTCGTTGTCATTTTCATCTTGTATAAGTGTAGCTTGTCAATGCGAAAAGATTATACCTTTCACTTTCTAGATTCGCAATCAACTTTTGTTTAGAACCGAGTATCCCTGAAATGTAAGTATTTTAACTCTTTTGAGACTTGTTTTGATTTTAAACATGTTTTGAAAGATGGTTGAGACTATTTGTGTTTGTAGAGAACGAAGTTCAGAGGAAACTTTTCCGTGGGAGTTCTACGTGGATAAGAACATGACTGCATCGTTTATTAACTTAGAAGAAGATCTTCGATATGAAGATTTGCTTAAGATAGAAGATTTTGTGTATTTGATTGGCTTCATCTGGAGTCTCTTCCGACATCTCTGTATCAGTCTGTGAAAAATCAGGAAGACAATCATGATTATGTACTAAAGCTTCCTAAATTTATAGGCTTTGTATTATCTTGGAAAAACATGTTTATAATGATATAAATATCAATAGACTATAATTTCAGTATAAATTTTACCTCATCGCCAAGTTTTTTTCTTCCTCGATTTGGATTTAATGGCGTCTCATATGATTGCCCTGTGCCACTATGCAAAAGAAAAACCAGGAAGACAGTCAGGAAAATGATCTAAAGCTTCCTAAATTACTTGAAACGTAAAACAAGAATGAGGAACATACATGTTGTGTCACATTAAGAGTAAGAACTTGATTTTCTGTCAATGGCTGAGACTGTAAGAGAAAAGAAAATTGTAAGAGATTTATGTACAGTAGCAACATTTTTTCATTACCTTAATATACTACTTTCTCACTTCAGTTTTCTGATTTTCATCACCATTTGGTGGAGACATTGGAGAGGGATTTGTGTCATCCACAACTTGTACATTCTCCTGTTAAAAAATCATGAAGGCAATCACGAATATGTACAAAAGCTTCCTAAACTACTAGAAAATTTTAAAAGTGGAAGAAGAACGAGCATAGTCACATTAGCAGAGAGAACTTGAATCTCAGTCTGCTTAACTCATTTACAAGAGTTTCATCTTCTTCATTTGGATTGGCTTCATCTGGTGTCTCTTCCAACATCTCTGAGTTTCATTTGCATCATTTGGATTGGCTTCATCTTGTTCAGATTTTTTTTGTGGTTAAGAAATATGTGCATGAGCATATACCAAAACTTTTTGGAAGCTTTTGTACATAATCAGGATAGCCTTCTTGATTTAAGTAGACCACATATATTTATTTTTTTGGAAGCCTATCCTGGATAAGTTGGATGCTTTCCAACTTTTGTAATATACAATTTAGGTGTAACTGCATTTTCTTCTCAAAATTCCAAATCACAATTTGAAATTTCCCAAATATGCAAACATCACCCCTTAGTTTTTGATCTCATTTCATTTTATAGTTTAAACTTCTTTACTAGAAAGAAACACACTGATATTCAACCATCTGGAAACCCATCCAGAAATTCCAAAATTATTTCCGACATTTATAGTATAAAATTTACGGTCAAATAAATTTATGGTTTAGCTACTACCAGATGATTCTCCTCAGCCTAGCGGCTAAAACCCCTCTCATACGAAACATAATAAAACACATGCCTCAACCCACGTTCGATTCCCCTTGGAATCAGATAGCTTTTTTATTTTTTAATTGAATAAAACTCAATGATTATACTCCTTTACTTACATCAACAAACAATTGAAACACACTTGGTCTAGTGGCTTAGGCCACACTTTATTCCCCCTTTCCCAGAGATCTCGGGTTCCAATCTTGGTATACGTATATTTGTTCTTTTTTTCCTCCAAAATTCCAAATCACAATTTGAAATTTTCCAAATATGCAGATATCAATCCTTAGTTTTTGATCTCATTTATTTATTTTTAGTTTAAACTTCTTTGCTAGAAAGAAACACACTGATATTCGACTATTCTGAAAACTCATCCAGAAATTTCAAATTCTTTCCAACATTTATTATATAAAATTTACGGTTAAATACATTTATGTTTTAGCTACTACCAAATGATTCTCCTCGGCTTAGCGGCGAAACCCCCTCTCGTACGAAACTTTATAAAACACTTGTTTCAACCCGCATTCGATTCCTCTTAGAATCGGATCGGTTTTTTATTTTTAAATTGAATAAAAATCAGTGGATTATATTTCTTTACTTAGTAAGTGAAGGCTTATGCTTACTCATTTTATTTTCTGGAAACCCATCATAAAAATACCATAAGCTATCCTAGATACCATATGTGTTTTGATATCTTGCATATTTGCATTGTTTTAGTCATTTATTCTTGCATATTTTGAATCATTTAGATTAGTATTTAGGCATCTTTAGGTTTCATTTGCATACATAAGTCTTTATTAGGTGTTGGAGTATCCTTTGGAGTTTTTGGAGGAGTTTGGAGACATTGTGGTCCAAAAAGGGGGTGAATTATGATCATTGGACGAGTTGAGTATTAGAGCGGGCTCTCGCAGCGACCTAGAGCACCCGCTCTACATAGAACAACACGGAGCGGCCAGCCGGAGCGGGTAGGAGAACCCACTTGCCATTCATTGAGGACACGGAGCAAGGAGCTGGAGCGACCCTTCGTTGCGGGGTAACCAACCCGCTGCAATCCAGAGCGACCATCCGGAACGGGATGACGAACCCGCTCGGCATTCCTTGTTGTAACGGACGACATCCAGAGCGACCTCATGGAGCGGGGTCTGGAAGCCGCTGCGAGACAGAGCGACCTGCTGGAGCGACTTGAGCAACCCGCTCGCCTTTTACCACTTACTCGAGTTTTTATGTTTTGTTAGGCTTTCTCATATTTATCGACTGAGCCCACTAGGTTTTTAGAAGTCTTATAAATATTCTCTAAACCTAAAATTAGGATTTATCTTGTTTTCTATCTAATCAAAAGCCACTTTTGGGTGAAAGATCTAATCTTGATCATAATTTCTTATCTTTGCTTGATTAACAATTAATCATGTTTAGATCTGGATCAACTAATGATTTAGTGTCTACCATGATAATGAGTGAGTAGTCATCTTTGGATTCATGGGCTAGGTTGATTAGGATGATTAAGTGATGATCTAGAATGTTTTAGAGTAGATTAATATATTTTCTTGCTTGATTGAGTGATCTTAATGCTAATCTAGAGTTGGCCATTTTAGAATAGAACTCCAGATATTTCATTGCCCGGAAGGTGTTCGATGAAATGTCTGAGCCAACTCAACATGCTCTTAGCTTACCCTACCAAAGGGATTTGATGTTAGGGGAGTTTAGAAAATCGAACGATTCATTCTTAATGATTGCTTGATTAACACAAACCAAATGAATTTGATGTTTGATCAATGAGAGTAAATGAGCTTTTGTCTTGGAAAAGAACTTGCTTAGAATTACTATCTAGACTTATGGGAATGTGTTAATTGAAACCTTGCCATTTTAGATTAAATCTTAGTCATCTGAAATCAAAATCATATGCCCATGATTCCTTCTTTATTCATTTGATTGAAATTTGCTAGTTAGTTGTGTTAGAACCTTGTTAGCTTGATTGAATCACCTCATCACTTGATTGCATTTAGATTAAGTTTGAACCTGAATTCTCTTTGCATCAAAACTCTTAGAAATGGATTGACATCTTAAAAAATATATAATAATTTGATTATTAGACCCTTGAAAATGCCATTTCATGTTTTACAATAATAACACATTTTAACATTTTTTTGATAGAATTGCAGAATGCTTCAAGGCATCCTGAAAATTCTTCAATAATAATCTAAATGAAAAAATGTCCCTCAGATTCTGTCTAACTCTTTTGGCTTGAGAATACCCGACACAATTTTGATATAAGCAGCGCTCGAGTATTGGTTTATTGTCACTATTGGCTTTTGCTCTGATCTTATAGGATACTTGAGCTCAGGCAATGCTAGTATTGCAGGTACTGAATCTCCCATCGTGTTGATGTCTTTCGTAACCAAGACAAAAAAAAATTCAAATTTTCTAATATCGAATTTTCTGGAAAGCTATCTTGAAATTTTGAAATACCTTATTAAAATTTAAAAAAAAAACAAAAAAAACAAAAACCCCGACAAAGTTTCACAAGCAAACTCATCTCAGTCACACTAAAGAACACTGGGATTGCAGATAAAATACCACCACATAATCAACATAATCCACATTATCTAGAAAAGAACACAATCAAAGGTACATTACCTCAAAACCTTGTGTTACCAAAATTTAGCGGCCTTAGATTTGAGCTCCAACAAACTCAACAGAGCTTTGTCTTTACCATAACAAATTCTCAGATAACGGTGTTTCTCTTCAGCTACAAACAGTACCAAAAATTCTAATGAGGTATTGAATATCCCATAGTGTTACTATCCTGTATAAACAAGCCAAATTTTTTTATCGAATTTTCTGGAAAGATATCCTGAATCTTAAAAAACCCTTCCTAAAATCGAAAAAAAAAACCACAAAGTTTTACAAGCACAACCAACAAGAGACTAACAATGTCATAAACAAATTCACAAGCCTATCAAAGATATCAATATGTGTAAGCCAAACAAGACACCAAGCAAAAAGTTTTTCAAATTTGTTAACATCGGATTGTCGGGAAAGTTTTCCAGAAACTACCCAAATCATTCCTGGAATTTAAAAAAACACTAGTTTCACAAGCCCAAGCAAGAAGAGACTAACAATGTCATAAAACGATATTGATTCTGATGTAGCTCAATTTTATCTAGAAAACAACAAAATCAAAAGGTACATTACCTCAAAACCTTGTGTTTTCACATTTCAGCAGCCTTAGATTTGAGCTTCAACAACTTCCAAGGACCATTCCCTCGCTCGACAACAAACGCAACAGAGCTTTGTCTTTACCAGAACAACTTCTCTGGTTAATAGTGGTTCTCTTCAGCTACAAATAGTACCAAACAGTCTAATGAGGCATATTACAGTTGCGAATAAAGAGAACAGAAAAAAAAGCTATTTCTTTTATGTGTGTTTTTAACAAGAAAAAACTATAACTTTTAGAGAAACAAGTGAACTAAAACATCAACACACAAACATGGAAATAAATAGCCAAGAATAGTTCTACTGATCAAAGCAACATCATTTAACTTCTGTGCTACTAAATATCCAATCCCATAGGCATTCTATCGAACATGTTAACTCCATAACCAAATCCCAGCAAGACAAATACTTTTCTGAGAATATAAGATGGATTGCCTTAGATTTTTGTAATGCTCAAAGTGAATCTGTTCAATTAATACAACAAAGAAAACTTATTAGTTCTCAAGCAACTCTAAAACGCAAGCAATTATCATTGAAGATAGAAGTCCCATATTTGAATCTCAAAACCCTAGACTTTGAAATCATACCGAAATGGCGTCGTTGGAGAATCGATGCGCTTCGTCGGAGATGATGACAATGTTCTTCGCCGGAGATGATGGAAAGAAATCGGAGTCGCCGTGAGATAATGTCAGTGTTCTTCGTTGGAGATGATGACATTTTGTTCGTCGCCGTGAGAGAGATCGAAGATGTTTCTGATTCTTTTTCAGTTGTTTTATTTAATTTAAAGCGAGTGTGTTATAGTCTTTTGAACAGTTAATGAAGGTTATTGTCGCGACTTTTAGTTTCAAGTGCCATTTTTGAGACAAAAACTAAAAAGAAGATATTACGGAAAATTGTCCACGTAATATTCCTAATATTAATTTTGTATCACTTTAGTCTTTATAATCACATTTCACCTAAATATTAAGATAAATATTTTGTATATAATTATTTTTTACACATAAGATATAAGAACGTTAAAATTAAAACCAGAATTATTAATATAAAATAATATCATGTAAAATAGAAATATTATATACATCCAATTGGACTATCTCGTAACTTTTCACTCTAGTTGTAATTTTTTTAAAATAAATTAAGGATTTGGTAACTTGGTGAAACCAAAATATCTATAAATAAGTTATAAATATTATGTTTTACATTCTTATTATGTATATATTACTTATTTATAAAAGTTTAGCGATTCTAGTTAATTTTAAAAAGTTGAAAACTAAAATATAAAATATAAAAATGTAAAGATATATTTGAAATTTAACTCAACCAAAAACTTTTATTTTGAAAATCATCCATTCTTAAAATAAGGTTAGTTGCTGAAGATGTCCTTTATAGAAAAAAGGTTTAGGGGCCGGGGATATATAGCATGAATGCGTTTGCTTTATGTGTTAATCAAAGGTCAATTTCCCCTTGTATGGAACATGCCCATCTCACAGAAAAGTCTTTCTTGTTATTTGCAACGAAAAAAAGACACAACAACTTTATAAGTCTTTGGCTCTTTTGCATTGCTTTTCTTCATCGACTTTTCTTTCATCCTAGGGGTCAAAATGATGTTTAAGGGCTGAAACTTTCCAAGCCTAACAATATTTTTTTTGGTTACTGATTTTCCAAGCCTAACATTAAACATCGAAATGATTCCTCAAATGTCAGATAGAGAAAGCATCAAAACGTTTACTGCTGATGCATAAGGTTTGCTTCTTCTTCTTTTTTTTTCCACAACAGCTAAGAAGTTTATTTAATATTATCATAAAAGATTCTTGTGGGATTCGGATATTCGATCAAGAGTTGCCAATAATCAACGAGCAAAGCACGTTGACCCATTTTAGAGTTTCATATTCTTGTGCTTGGCCAAGAAATACTTTTCTTTCTTTAAGTTGGAAAATTAAATAAAGTAATTTTCAACACTTTTTTGTTCTAGTAGTAGTAATAACCTTGTTATTTGGTGATTTGTTTTCTTTACAGATATTATTGAATTCTAAAATTGACACAAACGTGTGTGAATAAAACCTTGTAATATGGTCATGATATGTAAATGTCTTGGAAAATTCAGACTTTCACAAAACTCACACGCAAAAGATACCAAAAAATCAAGTCATATATTCGACAAAACAAAATACACATGTAGAATGCAATACTATAAATTAAAGAAAAGTAAGAAGGTTTGAATGGGGTAGAAAGGGGGACAAAACAAAAAGAGCCAAAAAAAGTCAACGAGAAGAAGATGCAACGGAGGATCAATGAGATAGAAGAAGAAGAAGAAGAAGAAGAAGAAGAAGAAGAAGGATATGGAAGGACAAGCCTGGAGACTGTGCGAGAGTCCATTTGAAGGAAGCAGTGGAACAGTGTCTTTGAGCGGAGAAGACAACGTATATGTTGGAGTTGGTAAAGGAGACTCAAGCATGGGAGCATTGCGTTGGGCTCTTGACAATCTCATCCCTTCTTCTTCTACTCTTCTTTTCCTCATCCATGTCTTCCCTGAGACTCACTTCATCCCTTACCCTTGTCTGTATATGTCCTTCTCTTACCACTTTTTTAACTTTGATCTTTAAAATCTATTGTTGGTTGGAACTCAAGTGTGTTTGTATGTATGATCTCTGTGTAGTGGGGAGGCTGGCGAAGGAGCAAGCTAGTCAGGAACAACTTGATGCTTTTATGTCTCAGGAAAGAGAGAAGAGGAGAACTCTGTTGAACAAGTTTATTCAAACCTGCTCTGCTTCTAAGGTCCCATCTCTCTCTTTCTCCCTTTCTTGGAATTCGTTTAAGAGTAGTAAACTAACGGATGAGAGATTAAGCCAAAAACAGGTGAAGGTAGAGACAATACTGGTAGAGAGTGACTCGGTGGCAAAGGCTATACAAGACCTCACTACCATTCTTAACATTAAGAAGCTTGTTCTTGGGATCGACAAGTCTAATGCAAGGTATGCCTCTACACATATACAAGATGACTTACACAAGTCACTGAGTTGTCAGATGAATCTAACTCTCTTTCTTGTAGGAAAGCAAAGTCACTAAAAGGAAACAGTGTTGCGGAACAGATAATGAGAAGCTCCGCAGCAGAAACATGTGAGGTCAAAGTCATATGCCAAGGAAAAGAGATAGAGATAGAAAAGCCGGCAACGGATAGAAGCCCCTCCAAGCCCTCAATACAGCTGCAGCCGAAGAAAGATCAATCCAGTGACTCTTTTGCTTGGTTTTGCTTAAGTAAGCCCAAAACAATCAGTTAATGGAATGAGAAACCAAGATGCAGATGTAATACATTTATTTGTTATGTTCTGTGTTTGGGTAGAGTGAGTAAAAAAAAAGATACCTTGAGGGTAAAACTTCAACCGGTCGAGGATAAATCTCTTTTGAGGTGCCAAGATAACGTCACCGTTTCTAGTTGTACCATATACCTTCAAACAATAGTTATTGTCTGCATTATTCACTTTGACCATATCCATTTGAGAAGGATGCAACACCAATTTTTTCCTTGACCATATATTCTTCTCTTCATCTTCCATAACCCATAGTTTCATCACACCATCTTTTACAAGATCAGAATGGCCAAAAAAGGATATTTTTCCAGCGTATTCTATAAGATTAATATAAAATCCATGCCAAAAGACATCTTCAGGTTTTGGGAGCAAACGGGTTTCTTCAGAACTAAAATCGAAACTCACAAGCACATGATACTTCAAAGAAACCAAAGCTAGGTAATACATACGCCCATTGATAGTTAATCTTTGTTCTTCAGGGTAATGTGGTGGACATGGGCTTGATATCTTTCTCCATTGACTTGATACTCCTTCTCGTAGTATGAAGACCCAATGTTCTAGCTCTTTGTGTGCTGAAACTATGCAAACCACTTTATATTGATCATGAACAGTGTCGTGTCCGATAGGGTACATAAAGTTCTTGGAGACCACATTTTCAGCTATGTTGGATTCTTAAGACGACAAGTTGCCTAGTGGTAGTGTTATAAATTTGTGCATTTGTCCCATTTGTAAAGCACATCAAACCGCGATAAACATGAGAGACCGAGACACCGTAGCCTACCACTGCTGGGATTGTCAAATCTTGATCAACTACAAAGGATGACATAGTACTAACATCCAAGTCAGGAGAAGACGATGATGATGACAATAATTTGTTTTTGTAGTTGAAGCACAACCACATGTATATACGTGGCGATGATGAAAGGTTGGTGAAATATTTGGAACATATGAAGGATGACCAGAGCTTTGAGACTGATTTGAACCTTATAAGAGATTTAGTAGGAAGCCTAGTGAGGATCTCTATCACGAGATCAAAAGGAATCTCCTGCAAAGGTTTATGGCTCTTGCATATGTCTCTCTGTCTTCTTCTTATTGCCTTCGGTCTCCTCTTCATTCTTCTTCTGGTCTCGCGGTGTAAGGTGACGGCGCTAGGTCAACAGAAAAAGCTATATTTTTTTAGTACTGTATCTCACAATATTGTTTGGTATCTAATTTAAATCCTAAAAAACATTTTTTTTTTTTGAAGTTTTTTTTTGAAGTAAAAAATCAATACAATTAAAACATAATACCAAAAA
>NC_027754.1:29376428-29402232 GCF_000695525.1 Brassica oleracea var. oleracea
TGTTAGACCAATTTATTAATATATAATGTCTTTACCATTATTAGTAGCGAAAAAAATCTTATTTAATATTTAGAAAATATTGGTTTTGGAATACTCGGTAAATTTATAATCTCTATAAATTAATAAATTTTGTCGGTCTCTATAAATTAATAAATTTATAATCTCTATAAAAGGGGGTGGGGAGGGGCATGTTTTAGTTTTTAGTGTTCATAGATAAAGATTGATTAGATTTATTAGTTAAATTAATAGTTATTAGACATCTAATCCATTAATTTAGAAAGCTAATTTTTAATCTGTTAGACCAATTTATTAATATATAATGTCTTTACCATTATTAGTAGCGAAAAAAATCTTATTTAATATTTAGAAAATATTGGTTTTGGAATACTCGGTAAATTTATAATCTCTATAAATTAATAAATTTTGTCGGTCTCTATAAATTAATAAATTTATAATCTCTATAAAAGGGGGTGGGGAGGGGCATGTTTTAGTTTTTAGTGTTCATAGATAAAGATTGATTAGATTTATTAGTTAAATTAATAGTTATTAGACATCTAATCCATTAATTTAGAAAGCTAATTTTTAATCTGTTAGACCAATTTATTAATATATAATGTCTTTACCATTATTAGTAGCGAAAAAAATCTTATTTAATATTTAGAAAATATTGGTTTTCGAATACTCGGTAAATTTATAATCTTTATAAATTAATAAATTTTGTCGGTCTCAACTTGGGCCGGTTCAAAATTTGACATAAATCGATAAAATAATAATATAATAATTTTTTAAGAAATTATATGCAAATATATAGTCTCATTAAAATTATAAATTAATAATTTCTATGTATAAATATTTTATATAAGTAAACCTACTATTATATTATTTGTTTTATATTCACAATTGAATCATCTTTATATTTCCTTAACACTTAAAATATTTTTGATAAGATTTAGTATTATTATATCTAAAACCACATTTAAATTATGTGCAATATATTTTATATATACTAAATAATATAATAAAATTAATATAAATGTCAAATTTCAAAAACTAACAATTAATGTCTATATACTAAAACCAAATATATTTTTATATTAAAATAAATATCTTAAATTAAAAAATCTAAATAAGGAAAATTTTATAAATTAATATATGTATAAATTAATAAAATTTCAAAATTCTAACATTATTAATTTATAGAGGTTCTACTGTATTGTGATTCGAAATACATAAAGTTTGATATTAATCTATTCAAACCTAATGGTCCAATAAGACAATACAATCTGTAATGACCATTCGGTATTATCACATTATTTTAGCTACACATAATTACTCTAACAATGCATTTCTCATATTATATCACATTATTTCATTACTGATTGGTATTTTTTCATATACCAAGCCTTTCTTTGACATTTACAAATTATATTACTTATACAAAGAATATAAACATTTTGTAGAATAATGTTGCATATACATACAAATGTAAATGTGACCGGGTATACAAACTTTTGAAGCTGAAACATTTGACATATACTAATATTATAAATGTAAACTATATAAATATCTAAACTATACTTATGAAATAATATAGTTCCAAAATGTTCTTTACAAATTCCACTTAGTTATAATAGACAATATATTTCATTTGTGTTTCAAAAAATAAATATATTTCATTTATAATTTTAGAATACTATATTTACATTATAATTAATGAAAATATTCCCTAATCAGTTTTTGGAATATACATCCATTTTTTTAATCTTAATCAATTATTCGATTTTTAAATATTCTAAATACTACTTGACTTTTAAAAAAAACTAGATTTTAACCCACGCTTTTAAAGCGCGGAATAAATTTTCGAATACAAAACTTATGTTTCATAAAATGTCAATATAGTTAACATTAGAATTTAAATATTTGAGTTTTAACACCTATAGTTGATTTTTTTAATCTTTTGACGTCTCATATTAAGTTTTTTATCACACGATAATTTTTTTCTTTTTTAAAAAATTTCTCCTATTTAAGTTTTTTGTCCATTATTTATATTTAATTAGTGCATATAATTTATTTTACTTATAAATATGAAAGGATATGGAATTTTGAGCTTTGAAGAGAATATTCAGATGAGAAAACAATTATGAGAAATGTTATAACTTATTACTCATGTAGAAGTTTAGTTTTTTTTAATCTTAAGTTTGTGAATACGGTAACCTATCATTATTATTTTTTTGAATTTCACATACACATTGTCTACACATGTAAGAAGTAATTTTAACACAAAATAAAAATTCATATACAGTTATATTACGCTCTCACATATATTATACAATATACACGTAATTTAAAAATAAGTTTTAGTAAATTTTGTTTTTTAAGGTTTAGTTTAAAAAAAAAATTACGCTGAGTATGTATCATATATAGTTAATCTATAATTTTTTATAATTTATGGAATATCATATGTTCATTTATCCATGATGTCTTACAAAAAAAAAGATGGACACATAAATTATGTTCATAAATATATAGAAAAGAAATAAACGATCAAAGCAACTGATGTTCTAGATTTGCAAACTCCAACTGTAACCAATGAATTAAATAGATGCAATTAGGTGATTAACCAAAGAATTAAAATTTACCTATTAATTATGAACAAAATCTGCGAAGTTATTTGAGTGGATCCGATTTTAATTTGGTGACAGGAAACAAAATATTGATTAAACATTTTTAAACATTAATATAGGAATGGCATGGCTTGTAATTATCAAAGTAAATTAATGGTTAATTTAAACTTGTACTTCAGTTTTAATAGATTAGATCTATATGCTAAACGAACAAGTTTAACAATAAAACTCTATTACTTATATATACTACAACTATAATAACTAACAAATCAAGTATTTCTTATCTTAAGATATTTTATAAACTAATATCTAATCTATTAAATACTTTAGATTTGAAATATTTTAGATGATTTATTACAATATATTAATTTCTTACATGTGAAGTAGTTATATGCTAACTTCAAAATTTGAATAATAACTAATAAAATGAAAATTATATTAAAAGAATGTGCTATAGTTAAATTTATAAATGAAAGAAAAACATATTTGGAATTTGAACTTTGATAATCTGTAAATTAAGCGATTCACGATCTTTTAATTAAATATTTTTTAAATTATATATATTATTTTGTCTAACAAACCAATTCAAATCAAATAATAAAAAAAATGATTGACACAATATGTGGTAGGCACAACAATTATTGTATGCAAATATTATTCATTACAACTAACACCAAAATACAATATATAATAAAAGATTACTACTAAATAATATACATGAATTTAACACAATTAGATAATAAAAATGCATATTTAATCAATCTTAGAGCTTGAATCCCTCTTAGATAGTCCACGTAGGCGGACACGTCACAAATTCGAGCTCTCCTGTTTCGACACGTGTCCCCTTTAATGAAACACATCGATTCATTAACGTGATCTATTCATATTTGCGGGCTTCTTTTTAGGTTTCATGTCACGCTTTGGTTTTACGGCCCAGCGACCACAAAAGTCGATAGAAACCCTAATCCGTCGTGGTGCGCACTTTTGTGTTCTTCGTTTCTCTTCGATCGGCGGACGGGACAATCCAGTTTCTGTAACGGTATGCATTGTGATTCATTCGTCTTAAATCCTCTTAATTCGTAGGCCCACTACGAAACCTTCGATTGCGCTGTTCGTCGGCAGAATCGTGTATAAATATGTTACGATCTCTCCACTGCGAATCGCGATATCCGCATCTCTCTTCTATCTTTGTACTCATCTCTCTTGATGGCTAACTCAAAGGTTTTTTTTTTTATTTGAAGTCCGGGCGGTGCTCATCCGTTGTCAAGGCCAGGCTGCTTCGATTCTGGGAGGCTAAGAATGTTAAGCGTGTTGGGGAGCTTATGTGGATGGATTTGCTCATGGTGGATGTTAACGTGAGTGATTTTTTCTGTTTTCTTTTATGTATCAATCGTTCTGGGTTAGAATTTACCGTCGTACTGTTATTATTCCCGGTGAGCTCTAGGCTGTTTATGAGTTTTGATAGTGTTTCCGGTAAACCCGATCGTGTTTTACTTTTTATTTTATTTTTTGTTTTTTTTTGTTGAAAAATAAAGTCTTACTGGTCTGATCTATTATTCTCTGCGAACCGTATCGTGGTGATTATTAGTATTGATTTTGGTTTTGTATTGATCCTGTTGTTTAGTATTGAATTTGGTTTCCTGTTAGATAGAGTCAATACTGATGATCCGTTGGAATTCACACCGTTTATTATCACTGATAGATTCCTAACTATGTTTCAGGCAACCATGATGCAAGCCACAATCAGTGCTAGCCATCTCCCACAATTCCGGGAAAGACTCACTGCCGGAACAATGTTTTTCGTGTCTGGTTTTGATGTCTCTAGATGTGCGCAGAACTTCCGGCTCACAGATTCATCTTTGTTGATCCGGTTCAACGAGTCCACCTATTTCGAAGAGCTAACTGAGCCTGTCTCCCCCTTGCCCGAGGAAGCATTCCGGTTCTGTAACCAATCGGAGCTGATTGGTTTAGCCAATACAAACACTCAGTTACCAGGTACATTGATCCCAAGTGACACGTACCTCTTATATTGTTGGACTTCTGTGTATAAAGATTATGATCGGTTTATCTTTATAAGAAAGTGATATCGACTTCAAACTTTATGTAGACATCATAGGTGAAATACTTGGTGTGAAAAGCACAGTTTGTGATCCTCCGGAGGAGAAAAACCGTGTCATAGTGACTACGAATAGGTGCTATATAGGTTGTCCATATATTAATTTCGTACGTAGTGTCTTTCTAACGATTGTTCTTTTGATATGTGCAGTGATGAAACTGTCACTTCTACCTGATGTCTGAGTTCTTTGAGATGATGCTGGGTCTGAACCAAGCTCTCGACACTCACCAGTGGGATTAGTCTTCTGCGGTCCCCACATTTCCGATCCTGCTTTCTGTTTCATTTGGATTTCTCTTTTTATATTTACCTAAATCAGTTGTTCTTGAGTTAATCACTCTAGACATTGTTTCCTGTTTTCCTTTTTATAAAATTAAAAAAAAAAACAAAAAGAGGTAATTTTAATTGCCCAAAAAAAAAACAACTGATTGTTAGTCTTCGTCGTTGAATGATTATCACTTACCATGATCGTCAGGTGTAACATTATTATCACAACGTCCATGCTCATGAACTGTCCCCATTGTTATTTTGCTTACGACTGTGCTAAGCAATCGATTTTTTACACACAACAAATCATAAAAATAGTTACGTCGTCCACACGCAAAGCATGAGTGTAGAATGTAGACGTACAAGTTCGCAACATACTTGAGCAATCTCTACTGCAAGACGAACTACATACGTTAACATTGGCGATTAGGCATCATCGGTTTATGTTTTAGTCTTTAGCTGTTGAAATTATTTTATAATTCACATCCTGCTGCCCTTATGTCGTCCTGACCCTAGTTTATCACATAAACGGAATATTTACAACTAAAAAAAGTGAAAATAACCGCGCAAGCGCGGATTAGTTATGATAATTTGAAAGCGTAATATTTGAATCTTGAAACTTTTTTAAAATGATATGCATTCAAACATAATTGGATAATTAATTATGCATTCAAACATTTGTGGCCTGCTCTGCTTCTAAGGTCATATCTCTCTCGCTCTCCCTCTCCCTCTCCCTCTCTTGGAATTGATCAAGAGTAGTAAAATAAAAGATGAGAGGGTAAGCCAAATAACAGGTGAAGGTAGAGAAAATACTGGTTGAGAGTGACTCGGTGGCAAAGGCTATACAAGACCTCATTACCAGTCTTAACATTAAGAAGCTTGTTCTTGGGATCGACAAGATGACTCCCACAACTCTTTTAGTTGCCAGATGATGAGGACAGTCTTCAAACTCTGTTTCTTGCAGGAAAGCAAAGTCCATGAAAGGAAACAGCGTTGCTGAACAGATAATGAGGAGCTCTGCAGCAGAAAAGTGTGAGGTCAAAGTCATATGCCAAGGAAAACAGATAGAGATGGAAAAGCCGGTGACAGAGAGAACCCCCTCGAAGCCCTCAATACAGTTGCAGCCGGAGAAAGATCAATCCAGTGACCCTTTTGGTTGGATTTGCTTTAGTAAACCCAAAACTACCAGTTAGTGGAATGAAAGATAAAGATGCAGATGTAATACATTTGTCTGTTATGATAAAAACTAATAAGGTTATGAAAAGAGTTACAAACATTTTAATAAACTACAGAAACAAACATACAGTTTCATGCCAATCTATGAAGAGCATAACAACACTTGATCATCTCATGGTCTTTTTAGGGAAGAATAGAGAATAAGTAGTACCATATTCGCTAGAAGAAATCAAATTCCAAATAGTTATCAGACCCTTTCTGAGCATTCAGAACCAAACCTGCCGCTGTCTTCTGGCTCGTTGGTGACTCTGCAACGCTCACAGGCCCCCTCTCCAGCTCAACCGGCTTTGGGATCTCAGGTGGAGTAGCACACCGGATCAAAGCCCAGTTCACACCTTCGAAGAACGGGTGTTGCTTAACCTCAGTAGCTCCCCGTTTGAACCCCAGTCTCTGCTGGGGCTCCTTCATGAGGAGGCCCCGGATAAGGTCTCTCGCTGCAAAACTCACCACAGGTGACTCAGGAAACCTCAGAGGCTGACCAACCACGTTGAACAGTGTCTGTCGGTTTCCAGATCCCTTGAAAGGAGTTCTCCCAAAGAGAAGCTCGTACAGGAATATCCCAAAAGTCCACCAGTCCACTGCACTCCCATGCCCTTCACCTTTGATAATCTCAGGGGCCAAGTACTCGTGCGTGCCCACAAACGACATGGAACGAGCATCGGTCGGCTCAGCCACCAGCTCTGGCAATAGCCTAACTTGATTAGCGGTGTCGTTCTTGGACTTACGCTCCTTCTTAGACTTGCTTGAGAAGAGACGCGGAGAGAAGCAAGTGGTGGGGACTGTGCATGATGGTTGGATGCAAGAGGGCTCCATCTGCACACAGTAAACGTTTTTTCGTAATGGATCTGACTCAATGGAAGCAGATTTCACTAGAGTGGGGCTGACGAGACAACGGAGGGAGAGGTCAAAGTCAGAGAGCATTATATGTCCGTCTTCTCGAACTAGAACGTTTTCAGGCTTGAGATCACGGTACACAATCCCCAACATGTGCAGGTACTCAATAGCTAGCAATGACTCTGCTATGTAGAATCTACCACACAATTGAAAACAAAAACACTTAGTCAGCTAAGAACAAGAGATATATAGCTTGTGTGAGAGGATATAAGCTCCTACCCTGAGAGTTTAACTGGTTTAACTGGGACAAGTAATATATAAATGGTTTATTACGAGCTTCCAACTTAAAACTAATTGGTGATAAATGGATTGGCTCTAACGTTTTATATATTACTCATGTCCCAGTTAAACTCCCGGTGTAAGAGCTTATATTCTCACAGCTTTGAGAGAAGGATGACTCACTTTACCGCTTGCTCGGAGAAGTGTTTCCCAGGCTGGCGTTGCCTGAGAGTATGCAAGTCTCCTCCAGGACAAAACTCCATCACAAGGCAAGAGAATTTCTCAGTCTCGAAGTGAGTGTAGAGCGTAGGGAGAAAAGGGTGATCCAAAGACTGGAGAATCTCTCTTTCCGTCTGAGCCCTAAGAAGCTTCTTGCGGCTAGCGAGAGACGTCTTGTCCATAACCTTCATCGCAAAGTAACACTTCGTCCCCTTCAGCTCAGAGAGGTAAACACTCCCTATGTCTCCGCATCCTAGCCTCTTGAGTAGCCTGAAGTGGCTCAGGCCCAAAACCCCATCACGAGCCCTAACGGCCTGGATGGCTTCCCAGCTCAAGTCGTTGGCTTTGTGAGGTTTGTTGACAGTGCTGCTTAAGCTGCTGCAGCTACTCTCATCGCTCACGTCACTGCTCGTGCTTCCTCTGTAGATACTGCTTTTGCCGCTCTCCATGAAATCAAGGCGGCTTCCACTAAGCTTGGCGCTTCCGCTCGTCTTGCCGAGACTGCTCGTGCCATCACTCACTTTCGCACTGCCAAAGCCTGATGTTTTCTTCTCTTGGTCGTTGCTATCGATAGTCAGTGAATCCACATGCTCAAGAACGGTGGACAAGGAGGTGAAATCGGGTTTAGGATCAGTAGATCGCTTCTTAAAGGGCTCAGGTAACCGTTTGCTCTCGGGAACTCCTGGATTTGTAACAGATTTAGGCAACTGCAGCGGCTCAGCTAACTTGGGATTACTATTTGAAGAGGAGCGCTTCTGAGCTTCGAGTTCAGCTCCATTACCACCACTAGGCTTTCGTGTGGACGACATCGGATGCAAAAAATAGATTAACAGGAAAGGCACATCTCTTCAAAACCTACTCAGATCATAAGAATCAATTAGATAGAAACCACAAAAAGGAGTTTCTTTGATGAACTTTAAAAGAGCAGATCTCAAATGAGAAGAAGAACTAAGAGACGAGGGAGATCTGGAAAGAAGGAAAGGAAGCAACTTTTTAGGAGAAACCCTAGAAAGAGAGAAGGAAGGAAGGAGATACCTTGGGTGTAGATTGGAGCAGACAAAGATTCGGAGAAGGGACAAGAAAAGTAGTTGCTTGCTTGCGGCTGCTACAAGTACATGCACTTGATGTTCACTTCAACTTCACTAGTGTTGTGTTGTGTTGTTCATCTCGCCGGATACGCACGACAAGAACCCGAGAGAGAGGATCTAAAAGTCGGAACAGCCCAAGCTTTGTTAAAACTAAATACTATAATAAAAGCTAAATTACAAGATAATACCTTTCGCTTTTGTTCTTTTTTGAAATTTTTGTTTTTGTCTTTTTGAAATAAAATTAAATGAGCTTCTTTAATTGCATCAATATCCATATTGGATACAAAAAGAGAAAATAAGTAAATAAATAAAGAAAGAAAATCGAGAGAGAGAGGGAATTTATTGCCGAAGGAAAGAAAGAAAAAGAAAGTTAAATGATTAGATAAATTAGACCTACGGGTTCAGTTTAGATAAATTAGACCTACCGGTTCGGTTTTTTTCGGTTAGTTCAAAATTCAGTTAGTTTCGAGTATGTTAAAATTTTGCCAAAATGAACCGAAAATTTTGGTTTGGTTTGATTTTTGGTTAGCTTTGTTTCAAAAATTTCTACCGAAACTTTTTGTTTTCGATTTAAATTAAATAAAATTCAAAAAAATTGTTAAATTCAATTATTTTGACTAGTTCAATTAATTCGGATTTTTGATTAAGATTGGTATTATTTGGTAAATTTTCTTTTCAGAAAACTGAACTAGCTGATTAGCAAATTGAAAACCAATTTTTTAGTTGTTGAACTGAACCAAACCTTCTAATTGAACTCGACCGAAAGTCAAACTTTTCTGTTTGACAGGTTCGGTCCGATTCGTTTTGTAACCTCGTGCCTATAAATCTTCTTAATTTCTTAAAAGGTGCAAAAATTGTCTCTTTAAAAAAAATATTTTTAATATATTTTACAATCAGTTTATCCGATATTTAACTTTTTAGAAGATAAATTTCTCATATTTTAACTATTTTTATTATAAACGTAAGGAAGGACAAATGTTTTTGGAAATGATGATGGATTATGTTTATGTAGACAATTAGAGCTATGGTTAGTAGGTCTTTGTAAGCATTAATGACTTTTGAGAAGAGAAAAACAAGGCATGCAAAAAGCAGATTACGATTTGTACTCACTTCCCCTCATTATGTTCCTATGCCCTTTGCAACTTCTTCGTTAAACTACTTATTGGTTACAACTTACAACATGACAAAACTCAAATCATGTGATGATATTACCATTGCCCCCTCCACCTATTGTACTCTTAATTACAAACGATGAAAACACAGCAGAAACAGACAAAACGAGATGGAGTTCTTGTATATCATTAGTTGTTTAGCTTTTGCAGTTAGCGGAATATTCGCTGACAATTCACATCACATGCAGTTTGGACTTGAACCTATTTTTAATCTCAAACTCAAGAGATCTGTGTTCCTCGATAATGACCATAGTTTCTATTATCAATACGCATCACGTGGTTCTGGACCAAGCAGTCTAAAAAGACTATAATATTACTATAGAGTAACGCCTATGTCATGAAAAAAAAAACAGGCTGTGCTTTTGGACGCATGAAGTACTTTTTAAGAATTAAAATGGGAACCTTGTTTTGCTATTCAATCATTTAACTCTTCACCTACTTCAAAATCTTCATCGAAAAACATATCAAATGTGTTCAACTCATGCTTTCATTAGAGCCGTCAGGCCATGTTTTCTGATGATGAATGGATCACCAGATTAATTATTAACCGAAGAGCAAAAAGATCATAAATTTTCATCTTTTCCGTACGTAATAACAGGACATAAGTTACAACTGTTTTCAGGGAAAAAACAAGATGATGGATTCCCTTTTACTTACTAGGGGGCTCCATCAGTTTAATGATATTAGAGACCATGCTTGTGTAATACAGTAATAGTATGGTTCAATCTTGTTACTCTCGTTTAGTAGATTAGATTCACTTGTCACCCCTATTTCCAAAATTTGAGGAAAAAGAGAATCATGCAGTCAATAAAACATTGTCCACATATAGCCATTGACTCGTATTGGCTTGGAGAACTCAAAACAGAGAATCATAACGTCAGTAGTAGTAACCTGATAGGGTCGGTCAAGAGAGTTTTCCAGCCAGAACGACGCCGTTCCATTGAGAAAGGCCCATTATGAACGTCTCAAAATGACGTTCCATTAAGAAGGCCCATTATAATGTGGGCTTCTCTCGGCCTCTATTTTAATTATTTAAAGAAAAAATGAACATTTTCTCTCTTTCTCAGTGGCTGCTTTGGCTTCGTCTCTGACAAGTGTTAAAGTGGGAGTGGGGAGAACAACAACTCCGAGTGTCCTGGGGAATGGCAAAAGTGGTAAATAAGAAGAAAGAAAAAAGGGTATTTCGGGGAAGAAAGAGAAATGAGATTGAGTTGTTGTAGGAATCTGAGAATTGCCATAAAGCATCTGATCCGTGTGGGCAGTGGCAGTCTCTATCAGAGTAGGCACCTTTCATCCTCTTCCCATAATCATCTATTAATGGCGGAGGATCTCAAGTCAACATTCCTCAACGTTTATTCCACCCTCAAGTCCGAACTCCTTCATGACCCTTCCTTCGAATTCACCGATGAATCCCGTCTCTGGGTTGAAAGGGTACTCCTTTCCCTTTCCTAACTCCTTATGATCTCATCAGATCCTGTTCTGATCCTCCGTAATTGTCTTTGTTTGCAGATGCTTGATTACAATGTACCCGGAGGTGAAGAGCCTCTCTCTCTCTCTGTCTCTAGCATTTCATCTATCCTTATCCTCTGATTCTGACACCTACTGCTTTCTCTTCTTCTCCAGGGAAGCTCAATCGGGGTCTCTCAGTCGTGGACAGCTTCAAGCTTTTGAAGGAAGGCAAAGACTTGACGGAAGAAGAGATTTTTCTCTCGTGTGCTCTCGGTTGGTGTATCGAATGGGTATGTAAAGACTCAACCTTTTCTTGAATCTCTCAGTAAACTATAGATACCTTCCTGACTCTATCTCTCTCTCTTGCAGCTTCAAGCTTATTTCCTTGTGCTTGATGACATTATGGATAACTCTGTCACTCGACGTGGCCAACCTTGCTGGTTCAGAGTCCCTCAGGTTGGTATGGTTGCCATCAATGACGGGATTCTACTTCGCAATCACATCCACAGGATTCTCAAGAAGCACTTCCGGGGAAAGCCTTTCTATGTTGACCTCGTTGATCTCTTTAATGAGGTAAATCTATTTGTTTCTTGGCACAACTATACACTCTTGTTTTTAGACAGCTGAAGCATTGGTAATTAATTATCCTAGTTTGTTCCTGTTGCTTTGTTTAGGTAGAGTTTCAAACAGCTTGCGGCCAGATGATAGATCTGATCACCACCTTTGAAGGTGAAAAGGATTTGGCCAAGTACTCATTGCCAATGTGAGTCAAAAGTGTGGGGATTTCAATATATGATTTGTCCTAATGGAAGATCAAATGAAGGGTGGTAAATTTTTTGAGTGATGTAATGGTTTTGAACATGCAGCCACCGGCGTATTGTCCAGTACAAAACGGCTTATTACTCATTTTATCTCCCTGTGAGTATTGATTCTTATATTTGGATTCACAGTAAAAAAGCGACCATGTCTTTATATCTTCTTATTGCTTAGATCTTGTGTAACGATCTGTAGTTCTGTAATTAGGTTGCTTGTGCGTTGCTGATGGCTGGCGAGAATTTGGAAAACCATGTTGATGTGAAGAATGTTCTCGTTGACATGGGAATCTACTTCCAAGTGCAGGTAGAGTTTAGTGCTGCTAAGTATTTATGAGTGCTATTTGATTGTCAGGTTCGTTATTTTTGTGTGTGTAGGATGACTATCTGGATTGTTTTGCTGATCCCGAGACTCTTGGCAAGGTTTTAACTCCTGCAAATGCTTTAGTTGTTCCAGACTTATCTGACTGTATTTGATGTGCTTTTAGTTGATTAAAGCATATTGGTAACGTTTGATAAGTGCAGATAGGAACGGATATAGAAGATTTCAAATGCTCCTGGTTGGTGGTTAAGGCACTGGAACGCTGCAGCAAAGAACAAACTGAGATATTATATGTAAGAATCTTACCTTTTTTCTTTGTTCCCAAAAGTTTCGTATTATCCTTTTTTTTGAACGTGAAAGGTGGTTTGTTTTGATATCCTAGGAGAACTACGGTAAACCTGACCCATCAAACGTTGCTAAAGTGAAGGAGCTCTACAAAGAGCTTGACCTTGAGGTTTGAAACTAATGGAAACCTCAGAGATTTGATCTAATACATAACTAACATATGCTGTGATCTGGTTTGAACATGATAGGGAGTGTTCAAGGAGTATGAGAGCAAAAGCTACGAGAAGCTGATTGGAGTGATTGAGGCTCACCAAAGTAAAGCAATCCAAGCAGTGCTAAAATCCTTCTTGGCTAAGATCTACAAGAGGCAGAAGTAGTCTTAAGCTCTCCGAACTTCCTGTTATGTCTTTGATTCTTCGTTGGTGATTTGTGTTATTCTTTTAAGCTCTCTCTGATTTCAGTGGGAATATAATCCTGCCTCGTTTCTTAAACTAAGTTATCATTTTCTCTTTTATAAATTTATGAGAGCGAAAACTATTTATTATCAGCTTTAAATTAGTTACAAATTACAATTACCAAAAAATACAACAGCATTGAAGAAAAACCAAACTAAGGGAGGTTTCAGATCATTTATGATTTCTTTTTTTTTGTCCAACTATCATTTATTTTGTCCAGCATCATTGAAGAAAAACCAAATCATTTATGATTTCTTTTATAACATTTTTGATGCTTTGTCTTTTAAAAGGTTTTTACTGGTAGACATGGAATCAGGACAAATAAGTTACAATTGTAAATGTAGGCCGCAATTAGGAGAAAACATAAAGTACAAGGACCGAGTCCACAAATTTGATTTTGTGAGTAAGATCTTCGGACAAGACAACTAGGGAAACCCTAATCTGCTCCATCCTTTGTTCTTTGCTTTGGGGATCATGTGAAGGAGGTAAAGAGTGCCGCTTTAGATTCGAGTTGCAGAAAGAACAATGTACGGAAGATCAGGTCTTGACAGGTTCAAAAAGTCTCAAACTTCAGAACCCTTCTCGGTCTCCGCAAACCCCCCAGCGAAGCCAGTGGTCCAGCGTGTTCCCCCGGAGGCAGCGCCATTGCCGTCGACGGCGCAAACTCAGATCGGAGCGAGTCAGTCAACTTGGCATCCCCCGGATTGGGCGATTGAGCCACGCGCCGGTGTCTACTCTCTAGAAGTTGTGAAAGACGGCCAGATCCTCGATCGGATTCATCTCAACAGACGGAGACATATCTTCGGAAGACAGCATCAGACTTGCGACTTCGTGCTTGATCATCAGTCTGTTTCACGTCAGCACGCCGTCGTCGTTCCCCACAAGAACGGCAGGTTTGTTGATTTGGCTTAAGGGCTTAGCCACTCTTGTGTCTATAAAGTCTTGTTTTTTTTTCTTGTTTTGTAGTATCTTTGTGATTGACTTGGGATCAGCTCATGGAACCTTTGTTGCAAACGAGAGGTTAACGAAAGACACTCCTGTAGAGCTTGAAGTGGGCCAATCTTTACGTTTTGCTGCTTCCACTAGAATCTACATTCTGAGAAAGAACAGCGAGGCTCTCTTTACACGCCCTCCTCCTCCATCTGAGATTAAGCTTCCGCCGCCTCCTGATCCTTCTGACGAGGAAGCTGTTGTTGCATACAATACTTTGCTCAATCGGTACGGTTTAAGCAATGGGGAGTCTGGTTCTGTGTTGGGGAAAAGGAAAGAGAAGGGTGATTCAGAAGGTGGGGTTGTGGGTAAGAGGAGGAAGAAGCTACGAGTTAGCTTCAGGGATCAACTAGGAGGAGAGCTTGCTGAGGTTGTTGGGATGTCTGATGGAGCAGACGTGGAGACTGAGCCTGGTCCGATTGGTGTCAAAGAAGGGAGCCTTGTTGGGAAATATGAATCACTGGTGCAGGTGACATTGATACCCAAAGGCAAAGGGAAGGAAGAGAAAGCTTCTGCAGGAAACAGAGGTGTGACTGATAGACTACAAGAAGCGATGAAGAAGCTAAAAGGAGGTCCAAAAGGAGGGATTTATGATGATCTTTACAGTGGTGATTCACTTACTAAGGCGGTTGGTACTTCATGGGCTTCTTCTGTGGGTGAACCAGCAGCTAAAGATAAAGAAGAAACTAAACGTGGAGGTGTTGTTGATGACGAAGATGATGATAACGATGATCTGTTTGGTGACTGACTGATTTTGAGAACGAGTTTTAAGCTACCCTTCTTCTTCTCTAATGTGTACACTCATTCCAGGGAAATTGGTAATGTTGTTTTTCCTCTTTGTATATCCAATGGCAGCAAGCAAGCAAGCAATAGAGCACTAAGCCCAGGCCCACTGTCTTGTGTTATAAGTTAAAGAACCCTGAAGTTTTGATATGAGCCTGGTTATTCTAGTTGGGTCTTAGATAGTCATTACAAATAGTGTTGGGGAGTACAAAGAGTAGGGCCAGTGGAAATGGAGTGCAATGGATTTTGACCATTAGTGACTTACAATTCTCTCTTCAAGGCAGACAAATCCCATCAGAAGAGGACATTTGCACTCAAATACTTCTCTTCCCAGTCTTGTTTCACCTTTTTACCTTTTTGCATTATTAAAATAGCACACTAATGATGTGGGTTGACTTCTCCCCTCCCCCACAACAACAGAGATTCCACAGGGGAAATGGACAACAAGTAAAACACTTGGTACAATACAAATAGTAATCTGCCTCTTGATGCATTAAAGTTTGTGACTGAAGAGGGAAGGTATCATCTGGGGATCCATGCATCTTTGCTTTGGGATCTGCTTTATGACAAATAATATAAAGAAGAAAGAAGATTACTGATGCTGCAACCAAGTTCGCTTTGATTATAACTCTCTTTTGGATTAAGCCTACCCAACTCCCTACTCTAAGTCATAGGGTGGTGGTCCATTGTATTTATAAATAAGAGTCATCTCACTTTCATTTAATTGTAGTAGGGAAAGGTGAAAGACCCACTTCTGTGTGTTCACTTTAATTTCTGTTTGGTGAGAATTTGTTTTCCTTGTGCAAAAGATGTAATGCATGAAGGACACTTGTGTCTAGCTTTTCAGTTTTTTGGTTGTGAATAGTTTCATGATTCACTTGCCCACCTCTAGGAACTGAATTCGTTTTTTTTTCTTAACTCAAGGAGACCAGAGAGTCACAGACTCCAACTTATAGCTACTAACTGGTATACCTATATGCGTATGTGTGCCAATTTATCTGGTGTTTATTTTCAAACCATAATTAAGTGTGAAGGAAAATTCATATCAGACACCATTTAAAGAGTGAGTCCATGCGGGGAGCAACAAGTGACGAGGCCGGGACCCTTGTTTACCATTCAACTCTCTCTCTCTCTCTCTCTCTCTCTCTCTCTCTCGGCATCTAATCTCACTAAACACTTTTTTGACAATTTGATCATTACCACTTCTCTCTTTATTGCTTTAGCCATCTCTTTCTCCTTCTTCCTCCTCTCACATATCATCAACCTTTGAGCACACCAGTCTTGTAAATCAATCATCCTTTTGCTTTATCTTCAGAGTTGTACATAAACTACAGGTTTGATTTTCTCATTTACCAAATACTTATGAATCAAGTTTCGGCTTGAATATTTAATTCTCTTCCTTTTTATTCCCCTTTTGTTCACTTTCTCATCATATGTTTCTCTTGAACACAGAGAAGTCTAAGATGAAGTTCATGAAGATCGGTACAAAGCCTGACACTTTCTATACTCAAGATGGTTCAAGGTTTGTTCCTCTATCTCTCTGCCTCCAAATTCCACAAACACACATCTCTTTGATTATATATATTTTCACTGCAGGATTTTGATAACCGACTCACCCAACGATCTCGTTATTAGAATCAACAACACCAGTTACCATCTCCACAGAGTATGTTTTGATTGTCTTATACTCTTGTAGCAACATAAACACATGTATCATGTATGTTATTCAGTGGTTTTGATGTTGTTTGCAGTCTTCTCTTGTTCCAAAATGTGGACTGTTGCGAAGGCTTTGTACTGATTCAGAGGAGTCTGATAGTGTTACCATAGAGCTGAATGACATACCTGGAGGAGCCGATGCGTTTGAGCTGTGTGCTAAGTTCTGCTACGGTATCACCATCAACCTCAGTGCTCATAACCTTGTGGATGCCCTCTGCGCCTCCAAGTTTCTCCGGATGTCTGATTCCGTTGAAAAGGGAAACCTGTTACCGAAGCTTGAATCTTTCTTCCACTCCTGCGTTCTCCAAGGCTGGAAAGACTCCATCGTCACTTTGCAGTCCACTGCCAAATTGCCTGAATGGTGTGAGAATCTTGGAATCATCAGAAAGTGTATAGATTCGATTGTTGAGAAGATCCTCACTCCCACTGCACAGGTATGTTCATATTTTTCACGTTTTGAGTCCAGATGATGTTCTTGCACATCTATTTGATCTTTCTTTTTGTTTTGTAGGTCTCTTGGTCTCATACATACACCAGACCAGGCTACCAAAAGAGAAAACATCACTCTGTTCCAAGAGACTGGTGGACGGAGGACATATCAGACCTGGACTTGGACTTGTTCCGCTGTATTATCACAGCAGCCAGGTCAAGCTTCACGCTGCCGCCTCAGCTCATTGGTGAAGCTTTGCACGTATACACCTGTCGTTGGCTACCATACTTCAAATCAAAAAGCCATTCAGGTTTCTCTGTCAAAGAAAACGAAGCAGCGCTGGAAAGGCACCGACGTGTTGTTAACACGGTTGTGAACATGATTCCTGCAGATAAAGGGTCGGTTTCAGAGGGCTTCTTGCTGAGACTTGTTAGCATAGCTAATTATGTGGGAGCTTCTCTGACGACAAAGACTGAGTTGATTAGAAAAGCTGGTCTGCAACTCGAGGAGGCAACTCTTGCAGACCTCTTGTTGCCTTCCCAGTCATCCTCTCATCATCATCGATATGATACTGACTTGGTTGCTGCGGTTCTTGACAGTTTTCTAATGCTCTGGAGAAGACAGACTTCTGCGCATGTTTCTAGTAACAGTCAGTTGCTACATTCAATCAGGAAGGTGGCAAAGCTTATTGACTCCTATCTTCAGGCAGTCTCACAAGATGTTCATATGCCAGTTCCTAATTTCGTGTCTCTTGCTGAGGCAGTGCCAGACATCGCACGGGAGAGCCATGACAGGCTTTACAAAGCAATCAACATGTATCTCAAGGTAGTCATGCCAGCATACTTTGAGCAATCATCAAGTTTGGTACTTGGAACTAATGGTTTTACATTGCAGGTGCATCCGGAGATAAGCAAAGAAGAGAAAAAGCGACTATGCAGAAGTCTAGACTGCCAGAAGTTGTCTGCAGAGGTACGCGCCCACGCTGTGAAAAACGAGAGGATGCCACTAAGAACCGTCGTCCAAGCCCTCTTCTTCGACCAAGAGAGCAGTTCCAAGGGAGTATTAAGCCAAGCAGCGAGCCAAGTTCTCGCCTCGAGAGGTAAAGAGGTGCCCACGGATGAAACTAGCATGATGCATAAGCTTCACCTAGGTCCATCTGAAACAGCCTCTATAGGGAAAGCTAAGAGCATGCGCGAGGGAGGAAGCCAAAGAGGAGAAGACAAAATCAGATCCAGTACAGACCCCAGGAAGCTAGTGAGGCAAGGAACAGGATCAGAGCGTAAGTACCATGCAAGTAGAGACAGGTAGTGGAGTTAGGCCACAGAGAAACTCAAGCCTCTTGTCTGTATTCACCAGATTTCTGGTTCTTTTATCTTTCTATACTTTTAAAGAATTGATGATACTTGTAGATGGTCAAGTGGCATTATCTGTATTAATACAGTGCAGAGCTCAAGCTCCTGCTCAACCATTCTTCATTTTATATGCTCAAGAAAACGATTCTGCAACTAATGTGCTTATTAGAATCTCATCTTTGTATCAACCTTTCCCCCTTTCTCATTACTCTCAAGCATTATACCGTTATTTAGATAGTTACCAGAGGATCAAGGATCTAAGATTGCCTTGCCTTGATAGTTGCATTGTTTGATCATACACTAGTGAGATTATTATTAGGTTACAAGATCTTCAACTTCACTCTCTCATTCCTCTTACCATCTAATCTTCTCGGTGTTTTACCCCTTGAAATTCGTTTCAAAATCTGGCTGGTTTGTGACAGAGCGCACCCATGCCCACTTGGGATCACTCGTGTTCACTTCATTCTTAGTCTGTGCCACCTCCTCTAAGGGGATATAAGCATAGTTCCCATTGATCGGACCAGACACAAACCCTGTGTAACCAGCCATGACTCCATGGATAGACGAGTGAGCCAAGAGCGTACAGTACAAGTTATCCGTAGCATTCGCAGGTACAGCTCTTATCATGTAAGTGGGATCGATATACTTCACAGTGAACAGCTCCTTTGGATGCTCTCTCTCCCACCACTCCTTCAGCGCTGACTTCAACCAAACTCCAACATCCAAGAAAACAAGGTTCCCAGATTCATCCCTCTCTTGTTTCTGCGATTCAGTTCTCGGGATCATCTCTTGTCCAGCGCCTTCAGCCACAACAAGAACAGCATGCCCATGATCTTTCAGTCTCTGCTCCAGAAACTCAAACAACCCTCCTTTGCCTTCAAGGTAGAATCCCATCTCAGGGATCAAACAACAGTCCACGTCACGGCTGCTTAGTGTGGCGTGTAGAGCAATGTGTCCAGTGCTTCTCCCCATAAGCTTCACTAGTCCGATGCCATTGACAGCACTCTCAGCCTCCACGTGAGCCGCGGATATAGCCTCCTGAGCCATCTCTACTGCCGTTTGAAACCCGAATGATCTATCAATGATGCCCACATCGTTGTCCACCGTTTTGGGAATACCAGTGATTCCCACTTCAAGTTTCCTGCGGCTGACTTCGTCGAAGATCTTGACTGCCCCGCGCATAGTGCCGTCTCCTCCTATTATATAGACCTGAAACAGGTCAAGGTCATAGCATCATCATAATGTTCTTGAAAACAAACACACAACAACTTGGGTTCAGGGAAATGTAATAGATCAAATTATTACAGTAATGTACCGGTTAAGATCAAATTATTGGTTCCAAGAAGCTCTATTACACGGTTTAGATTAATCCCAACAGAGAAAAAAAAAAAAAAAGGTGTATGTACCGGTTTCACTTAACCATACTAGACTTGGTTAAGATTAATGTAAACCGTGTAATAGAGCTTATGGGAACAATATACCGGTTTATATTGATCTTAACCGAGTCTAATTACATGGTTAAGTGAAACCGGTACATACTCCAATCCAAGTCTAAAAGCGTAGAGTTAACCGGACCTGGTTATAACCGTTTTGTTGGATGGCGTCGACGATTTTACAGAGATCGAAGCCACCGCGGGAGGTGGCGAGGACAGTGCCGCCTTTCTTGTGCCAATTATGAACAAGCTTAGGGTTTAACTCGACGGCTTCCATGGAGTAAAAGCCTCTGTAACCAGCTGGAATTCCATAGATCTCTCTCACACCGTACAGCTCCCACAGACCAACCACGAGCTCTCTGATGACGGTGTTCATCCCCGGGCACAGACCTCCGCATGTTACGATCGCCGCCTTCACAGACGATGGCTCGTAGAGGATCTCTCGGCGGGGACCAGCTCTGTGGTAGGCCACGTGTGGCTGGGAGGCGTCGGAGAGGTCGTAAACGACCTGGGAGAGGACGACGTCGGAAGGAGTGATGTAGAAGCCATGGGAAGGGTGGAAGAAGGGGTTTTCTTCCAGTGGGTTGCGGCGTTGGTGGAGACCGGTGAGAGATGGGAGGTCTTTGATACTGGTTGCGTCGGCCATGAGGATATTGCGAGATCAGAGAGGAGTGAGTCTGATGTTAATATGTTATCATCGGAGAGGCAGTTACATGGCGGAGACGTGGCAAGCGCAGCCGTGCAGATATCGACACGTCGCCTGAGGTAGTTCGCTTTTTTCGATTAAAGAATATTGTATGGGCTTGGGCTTACAAATAAGCCCAATTAGAAAAGAAACAGTTGCTAGGGTGATTAAAATTAATCTAATTTATCACCGACAATCTTTACTTTTCTATCTTTTGACCGGATGGATCACTTAGGAATGTATTCAATATATAATTTGAGGTGATTTGATTTTTAAAGAGATTTTAGATGATTTGACTGAATCGCAGAGATTAAAATGATTTTTGTTAAACCACTCTAAAATATCACATAAAACCATGAAATTTGAGTTTTCAAATTTTTAATTAAGAAACTTCACTCAAACACTTTAAAATCACTTGAAAACTCCACAACTTAAAATATTTTCAATAACACTAGATTTGAGAGTAGTTCATAAAATGTCAAGTTCAATAATACTGGATTTTAAATGAGATTTTAAAATTCATGTTTAATAACAGTGGATTTGTTATTTTATTGCAAATTACCTACAACTCTAAATTGAATAATAGTATGATTAAAATTAACCTTATTACCGTAATTTCTAATTCACCATCTTTTGACCGAATCGCTTATAAATTAATGACCTTTTTTGTAAGAGAAAAAGAATAGTATGTGCTTGTTTGATTTGAATCTATATGTGTTGTGTAAAGTATTGGGGAGGCTGTCTTGTCTTGTCATGATGGTGATGTTTGTTTGGTGTCATGTTGTACAAAGGCCTCTTCTTATAACTCTGATTCTCCTTGAATAGAACTAAGACTTTTTATTCTAGATGCCTTTTGTTTGTGATTCATTGTCCTCTACATGATTAGCACATTGTTCCAATGTCACTAGTGATATACTTAGACTAATTCTTACATGTACTGGTCAAGACATCTCTTATTCCAAGATCGTATTGTAGAAGGGCTTCAGGGGCATTGGCTTGTCTATGAGATTCACTTGATGGACTGGCTCAGCAAGGAGGAGGGTGATGCCTCTGAGTTGGGAAACTGTATCTTATTAAGCAAAGAGGTTTGTAGTTATTTTCTAACTTTTTCTAATAAAATATGGACCATGGAGGGTGTGAATGTTGTCTTGTGGAGTTGATGTGTTTTGCATAAGAAGCATAACGACACAATGACAAATAGAAGAAACGGTGTGTGTGGGTCCAATCTTGTCTCAACTATGTTTTCTTTTTCTTCTTTTTTTTTTAATTTAGTTTGAAAAAATGGTGCGCCTCTTCAGCACTTCTTTACATGGTAATTACAAAAAAAAGAAGCAGTCAAAAACACACAAAAGCCGAAAGAGTCGTGGTCAAGTTTTTCTTTTAAGCTGTTTTCCTTTAACTCTTTATCCTTAACGTCTCTATTAATACTCTTCAGGTATCACATTGGCCTATCTTCAAAGTTCAAAGTGTTGAGCATCCCTTGAGTGTGAGAGATTCTTTATCGTCTCTCTTTTGTCTTTCTCCCCATGGGAATGGGAAGGACAACTTCGAAGCTGAGGAAGGCCGCAAAGAGACTGGTCTTAGCTGCTTGTCGTTCTCTTTCTCTTCTTCCTCTGGTATGCTTCTTCTTCTTCCGTTCTTTTGTTTTACAAACTTGTGTTTCAAGACAGTTTTTCACTGACAAAGCTATTGTCTTTCCATGTGAAACAGAGTCCACGGGGATCTACAGCTGTTATAAAGCCAGAGAATGTTTATCTGCCCCATCACCATGAGGTCCATGAAGAGGCCATAGATAAAGCAGACTCCACTCATGCTACTTCTACGGTATCCCACTTGCTTCTTCACTCTTCTATCTGTTCACCAAAGGCTTTTGCTCATGGATCTGTGTGTTTCTTTGTAGATCTTGTGCGCTATTTGTCTTGAACCTCTGAGTCATTGCGATGATAACTCTCCCAGTGAAGCTACTACATTCACGGGACAATGCTCTCACTCCTTCCACTTTTCGTGCATTGCTTCCAATGTGCGTCATGGAAGTGTCACTTGTCCTGTTTGCCGCGCCCATTGGACCCATCTCCCTCCTCCTTCCTTTCCCCACCTGTCTGAGCGCCAGCTAGACGACCCTGTTCTTCGTATTCTTGATGACTCCATCGCCACTTCCCGCGTCCAAAGACGCTCGCTCCTCCACTCTGCTCGCTACGACGATGATGATCCTATCGCCCCTCCTCATTCCAACACCAGTTACCCTCGTCTAGACTTCTCTTTAACCCCTCTCACAGTTTCCCCCAACTTAGTCTCTTATCCATGCTGCTTCCACCCTCTCCAAGGTGCATATTCTCCATTACAAATGTGTAGAACATCAGTACTGCCACTGCCACTGCCAGAAGATTACCACTGTGTGTGCACTTCCTTGGGGACAAGAAGTGCCTATCTCTCTGTGAAGCTTAAAGATCCACAACCCATTGACTTAGTGTTGGTTGCGAGTCCTAGCGGGCCACATTCTCGCCTTCTCAAGCAGGCGATGATATTAGTAACATCCTCTCTTCGACCAGTTGATCGTTTAGCCATAGTGACGTATTCGTGTGTCGCAGCACGTGTGTTTGCTCTGAGACGCATGACTTCATGTGGAAAGCGGGCAGCTCTGCGAGTCATTGACCGTCTCTTCTATACGGGACAAACTGACCCTTCTCAAGGCATCCTTAAGGGCATTAAAGTACTCAAAGATCGTGCATACAAGAACCCACAGTGCAGCATTCTACATATCTCAAGTAGCTCATATTATCCCAACAGCGTGATGCATAGAGGTGTCATGGTCCATGGGTTTCACGTGGGGTTAGGTAGTGAGACTTGGAATGGTTTTGTGTTGCATAAGTTGGAAGAGTTTCTTGAAAACGTGCTGGGAGTAGTAGCAAGCGATATCCAACTGAGAATCGGTATGGAAGGGAATGTTGTTAAAGTAGGCGAGTTGAGAGGCGGTGAAGAGAGGCAAGTGTTGCTAGATCTTGGTGGGCATGTCAGTGTTCGTCTCTGCTATAGCTATGTGGAAGGAGACAGTAATGAGTGTATCAGGAGAAGAGGGGAGACGACGTTGAGCTTGGTTGACGATAAGGAAGGGATAGTAACCGGTGATTGTGAATCGGCAGGTGCGAGGGATGATGACTATATGAACAGCAATAGTGTGAGGAGAAGCATTAATACTGGAGCTTGGGACTATCATGATCCTTTTATGGCCAGAAGGTGGGCAAAGCGGTTGCATGAAACTGTAAATCTCTGATTATTTTTTTACTTATATGTTTTACTTTTCAAAGTTCCATTCTACACCATTTCCTCAGAGTAAAGACTAGCAATAATTAAGTGGATCACAATTGCATGAAGTCTCTAGTCTTGAATTAATCATGAATTCGTGGTATGCTGTAAAACGCTACATATGCAATCCTGAGAAAGTTTACAAGTAAGATGCTTACTACAATGTAATCAGAGATTTACAGTTTCATGCAACAAAAAATAAAATGCTGGTGTCAGAGCATTTAATAAAAAAAGCTACATTATCTCTTGGTAAAATTATCTAACACTTTCTTAATGGAACAAGACAGATTCTAAACAACTTTTGAAGATTAAAGAAAAGCAATCAAGAATTTAGAGAAAGGAATTGTTAGTATTAGTAAAAGATAATTCATTCTTGTTTAATCAACTTTGAAACGTGAGACAACTAGTGATACTTTTGATTAATCAACTTCATCTAAATATCAAAAATGTTACAAAAAAAATCAAGAATCTTCAAAATTTCTGATCTATTACTTGTTATTTGACATCTGTCCTCGTCAGCTTCTTGAAAAAAGCCTATGTGCTTCATGAGTAGAGTTTAAATCTTCAAATCTAGAGTAAGGATTGCCTGTTGCAGTAGTATCACTTGTGCTAGAGCATGATGTTGCTTGAGGAGGAGGAGGAGGAGCGAATCTGATGAATGGCTTCCCATTGACCATCTCTGGAAAGCTCTCTGTGGCGAGGAAAAGTCCATGGCAGAATGGACAAGGCAAGGTCTTGTCAAGATGAACAGCTCTCACATGTTCAGAGTATGTCAAGCAATGAGTGCACATTGTCCAGAATGTACTTACTTACTTTCTTCTTTTTCGGTGAAGGTGCTTCTTCTTTCGCCTTGCCTGTCTCCTCCAGACGCCGGTAAACTGGAATGACATAAACGATAAAATAAAAGTAATGTTAAGAAAAACAGACGAATGTAAGAACGAATACTATTCGCAAACAGACATGGAGTCGAGATATGATCTATTTCCTTAACTCAAAATATTCGCTCCGTTAGTGAGACGAGACTGTACTAATATAGAGTCCCAGGATACAACTATGGCAGACGAATCACGCCTCACTCGTGATCGCCCTATCGAACTATAAACTCTACGGAACACTCTCGTATTTATGACTTACACTAAAGGATTTTTGCTGGTGGTTTCGATGTGAAAAAAAAGTTAAGGAATGAAGGAAGAGGAGAGACGATATTTAAAGAGACGGAGAAGACCCACTTCCCGCAACAGCTGCTGCACGTGGGCGAGAATCTCGCGGAGATCGAGGGAAGCTGAATTCTGAAACTTCTTCCTCAAGACTCTCTCTTATCTCGTTTAAAATTTTCGAGAGGATAAAAGCATGACGTTTTTATTTTCTAGATAAACTACTTGTCGTTTTAAATAAAATTGTATGCTGTTTTTTCCCGAAATAAATGGCAAAATGTTGAGCTTAACTTGGTCCAAAAAAAATATTCTTATTGGACCGGAGGCCCTCCACCAAGACCCAAGTCCAAGCCCAAGCCGAGCCGGCCAGACGGCGGCCAAGCCCAGATAAGTTCCTCCAAGCCGTTTAAACCAAAGATAGACTGATAACATATATATGCATCACAACTTCACCTTGTTTAGTCGATGTGGGACTTTGTCCATTCTCATCATTTCACATTGGCTTATCTGGGCTTTTTCATTCAACAGCCCATCTCATTTCTTTTCATAATTTTCCAATTATTGTTTAAGCCATTGGGTTAAATTAATTGGTCCAACAATCCCCCACATGAATAAAAATGACTCTAAACATATGCAGACTAAATGCAGACTCGATAGACTCTAAAAACCTATACTTATTCTAATCCTGACTAGACTAGACAGACTTATCGAGAGTGTTTGCGAAAAATTCACTGTGTTTGAGTTGGTGGCATTTTTAAGTCTTGAACCACTCATAGTTAATATCTGTCGGGTTTACTTTACCA
>NC_027754.1:29406915-29430339 GCF_000695525.1 Brassica oleracea var. oleracea
GTTTGCGAAAAATTCACTGTGTTTGAGTTGGTGGCATTTTTAAGTCTTGAACCACTCATAGTTAATATCTGTCGGGTTTACTTTACCAGGAGGTGAACATGATATCTTGAACCAACCGGTGTTTTATGTAGACCGAGACAACATGCATAACACAGCTTCATTTTCTCGTAGAACTTAGTTCTCTATTGTGTTCATTGTGGCCCTGAACTATTCATGGTTTTCATGAGTGAACTTAGAGAATATAGTCTTGCATTCATTCTCCTAGAAACGGCCCCATTTCACACTCATTAGGTGATTGACCATGAAAAGTATTGAGTAATACTCCGCTTTAGAAGCTATGGAATCATTAAAAGCTTATGCTTATCCTTATCACATTCTTAAGCACTTTATCATCTTAGGAGCTGGGAAGAGACAACTTTGTCTCAAGTGCTTTGGTTAGATTTTGTTTGATTTTGTTTTCCCTTTGAACCTACGTCTTGGGATCTCCGGTCATGATAGGTAGGGTTGCAATCAAGCATCCTCATTCGTTATAGGCTTTAAACTCATTCCTTTTGATGATTTAGCAACAACATCTCGTGGCAAACCTTTAGTAAATGGATCCGCTAGGTTGACAGCCGATTTGAGGAATAATGTCATTAATCTCGCGAAATAATATATTTTGATTGATTCAATTATTGTGGCATAAATTAAAAGTTTTAATTTCTTTTAGTCTATACCCTAGTGGATGAGTTAAATCTGCTGAAAATATAGAATAAGACAAAAATGTGCACACATTCTTTACAATTTAAGAAGGTCAAGTAGAAATTGGGCCTTTTAAAAGCCCAATATATGATTGCACGGCCTTACGAAAGCGGTTATTCGTTAATATATATAGGCAAAAGAGGAAAACTGAAACTGAGAAGATCAAAGCCTCCTTACTTCTCACTAGTAAAGACCAAAAAGAGAGAGAGAGAGCCACCGTAATCGGGAATCTAGCACGTAAAATAGAAGCGAATATTTCGCAGGAGCTACTTTCAATCGGCGAAAGGAAAAAAAATCTAAATCCAAAATTATTATAACAAAAAAGAGAATAATGTGAAGAAAAAAAAGCTTGACGGGTTCCGTACGTGAGAAAGAGAGATTGAAATTGAAAAGAAAAAGAAAATGTGAAAAAAAGGAAAAGGTCATTCATTTTAGAGAATGAGAAAAGTCAAATCCTCAACGCCTTCTTCCTCAACCCCTCTTTGACGCGGAATTGATCATAAGTCTCCGGCTAATCCCCAAAAAACATCTCTCGCTCTAATGCCCCCCACCGTCATTGATTGTTTACGATTGTTATGATCATCCTTATCTGATTTTTTTTTTTGTGTGATCCGTTCTTCGTCAATGGCGGGCCCTCTCCCGTAAAGACCATCCCTTTCCCAACTCTCTGCTCCATTATTCATTCATTACCCTTTTGTTTTCTTTCTCCTCCTTCCTCGATCGATCTCATTTTGTGTTGAATAGAGAGAGAGATATGAAGCTCCAGGTCCGAGTCATTGAAGCGAGGAATCTTCCCGCCATGGATCTCAACGGCTTCAGCGACCCTTACGTCAGGCTGCAGCTCGGCAAACACAGGTCGAGGACCAAAGTAGTTAAGAAGAACTTGAACCCCAAATGGGGCGACGATTTCACCTTCCGCGTCGACGATTTGAAAGACGAGCTCGTCGTCTCTGTTCTCGACGAGGATAAGTACTTCAACGACGACTTCGTTGGCCAGGTCCGTGTTCCCGTTTCTCAGGTCTTCGATGCCGAGAATCAGTCCCTTGGCAGTGTTTGGTATCCTCTTTTGCCTAAGAAGAAAGGCTCCAAGAAGGATTGTGGTAACGCCTCTTTATCTCTTTTGTCTGTGCTTTAAAGTTGGAGACTTTGACTTTCCATTATGATGTGTAGGTGATATACTTCTAGGGATTTGGTTCAGTCAGAAGAACTCTGTTGTTGATTTGAACTCTTCTGCGGATCAGAGGTCTTCTGACGTGGGGATGGAGACTTCTGCTGATCCCTCCACTTGCGCCTCTCCTTGTAGATCCGAAGATGCTGCTTCCTCTTCCAAGGACTCGCAGAAGTCATTAGCTGGACGAATCGCTCAGATTTTTCAGAAGAATGCTGATGCTTCAGCAGCGCCTACACCGTCGATTAGCAGGAGCATTGACGCTTCTGAACCATCGTCTGAGATGTCTAGATCAATCTTTTCCCTTGAGTTATCTGAAGACGAGTCATCTCTCGCTTCCTTTGACGAAGTTATGAAGGCTATGGAGTCGAGAGATCAGGAAGTTGAAACTCCTAGTAATCTACCAGGCGGGATCCTTGTTGACCAGTTGTTTATGATCACACCATCAGATCTTAACACCGTACTCTTTGCACCGGATTCGAGTTTCTATACATCCTTGACTGAGTTGCAAGGGACTACGGAGGTTCAGATAACACCGTGGAAGCTTGAAAACGAAGGCGAGAGTGCTAAGCGGGTTGTGAGTTACCTCAAGGCCGCGACTAAACTTATTAAGGCTGTCAAAGGCACAGAGGAGCAGGCCTATCTCAAAGCGGATGGAGAGGTTTACTCTGTTTTAGCTATTGTTTCCACTCCTGATGTCCCGTTCGGAAGTACCTTCAAGGTTGAAGTGCTTTACTGCATCTCTCCTGGTCCCGAGCTGCCTTCTGGGGAGCAGTGTTCCCGTTTGGTGATTTCATGGAGGTTGAATTTTCTTCAGAGCACCATGATGAAAGGTATGATAGAGAACGGAGCAAGGCAAGGGCTAAAAGACAGCTTCGAACAGTATGCAACCTTGTTGGCTCAAAATGTAAAGCCTGTGGATTCAAAGGACATTGGGGTGAACAAGGATCAAGCTCTGTCTTCCTTGCACGCTGAACCCCAATCAGACTGGAAATTGGCTGTACAGTATTTCGCCAACTTCACCGTGTTTTCCACTTTCTTGATTGGTGTGTATGTATTTGTACATATTATGTTGTCCTTACCTAGCGCAATTCAAGGGCTCGAGTTTAGTGGCCTTGATTTGCCGGATTCAATTGGAGAGTTTGTTGTTAGTGGGGTTCTCGTTCTTCAGTGCGAAAGAGTATTGCAGTTGATTTCACGTTTCATGCAGGCAAGAAAACAGAAAGGTAAATATCCATGAAGATGTAGCTCTCTCGTTGTAGCTTCTGTGTGTATCTGACTGATCATTAACTTTTTTCTTATAAAAAAAAATTGTAGGCAGTGATCATGGCGTCAAAGCTCATGGAGATGGTTGGTTGCTAACCGTTGCTCTAATAGAGGGGGTTGATCTAGCAGCTGTAGATCCAAGCGGGCATTGTGATCCGTATATTGTATTTACTTCCAATGGGAAGACGAGAACCAGCTCTATCAAGTTCCAGAAATCTCATCCTCTATGGAATGGTAAATTGTTGCACTATGGTTTACTTATGTCTAGTTATTCTTGAATGATTATGATCTTTGATTTGTCATCTTCTTGTTTTGTGCAGAAATATTTGAGTTTGATGCGATGGCTGATCCTCCTTCTGTACTGAATATTGAAGTTTACGATTTCGACGGACCTTTCGACGAGGCTGTTTCATTGGGACATGCTGAGGTAAACTTTGTGAGATCTAATATATCTGATCTAGCTGATGTGTGGATTCCACTACAAGGGAAACTGGCTCAGGCTTGTCAATCCAAACTGCACTTGAGGATATTCTTGGATCATACAGGAGGTGGAGATGTTGTTAGAGACTATTTAACTAAGATGGAAAAAGAGGTTGGCAAGAAGGTATATGTTGCTACTACTTTATTCTCTCAGTCAAACATTTAATATGCGCTATTGTTAGTGTGCGTTCTTATCTACCAAAATTGAAATTTCAGATTAATGTGCGGTCTCCTCAAACAAACTCAGCCTTTCAGAAGCTGTTTGGTCTCCCGCAAGAAGAATTTTTGATTAATGACTTTACATGTCACTTAAAGAGGAAAATGCCTTTGCAGGTGACGAGATCTTGATGTTCATCACATTGTTTTAGTATTCAAACTGCTTCCTCTTTTCAATTAATTTAGTTTTGTTTTCTGCAGGGTCGCCTTTTCCTGTCTGCAAGAATAGTTGGATTTTACGCAAGCCTGTTTGGTAACAAAACGAAGTTCTTTTTCCTGTGGGAAGATATAGAGGATATTCAAGTGCTTCCTCCCACTCTTGCTTCGATGGGGAGTCCCACTGTCGTCATGACTCTCAGACCAAATAGAGGAACGGACGCGCGGATAGGCGCAAAAACACATGATGAGGAAGGCAGGCTTAAGTTCCATTTTCATTCATTTGTGTCTTTCAATGTAGCACAAAAGTAAGTGACGAGTCCTTCTCTTTCCCTGATGGTTTATTTGTTAATATTAGCTTGCTCACTCATATCAACGTCCTAGTTTTTTCTGTCCCCAACCAATTTGCTTAGCATGACTTGCCCTTTTTTCTGTGTGTTATAGGACAATAATGGCTCTGTGGAAGGCAAAATCCTTGACGCCAGAGCAGAAAGTGCAAGCTGTTGAAGAGGAATCAGAGCAGAAACTACACAGTGAAGAGTGTGGTTCGTTCTTGGGTATTGATGACGTCAGATTCTCTGAGGTCTACTCTTTGACTCTCTCTGTTCCGGTGAGTTTTTCCCTTCCACTGCAATGTGTTACATGGAATTGACTCTTAAATCTTTTGGCAAGAATGTATATTGAGTTTTGAATATCGTCTCATGCATTGACTCTCTAACTAACTCTGTAGGTAAGTTTCTTTATGGAGTTGTTTGGTGGGGGTGAAGTAGATCGAAAGGCTATGGAGAGAGCGTGTTGTCAGAGCTATTCATGCAGCCCATGGGAGTCAGAGAAGGCTGATGTGTATGAGAGGCAGACATACTACAGAGATAAGCGGATATCACGTTATAGAGGAGAAGTAACAAGCACCCAGCAAAAGACCCTTGTGCCAGATAAGAATGGGTGGCTTGTGGAAGAGGTCATGACTCTCCATGGAGTTCCGTTGGGAGACTATTTCAATCTCCATCTTAGGTACCAGATTGAAGAAGTGGCCTCGAAGCCAAATACAACATACGTGCGAGTATACTTTGGGATTGAATGGCTAAAGAGCAGTAGACATCAGAAAAGGGTGACAAAGAACATCCTGGTAAACCTGCAGGATAGGCTCAAGATGGTATTTGGATTCTTGGAGAAGGAATATAGCAGCAGACAACAGCAGCAAGTAGCATGATATATATATTTATATATATAGACTTTGGTCTGAGAATGGAGGGCCATTGTAGCTCTCAACTCAAGCTCAAAGCATTCCTTATTCTTCTTACGTCATATAATTAGATGACTTGTTGTCTGTAGTGAAAACAGAGTTTTGTGATTATTGTTGGTGATGCTCTGCCTAAACCTCTTCGAAAGTGATCAAATTGTGGTCACTTCGTGTGTTGTTGTTCAATGCATGTTTTCTCTTCTCTAGTTGCTATGTTTTTTTATAATAAGCTCTAGCTCGCACCTTCTAATATTTGTGTCTCTGAATGCGAGGTAGTAATCTCTACTAAAGAGCTTCAGTACAGACAACAAACCCTGAGCACCTTCTAATATCTGTGTTGTTATGTGCAGATCTGTGTGATTGCTAATGTCTGCCCCTGAAAACATTGATGAAGTTTTTGCATTTGTTCCATTGATTAAGGTATGCATTAGTGTCATCAGGATCTACGGCTTGTTTCTTATACTTTTATGTTTCTATTTTTCCTGTTTTCATCCTGAATTTGTATCAAAACGGAATCTGAGTTTGTTTGTGGTTTCTTGCTTTGTGGATTTATCCAGGGGAGAAAAGACAAGATCAGTGAGCCCTTAGAAGAGGCATTGACAAAGTTATCCAAGCTCAAAAGATCTGCTTAAGGGAGTTAACTGCTAGATTATGAACAACCTGCATTGATGAATCTAGATCTAAGCTGGTTAACTGTAGTAGGAAAGACCGGTTTAGTTGGGTTAGGGGGTTTTAGGCATGGTAATGCATCTAAGTAAGGTTGGGTTTGTATATGATCTAATGCTGTCACAACAACATTTTATGCAAGGTTTAACCATTGCATCATAAATCTGTAACTCCTGCTACTTTTCATCATGCAACAGAGTTCATTCAACAACAGATATCAAACTGAAATCTAGTGATTTCCAAACAAGTGAAATATCCATAAACTAGAAACTGGATGTTAAATGTTGCTCAACGAACACATCATTATGAAACCAGAAAAAGCACACATAAAATTAGATAAGAGTAGTGGTGTGTATAAAGGACTTAGTACTCGGAAACATGGACGATCTCAGTGCGACCTACTTTCTTCGTCAGAGTTTGGGCAAGCACAGCTATCTCCACTTGCTCTCCTTCCACCACAAGCTTCCCTTGTTCTCTCTCCAACCGCACCGACGTAACTCCTGAAAACGTATGTTGCTTTTTCATTAGACATGTGTTTTTGTGATTTGTGTGTGTGTGTGTTGTTTGGTTGTTTAAAAATTTACCAAATGTTCCTGCTATAATCTTGAATGCTTTGGTCCTGCATTTATCACACCTCATACGAATTTTCAGCACTATGGTTTGCTGATGATCACATGGACAAACTCATCTTAAAAAATCATATAATATGATTTGATCAAATGGAGAGAAGAAGAAAGAGAAATGATCTTTTTTTACCTTTGCCATATCTTGTAGCTGTGGAGAGAAACTTAAATGGTGATTGATTTCTGAGAAAGGAAGGGCTCTTGAGACAAGCAAAGGTTTGTTTAGCTTATAAAGACGATGAAACCAACGGACATTAATGCCAATACATAAAAGAGAGATACAAAGTTTTCATGTGCTAATTGACTATATGACAATATCTCTCTCCTTAAGTTTCCACTTATAGCAAACCATCACTATCTTACTTCTATTTTCACATCTCATGAAAGCAATGTCTTGACGTCCACAGTTTCATCTTTACGTCTTGTGGTCTCATTGGCCATTTTTTATTGTTTCTTAACCTGAATTGGTTATTTGATGAAAGCAAAAGTTTAACTACCACAAAACAAAAAATGTAGAAAAAGCTGTATCCTCCTGATATATGCGTTCAGACTTGATGATCTGATAATTAAAATCTGTGGGAAAGCTTTACTTGCATTGTTTACTATCTTTATAAGTTCTTGTCACGTATGTGAGCTTATATAAAACAGGACTGCATCTTGTTTTGGTTGGCTACTTAAAAAAGTCTTACATCGTTTACTTGGGATCTCACATGCATGGCCTTAAAATCTCTCCCTTGGCCGTTAGACAAGTAGCTGAATCTCATCATGACTTTCTTGTATCCTTTTTTGGGAAGATATTCATATGACAGGCTTCTAAGTCTTTGTTTTTTTTTTTATTTGTGCCTCTTGCCTATATTTTTCTTAGTGATTGATATGATCCTCATGCATCTTAGCAGTGATGAGAAGGCTAGAAACGCAATTTTATTACTCCTACATTAAGAGACATATCAACCGCTTTGCAGCCATTCTTGAAGAAGGAGAAGTAGTAGCGATTTCAAGTAAATAATTAAAAAAAAATAGAAGATAAAAACTCTCTTCCTCTTTGAGTAAATAAGAGAGTGTACCTCTGTTGTGTTTCAGTGTGATCAGTGTGTTTCTAGACAAGGGAAAAAAGTTGCACATGACCATTCTTGGGAACTCATGCAAATAGAGAAGGATGGTGTGATGACCCTCAAGTTCCTTGTGGGCAAAAAACAAGATTTAGTGAAGACACAATAATCTCGGAAACCTTGACACTGGTTTGCAATCTCAACTTCCTCTACTCCCTCTTACATTATACACTAACTAGCAACACTAATGCCACCGTCTTGTGCATCATTAGGCGCTTGGTCTGAATCCTGAAGCTTTAGCTCAGATAGACTTGGGCATGTTCCTTCTGGATGGAAAGGAAGTTGAGCCAAATGTGTTGGGAGTTTGATAGAGTTGGTCAAGTTAAAAGTTTTAAGATGACATTAGAACCTAACTGGGACTACAAAAGGCTAAACCTTTGGAGATCAGATCTCACATGGAATGATGAGAAAACATTATGTTAGAACTTTGAAGTCCTTGTCAAGTCCTCTATTGTATTTCTTGAATTTTTGAGACTTTGAATTCAAGAAAGTGTATAGTAGTTATATATGCCAACTAAGATTGTGTCGGTTTAGTTAATTAAGTGAGCTGTATGTTTATTGAATCTGAACCACACAATTCTCCTTCCTTAAAAACATCATTATCATTCGAAATACTAATTAAACATCATATAGTTAGAGGCCTACTTAACTAATATTAATTGCTGAATGATTTGAAAGAAACGAAAACAATTGATGAATGCTTAATAATTAACTCTAAACCGAGTTAAAAGGGTAAAACCGTCTTAAAAAAACAGCTAGTTTTCACCTGGTTCTCTCTCTAAAAACAATCATTCATTCACATTTCACAGTCCGCACATTGATGCTCCAATCTCTCTTGATCTTGATGCGACCGCGAAGACGACGACAATGGTGACGATCCGAAACCTCGTTCTTTTCTTATTGCTCCTCACCGTCGCTGCTCCTATCCTCCTCTACACCGATCCCTCCGCCTCCTTCACGACCCCATCTTGTCAGTTTCCCCTCTCTCTTTCTCTTCTCCGATTTTGCATCGATTTGGTCGCATTCTAACTTCTCTGTGTTTGATTCTGTAGCTAAACGAGATTTTCTCGATGAAGTAACTGCTCTGGTTAGTATCCTTCTCTTCCCCTCCATTGATGTGTTCTTCAAAGTTTTACTTTTTTTTTTAACGCTTTAGTGTTTCTTGATTCAGACTTTCAATTCCGATGGAAACCGTTTGAATCTGCTTCCAAGGGTAAAAGCTTTCTCTCGTATCATCGCCTCCTCGTCTTCTTAATAATCTCTTTGTTCCAATTGTGTATAGAAATCTCCGGCGGTGGTGAGAAGAGACGTCGTGGGTGTAGTCTATTCCACGCAAGACTCTGATTCTTCGCGGAGGCAAGGTATCCTATCCACAAGTTATTATCCTCTCCCTTTTTTTTTTTTTAAAGTTTTTAACTTTTTACGAGTTTAGTTCTCACAAAGCTATTCCCTTTTTTCAGAAACTAGGGACCAGTTCTCTGCTCGTGTTCTTTCGGCCACCGACGATGAAACTCAGTCTCAAACTGTCAATCCCATCCAACAACTCACTCATGCAGCTTCGGAGATGGATAAGCCAAATGACATGCACGTTTCTTCTAACACCTCTCAGAATAGAGTACGTTTTTTATATGAATGCTGTCAGACTTATCCTTTTAGGTCGATTAGAACTCCTCCAGGGGGAGAGTATGCAATAACTGACATTGAATTTCATTGGAGCTTCCTCATTTTTAGACTCCAGACTTGACTGTATGCTTGATAGTGTAACTTGTTCTTGTGGTGGCTGCTAATCTAATTAATTGCCTGCTAGCCCCATAAATGTTGTTGACCCTAAATGATCTATGTACTCTCATTAAGTTGTGTGCTGATGTCGATCTTACCATCTGTACCGATCTCATCATCTTGTAGGAAAAGATGCATGTTCAGTTGACCCAGAAAACCCCTGAAAAGGTTGATGAGCAAGAGCCTAAAGATTCTGCTGAGAAAGAGAGAGGAAATGTGGTGATGCCTGATTCTCAGGTGAGGCATCTTAAAGATCAGCTGATTAGGGCAAAGGTTTATCTTTCACTTCCAGCTGCCAAGGCTAATCCCCATTTTGTGAGAGAGCTTCGTCTCCGTGTTAAAGAAGTCCAACGGGCTGTCTTAGATGCCTCCAACGATTCGGATCTCCCAAACAAGTAAGTGTCCTTGGAAGTGTGGTTAATGACCAGTTAAAAATGAAAGTTTCTTCCTGTGACTAATGTCTCTGGCATATTTTTTTTAAACTCAGTGCTATAGAAAAGCTGAAAGCAATGGAGCAAACGTTGGCCAAAGGCAAGCAGATCCAAGATGACTGTTCCACGGTAGTGAAGAAGCTACGTGCAATGCTCCACTCGGCAGAGGAGCAGCTACGAGTCCATAAGAAGCAAACCATGTTCTTGACGCAACTGACTGCCAAGACGATTCCAAAGGGCCTTCACTGCCTCCCTCTGCGCCTCACTACCGATTATTATGCTTTGAATTCGTCTCAACAACAATTCCGGAATCAGGAGAAACTAGAAGATAATCAGCTTTATCACTATGCCCTCTTCTCTGATAATGTTTTGGCTGCATCAGTTGTTGTTAACTCTACCGTAACCAATGCAAAGGTAAGAATTAACTATATTCGTCTGTTTGAACTGTTAAATGTGTTTCTTTCTGTTAAAACTTACGGCTATATTGGTTAATTGGCAGCATCCCTCAAAGCATGTCTTCCACATCGTCACAGACAGACTCAACTATGCGGCAATGAGGATGTGGTTCCTAAACAACCCACCAGGCAAAGCCACCATCCAGGTTCAGAACGTTGAAGAATTTACATGGCTGAACTCAAGCTACAGTCCTGTTCTCAAACAGCTTAGTTCTCGATCGATGATAGACTACTACTTCAGGGCACACCATACAAATTCAGATGCCAACTTGAAGTTCCGGAATCCAAAATACTTGTCTATCCTTAATCATCTTCGCTTTTACTTGCCTGAGATCTTCCCAAAGCTCAGCAAGGTGCTCTTCTTGGATGATGATATAGTTGTGCAGAAGGACCTGTCTGGTCTTTGGTCAGTTGATCTGAAGGGTAATGTCAACGGTGCTGTAGAGACTTGTGGGGAAAGCTTCCATCGCTTTGACCGATACCTGAACTTCTCAAATCCACTCATCTCCAAGAATTTTGACCCTCGTGCTTGTGGATGGGCGTATGGTATGAATGTTTTTGACCTTGACGAATGGAAGCGGCAAAACATCACAGAGGTCTACCATCGATGGCAAAATCTGGTACGCAGAAAACATTTTCAGCTATGGTTTGGTTGCATCTTTCTTTGACTTCAAGAATGTTTGTTGATCTTTTATACATGAACTGTTTTGAACTTTGCAGAATCAAGACCGAGAATTATGGAAGCTAGGGACGTTGCCGCCTGGTCTCATCACATTTTGGAAACGAACATACCCGCTGGAACGGAGATGGCACGTTCTGGGCCTTGGATACAACCCAAGTGTGAACCAGAGGGATATTGAGAGGGCAGCCGTCGTACACTATAACGGCAACCTCAAACCATGGCTAGAGATTGGGCTTCCAAAATATCGAGGCATCTGGTCAAAGCACGTCGACTATCAGCACGTTTATCTCAGAGAATGCAACATCAATCCTTAGAATTAGCGTCTCTATTGAAGAGTATTTGTAACATGCGTCAAAGTTTATTTCTTTCGTTTTTTTGATGAGGTCTTCATTACATGATAAACCAAATTGTAGATGATACGCAAACTACATTCGTTTGGATAGTCACGACCGATGTTATTAGTGAAATATACATGTTATTTTTGTTAAAAATGTCCTTGGAGAACACTTTTTTCTTCTAAATAGCTTCAGAAGAACTTTCACTTGTGTTGTAAGAAAGTACTTACTGGTGTTTTTAACAAATTACAGCAAAACACGACATATATTCATTGTTCATGCTAGTGGCAATGTCTATAACCAGAGAGTTGTGATCACCTCACTAAGAGGAAACTCCTAACTTTTGGGAATAAAGATAGACAACAAAACTACAAGTAATACACTCAACTACAGATGCCACCTGATACACACAACTCAGAGAACGTCTTCAGAAACCTTGTCCAATCCATCTTCAGCCCCTAACAGTGATGTAGATGGATGGTCAAAGGCGAGAGCATGGTCTGACTGATGGTAAGAAGCGTTCATGCCTGATTCTAGTATTGGGTGCGCCACTACCATCTCATTCGTATAACCAGCTGCACCTCCTCTCATCAATCTAGGCTTCTTTGATGATCTCTCTTCTCCTGCGCTCTCGTCTTGAGACCCAACGTTACACCCAGAGTCTGGTGTCAGTGCCTCCCGGTAAGATGAATGAGACTCGTCAACTGAAAGGCTCTTGTCTGGCTCACATTCTTTGCCAGATTTACCCTGGAGGGGAAACTCGGATGTTGGGGCAGGGGTTGCAGGATCTGATTCGCCTGTTACTGGGCCTGAGGATTCGCCAAGAGCTCCACTGAGTCGCTGTTGCTCTTCAATTATCTTCTTTAAGTACTTCCCTTGTGCTTCTATCCTGAGTTGCAGCTGTCTTTGCACCTACAAAACAGAAAATAATGTCATACTTCATGCAAAGTAAATGCTATTCCTGATTAATTATTTCTTAAAGTAGTATTGTCAAGGCATTACTTCTAGTTGCTCGTGCAATCGTTTCTGAACTTCCATCTGCAACTTGAGGGCTTCAGTTATCTGTGTTCCCCTGTAATCGAAAAGTGTTAGCCTGTTTCTGATCATTTAATCTGAAGCATCACAAATCAACTCAAACAATGAAACTTCACTTACGGTGAACCGTCCAACCCAGAGAGCACATCTCCAGATTCTTTCTTATCGGTTTTCTTCCCTGAAAAATTAAACAAACTCCAGTTTCAGGCAAATAGGCGACAGTGAGCATGAGAAAAATAAAGGAATTAAATGTCCACCTACCCTCAGACGACGAATCTGGCAGATACTTTGCAAGACGATATTTCTGAGTCAAAACACATGTGCAAGATCAGCAAAAGAAACTAAGGGATGCATTCATGGTTCAGACTTAAGAGAAAGAGAGAATAAAACAGGGCCACACACTGTAATCTCTTCAGTATACCTGTAAGTGACTCTTGACATGATATATAGTTAAACCTTGTACACCCATCACTCTAAGAACGCCTTTAGGTGTAGCTCCTTTGAACATCAAAGAAAGAAAGAAAAAAAAGACAAATAATCAGTAACCCTAACCAAACAGATAGGCTGTTCCTCTCATGACTACAAAACATGTTGTCATAAGAACATGAGTTACTAAATTAGCAGACAAGGGTTACTAGAAAAAGGGAACTCACTGTCAGGACCACCAAGTTGAGCCACGGCATCAACGAAGCGTTCATGTAGCTCATGCGTCCAACGCAAACGTTGTTTGGAAGCATGACTAGAATTGTTCCCACCGTCGTCAGCTTCCATCAGGCTAATGAGTTGTTGCTCGTCAGAAACATCAGGCAGTCAACTCTATGATTAGAGGACCTTTAAAGCTCCTAAATTTAGAAATAATACAAATTCAATTATTAGTGAACTCAAGTTTAAGACTTTCTCTAAAGTTCTACCAGATCAGATGAACACCCAATCACATGGGTCTTCATATCAAATCGGAGGAATTTATCACCGAAAATAGAAAAAGAAACTGAAAAAAGGAGAAACCTGTGGGTGGATCTATGAAAGAAAACTCTTCTCCGGTCTCTCCGACACTCCAATCCAATCCGATATAGGTTTTGTCTGTATCTGTTAATTTCACTCAGTCGTCTTAGTTCCGATTGTTCCTGAGGAGCGCGACGAAGCAGCAGAGTCCACCGGTTTTTCTTCGATAGATCGAATTCGCGTCTGTGGCATTGACTATTGTACATATATTCACTGGGCCGGATCTAAGGCCCATTAAGGCCCATATTTTATATAATAAGTGGTTAGATCAATTAGGTGGGTCCAAAACTCAGCAAGAACGAACAGCGACTCACCACCTGCTTTCTTCTCCCGCTACCATAACTTCGCCGGAGAATCCTCCTCCTTCCCGATAATGGCGACCATGGATTTGGGAAAGCTGATCCACTTTTCTCTGCTCTTCCCACTTCTTCTCTCTTTCCACTTCAAAATCTCCGAATCCTCCGCCCACATCTACCCTTCCCAGCCCTTCCACGATGTCGGCAACTCTCTCCTCCTCTACGGCGGCAGCGAAGGAATCTTCGCCTCTTCCCGATCTTTCGTCAGGTTTCTTCTCTTCTACATTTCTCGCTTTCCACGTTGTTGTACGACTGTACGCATCCATCATCCCTGATCTCGTTGCAGGTTCGAGAACATCACTCTCTGGAGAACGAACGACTTACAACGAAAAGGACGTAACGGCCTAGTACAAGCCGTGATCTTCGAGGCCTCGGATCGCAACAGCATCGGCGGCTCAGCTTACGGCGGCCAGAGATCCATCTGCTGCACTCCGGATCTGGCCAAGCTCCAAGGCTGCAAGCAAGGCGAGATCATTAGGATCCCTTCGGCACGCGATCCCAATTGGCCTATCCTCTTGCGCGCCCGATTCAAAGGGAAGACTCTGTCTGCTAAGATGGAAGACACTGAGATTCGAATCAAGAAGACTGGAATGTACAATCTCTTGTTTATATCGTGTGATTCGAAGCTCAAGGGGCTCAAGATGACTGGGAAGACTGTTTGGAAGAATCCTGAGGGCTATCTTCCCGGTAGGATGGCTCCGTTGATGAGGTTCTATGTGTACATGTCGTTTGCGTATTTGCTGCTCAGTGCCCTGTGGTTCTTCCAGTACTTGAGGTTTAGGAAGGATATATTGCAGCTTCAGCATTGTATAACTGTGGTTGTTGTTCTTGGGTTGCTTGAGATGGTGTTTTGGTACTTGGACTATGCGAATTTTAATAATACGGGGAAGAGGCCTTTGGCACTTACTACTTGGGTTGTTACTATTGGTGCTTTCAGAAAGACTGTGTCACGGATTCTGATTCTTTGTGTTTCCATGGGGTTTGGGGTTGTTAAGTCTACTCTTGGTGGTCTTACCTCGAAAGTTCTCCTTGTTGGAGTTACTTACTTTGTAGCTTCTGAGATGCTTGATATAGCTGAGAATGTTGGTATAATTGATGATGTGTCTGGAAGAGCGAAGCTTTTTCTTGTCCTGCCTGATGCCTTCCTGGATGCGTTTCTCATATTGTGGATCTTTACCTCTCTTTCCAGAACACTGGAGCAGTTACAGGTATCTCGTTCTTTCCAAATTAGCTACTCTTTGATCAGAATCTTTGAGGTTTTTAGGCGAGATACAATAGATTAGCTTTATCAACTTCATTATGATTGATTCTTATGCAGATGAAGAGGACCTCGGTGAAGTTGGATATTTACCGGAAATTCTCAAATGCTCTTGCGGTTTTGGTTGTTGCATCTGTTGCTTGGATAGTGTATGAGGTACCATCCTGTCAAGCCTTACTTGATACTGATGTAGTAAAAATGCAAACTCATATCCTACTTGAGGAAATGGCTAGTCAAGGCCCTTGTGAACGTATTATTTGGGATGAACTAAAACGGGTGTGGAAATCAAGCTAACTTAAACGGAACGTTATCCAGCTTGCCTGATGATTTGCCCCCTGCAGGTGCACTTTAAAGCAACGGATCCTTTCAATGAACGATGGCAAACTGCTTGGACTATAACTGCCTTCTGGGATGTTATTGCATTTGTATTACTATGCATTATTTGCTATCTCTGGACCCCGTCTCAGAACTCTCAAAGGTATGTTACACCAACTTACTGGTTTTGATACCTGTCTAGCGTAGCATACCAACAAGAAGCTTGGTTTTGCGAGCTAAGAGTTACTGAAATGAAAACTGTTCCAGCAATAAGCAAGTTGTCTTGGTCTTATGGAAGTCTGAGCTAGATGTTAGTAATCCAGTTTATTGTGCCGAGTGAAATGGATGCTAACGTGAATGTAATGGTTTGGACAGATATGCGTATTCGGGAGAAGTGGATGAAGAAAACGAAGAAGTTCAGTCTTTGACAGGGGGAAAGCAAGATGGTGATATTAGCTTAGTCAAGCTAGAGAAGGATAGTGGCTCGGACACGGAAGAAGATATTGAGGAAGATAAGAGGGAATGAGCCAGAATCAGTAAAAGAAACAGGTTGGCATCTGTGCTTTGGATCACAAGTCCAGTGAAGTAGTGTCTTTCAGCATCAGGTCAACTTTAACACAAAGCAACCAAAACGTTTTCATACAAGAAATATCCTCTCTGTAACAAAAGAAGAAGACTGCTTGTGTTTTACCCTGTGTTTGTATTCGAGTTCTATCTATCCTCGTTTGTTTTCTAGTACATAAAATCATCTGTTTCTCACCACAAATATTCAGTTTTCTCAATCTAAGTGATGACTTTGGCTATTTACTATGCAACAATCATTTTATCATTTGTGAAGAATCTATTTCGGTGACGGTGTAATAAGATTAGGATGAGAGATATATAGATTTATTGCCTTACTTTATCTTATTTATTGCCTTTTGTGGTTAAAATCGTATATTGTAAGACTACTAATTCGTCAATAACGCGGAACTCTCCATCTCTCTCTCTCTCTCTTTTTCGCTCAACTTCTGTCTTTCACAGCACCGCCATTGAAGTGAGAGTAGGAAGGAGCTTCCTGCTTTCACCTGTTATGCCTCCACCCATTCATCACGGACCTCCTCCGGTGAGGCATCAGCAAACGTATTACCGGAGCTACTCCTCCTCCTCATCAGCATCTCTCAAGGGATGCTGCTGCTGCCTCTTCCTCCTCCTCGCTTTCCTAGCGCTTGTGGTACTCGCGGTGGTGCTGATCGTGGTGCTAGCGTTGAAGCCGAAGAAACCACAGTTCGATCTGCAGCAAGTGGCAGTGATGAACATGGGAATCACATCCCCGGATAATCCCAACCCTAGCGTTATGGATCCAACCACCGCCTCCCTCTCCTTCACAATCCGCCTGCTCTTCACCGCCGGTAACCCGAACAAAGTTGGGATCAGGTACGGCGAGTCCAGCTTCACGGTGATGTACAAAGGCTTGCCACTGGGGAGAGCGACGGTGCCTGGATTCTACCAGGACGCGCACAGCACGAGGAACGTGGAGGCGACCATTGCTGTAGATAGAGTGAATCTTATGCAAGGCAACGCGGCCGATCTAGTCAAAGAGGCTTCGTTAAACGACCGAGTCGAGCTCACTGTTAAAGGAGACGTTAGTGCTAAGATCCGAGTCATGAACTTCGATTCCCCAGGCGTTCAGGTTCTTACATATCTGTTGTCTCCTTTTTTTTTTCAGTTCTGTCGGAAAAGGATTTAGCTTAAGCTCCACTGTGGATCTGGCCTAGTGTGAACAGAGTAAGAAGATACTTACCACAAACAGTTAAAAAAAACTGACTGTAAAAATAAAAGAGGACAGGAAGGATTCGTTGTTAAGTTAATAGATTCTTTCTACGCCACCACCACCACTAGTCCCACTCTGGTTTACTTTTGGCATTTGCTTCTTCTTCACTTTTGATTTATTTATTTCTAGGAACCACGTAGGCACTTTGCATTATCTTTAATCCACTCCCACAACTCCTAATCTTGTGCTTATTAGGACTTAACACTTTATGTCTTCAATACTTTCCATTTATTATTATTATTGTATTGATGCAGGTATCAGTGAATTGCGGGATAGGCATTAGTCCGAGGAAGCAGGCTCTGATTTACAAGCAATGTGGCTTTGATGGCCTCACCGTTTAATTCCCTAATCATAACATATCTTCTTTTAAAATTCTACTGACCACTCCCTAAAATGTTGCGGAATTGCGAAAAAAGGTTAAACTAATAAAGAAACGGAACAGGATCCATATCAGATTTTTTTTTCTTTCTACAAGCCATATTTGAAGTAGCAACAATGTTTGTTTACCAAAGTCACTAATCACTTCAGTAATTAATAATTACTCCCGTTGTAATCCCTTCCTTGTGCCACTCTTCGTTTACATTTGTTTATATGTCATATAGCCACGTACGCGCTCGTCCGCATACTAAATGTCGGAAATATTATGTGCTTTATTTGAGAATTGAGACTAGAAGGATTTTTTGTATAAGCGATGTTGTATTTGTTACAGGAAAAAATTCATTTGAGCTTGAAAATGTTGGATATTACTGGGCTGAAAAAAACTTGATCTGTTAAAAGCCCATATTTTTCAGAGTGTTCGCGGATGAACCGAAATGATCTGTTAAATGTTGAATGTTGTAATATATTTCAAACTTATTTAGAGTTGACTTTTTAGGTGTGATGTCGACGTAGATAAAGTTTTGATAGAGTTATTATGCAAAAGAGGCGGAGGCTAAGGCCCGGAAATCGAAGCGGGGGACCTCTCTATCCTGACCGGTTCAAAACTTAACAACGAACAAAATCGAAAACGAAACGAGCGAAAAGAATAGCCCTGTTCTTTTGCTGGACGCAGTGCGTCACCAAAATATAAAAGAATTTTAAAGGACAGGTCAGCAATAAATTAAAATGCAGAGTCAAAAGATTGACGCAAACCACACGTCAAGATTGTCCGGGAGACGCTGCATTTTACAGCGGCGAAGAAATCACCGAAAAAATCACTTGCGACAGTCGCCGGCAGGAAGTATATAAGGACGCAGCGTTTGCAATTCTCTGTTTTGTTCGTTAAATTTTGATTTTCGCCGCTGATACTGCGTCCCGCAAAAGAATAGGGCTATTCTAGTTCACGATTCGATGAAAAATTCATTGTTGACGATGTGATTCACATAGCGAGATTAACGAACTGGCTGATAGATGGATAAGAAGACGATCAGATCGCCGTTTTTCTCTTCCGTCGGCTCTTCTTCTCTCCGTGTCTGCTTGGCGGGACTTGACAGTAACAAACTCTTAAAAATTTAAGATATTTTGGTAATATGTTTCAAAATTCTAGTTATGGACCGATGGGCCTTATACAGGGTTTTTGAACTTTTGGTCTTCTTATTCTCTAGTATTGTGCATTTGGTTTGCTCTCAGATTCCTCGAAGAAAGTGCGTGCATCTGGAGGCAGTGGCGGAGGCTACGCTCGGAATCCGGGCATGGGTCCGGCTGGTCGGACCAACTCCGCATCATCCGCGGCGTCTCCGACTTCTTCTTCTTCATCCGTTCAACAGCAACAGCAGCAGCAGCTGGCGTCTAGGCATGTAAAGAGTTACTAAGATGAACTGAAAGTTGCAAAGTATGTTGGAATTGTGGATTGTGTTCGTTTAGAGGAGAAAAGTGATCTTTGTTGTTTACCAATTTTTGTCCCTTAATCTTGCTTTTATTCAGTTTAGTGGGGGGGTTTCAACTGTTTCTCAGTTCAGTAGTTGCCAATTTATTTAAATTGAAGCTGCGTAGTTAGTTGGGTAACGCTATTTGAATTCTCTATTTGCCAATATATATATGTACAAACGAATAGTTGCTCTGAATTCTCTAATAAATTATTGCAGCAGCAGCAGGTGAGAAACTCAGAGGCAAATGATGGCATGTTTTCGTATCATGCTGGTGGGGTTCAGGGGATGATGGGAGGTGGCAACTTTGGTTCTTCGTCTGGCTCTATGCAGCACCCTCAGCAACCTAGGAGATTATTTGACTCTCCTCAACCACAACCACAACAACAACAACAGGGTTCTTCCCAAGAGGGCCAGCAGAATTTTAATCCAATGCAGCAAGCGTATCTTCAGTTTGCTTTACAGGCACAGCAACAAAAAGCACAGCAGCAAGCTAGAATGGGAATGCTGGGTTCATCTAAGGATCAAGACGCACGGATGGGTATGTTGAACATGCAAGGCACGATGCCGCAGATCCAGGCATCTAATCAGGCTCAGGCCTTCTAATCCATCTGCTGAACAATTTACTCGCGGTGAAAGGCAGATGGAATCAGGTCCTCAACAAAGGAACGAGACAAAACCTCATCCTCAGCAAGTTGGAACCGGACAACTAGTGCCTGGAAATATCATTAGGCCTATGCAGGCACCACAGGGTGTCAATAATATGGGGACCAACCAACTCGCGCTTTCACAGCAGTAGCAGGTGATGCAGGCATGGGCGCGCGCGAGCGTAATATTGATCTCTTGCATCCTGCCAACGCCAGCCAAATGATGCACATACTCCAGGCAAGAATGGCTGCCCAACAGAAAGCTAACGAAGGCAGTGTGGGTTCACAGTCAGCATCCCAGTGTCTAGCCAGCCATCTTCATCTTCAGGTGTTCCAGGGGAGAACTCACCTCGTCCCAGCTCTGCTGGTGATATCTCTGGGCAGTCAGGATCAGGGAAGGCCAGACATGCAATATCTACCAGCTCATTTGCCTCGACTTCCTGTCCCAGAATGATGAACCCTGCTGCGAATCCCTTCTCCGCCCAAGGGAGAGATAATCCACTGTATCCTCGTCATTTAGTTCAGCCTACAAGTGGGATGCCCTCAGGAAATTCCATGCAGACGTCTGCAAATGAGACACATGTTTTGGATCACATTGCGTCTACAAATAAAAGTTTAGGTTCTGCTGAGCATTTGCAAATGCAGCAGCCTAGGCAGCTGAATGCACCCAGTCCAAAAGCTGCTCTATCTGACGCTGGGTTAACCTAGTAAATCTTCCCTTCAGAGTGGACGGGGGACCAAACAAGCACAGCAGCGATCAGGATTTACCAAACAACAACTCCATGTTTTCAAAGCCCAGATACTGGCATTTCGTCGTTTGAAGGTGTTTACCTTTGTCTGTTTCTTCATTTATTATTATTTATTCTGATGTATATGTTGCTGGCGATGTATCATTGACTTCATAACCTTTCTACAAATCACGTTGTTTGATTTTCTTTCCTTTTGCTTTTTAATTGGCAGAAAGGAGAAGGTTCTTTGCCTCGGGAGCTTTTTAAATCTATTGCTCCACCACCGCTTGAAGTACAGACGCAGTTCCTGTGAGAGTTCATGTTCAGGATAAATCTTCAAATAAAACTGTAGAAAACCAAGCAAGGTCACTGGAGTCTGGCAAAGAGTCTAAGACTGCTGCTTCTTCAAATGGACAGATTTTTGCTAAAGAGGCAGATAATGGTGGAGATACAGAAGTACCTTTGGCGACGGGCCACAGCCAATTATTTCAAAATCTAGAAAAAGAAGCTGCTTCTACTGATGCGGTTACGAAAGAGGAGCAACAAACTGATGCATTCCCAGTTAAGTCAGACCAAGGAGCAGATGCTAGTACTCAAGAGACTCCTAGAAGTGATTCTATTGCTGATAAGGGAAAAGCTGTTGCATCTGATGGAGGCCAATCTAATGTTCCGCTACAAGCAATCTCTCCCCAGCAGCCTAAGGATACAGCCTCTGCCAGGAAATATCATGGACCATTGTTTGATTTTCCCTTTTTCACTCAAAAACATGACACTTATGGATCTGCAACAGCCAATGCCAGTAACAATCTCACATTAGCTTATGATATCAAAGACCTGATCTGTGAAGAAGGTGCATAATTCTTTAACAAAAAAACAACAGACAGTTTGAAAAAGATAAATGGTCTACTAGCAACAAACTTGGAAAAGAAAAGGATTAGGCCGGATCTTGTTTTGCGGCTTCAGATTGAAGAGAAAAAGCTCAGGCTATCGGCTCTTCAGTCTCGTGTTAAAGATGAAGTGGATCGACAATGTCAATGCCTGATAGGCCATACCGTAAATTTGTGAGGTTGTGCGAATGACAACGCCTTGAAATGAATAAACAAGTACCGGCCAACCAGAAAGCTGTTAGAGAGAAGCAGCTGAAAACCATTTTTCAGTGGCGTAAGAAAATCCTTGAGGCTCTCATATCTTGCATATTTCCATTGTTTTATTCATTCACTCATGTGCATTTTGATCATATAGACTAGTATTTAGATATATTTAGGTTGCATTTTGCATACATGAGTCTTTGTCAGGTATTGGAGTATCACGTGGAATTCTTGGAGACAATTGGGTGCATTTGGAGCTAAAAAGAGGTGATAAAGGTGATCATTGGACGAGCAGTGCATGGGAGCGACCGCACCGGAGCGACCGCACCGGAGCGACACCGTGAAGTCGCTGTGACAACCCTTCAGAGCGACTTGACCAGAGCGACACCCCGATGTCGCTCGCGTAGAAACTACGAAAACGCGCCCGGAGCGACCCCTCCGGGAGCGACGTCTGGGTGCGCGAAAAATAGACCGGGAGCGACGTCTTCGGAGCGACAAGACCAAGTCGCTCGCGAATAAGACAACCCAAGAGCGACCTCTCGCAGCGACAAGGCCAAGTCGCTCGCGAATAAGACGACCCGGGAGCGACCTCCTAGAGCGAGCACATGAAGTCGCTCCAGCTGGGAGCGACGTCTTCGGAGCGACACAGCTAGGTCGCTCGCGAAGAACCATTTCGGAGCGACGTCTTCGGAGCGACACCGCTAGGTCGCTCGCAAAGAAATGACCCGGGAGCGACGTCCCGCAGCGACACCCTCAAGTCGCTCCCGAGCCAGTCCAGGTAAATTTTCTTCGTTTTAAAACCGGTTTAATTAAAACAAACCAAACCCAAACGCCTCCAACCCTACCCAACATCCACGATTTCCTCTTCCTCACCCTCTCCACCTCTCATAAACTCTCATACTCTTTCAAACTCATCCACACCAAAAATAACCTAACTTTCTCAATCCTCAACCAAATCAACAAGTTCTTGTTACTAAATCCAAGCTTTCGCCCCTGTAGTCTATTCCTCACCATTTCATTTCTTCCAAAGCAAGGTATTGAGTTTTAAAATTCAAATTCGTAGGTCCATAAACCCTAGAATTTGAAAATCGAAATTTGGTCATTTTCTTGCTAGATTGTGGTAAAATATACTAGGAAAAGCTTATCTATCAAGTTGGGTTGTTCAATCAATGGACAAATTGAGTTTAATTTGAACTTTGGCAAAAGTTAGGGTTCATGGATTTGGGGGTTTTCAAAATTGACCCAAATTGAGTATACTAGTTGGTAAGTTAGTATGTTAAAGTGTTGAAAAGTTTGATTAGAGAATCCTCTCGTTCTAGAACCTCTTTGAATATTGAATTTTACTCTTGTGATTTTCTTTTGCAAAGTTCATCCACTTATCCCTTTCCAAGTTTGGAATTTTCAGGTACCAATGGTTAAGAAAACTTAGGGAAAGTCGGATGCTGAGAAGCAAGAAGCGGAGAGACGAGAATCGACATTGAGAGAGAAAGATTTATCCTCGGAACAGACTGGCTCGAGGACTTCTCGGCAGCAAACCTTGGCTGTAAAGAAGACAAAAGAGCAGGAGAGGAGGGCAGGAAAAAGTGTAGCAGTTGCCACAGACGAGGAGAGTGGCGATGAGCAGGCTCCTACAAAGAGGACCAAGATGTCAAAAGGGAAAGAGGTTGCCGTTGATAGAGACAGGGCGAAAACTCCATCTGAGGAAGAGCTGTATCATCATTTGCTGAATGGGGTAACTTGGACTCCAACCAGATTCGCTGACCTTGATTTGCTGAAGGAGGTGGATCTCGATTCTGATATTGAGGCAATGTTGAGGCACCTGAAGATGCCTAAACTCCTCACCATGGCCTACCCTGCCTACCGGGATGTCTCCTGTCAGATAACGTCACCGAGGAAGACATGCGACTGCTTTGCCTGGCTATCCGCCCCTACGCCCCACCTGGAACGTTGCCCCTTCCAAGCAACGACATCTATGCTTCCTTCGGGATGAT
>NC_027754.1:29430426-29430703 GCF_000695525.1 Brassica oleracea var. oleracea
CTATCCCAACCTTTGGTTGCGAATCAGTTGTGTACCATGCCCAGTCTCTGTAGTGCTCGAGACGATTCACGAAGAAGCTGACCATCCCGAAGGAAGCATAGATGTCGTTGCTCGGAAGGGGCAACGTTCCAGGTGGGCGTATGGGCGGATAGCCGGGCAGAGCAGTCGCATGTCTTCCTCGGTGACATTACCAGCTTGCTTCCGTGGGTAGAATGCATGGACGAGCATCCTATGGAGGTAGCGTACAGACGGGTGCCGGATATGTGAGTTCTTGTCA
>NC_027754.1:29430862-29433223 GCF_000695525.1 Brassica oleracea var. oleracea
AAGTGACCTCAAGGGAAGACAAGAACTGACAGGAGACATCCCGGTAGGCAGGATAGGCCATAGTGAGGAGTTTAGGCATCTTCAGGTGCCCCAACATTGCCTCAATATCAGAATCGAGATCCACCTCCTTCAGCAAATCAAGGTCAGCGAATCTGGTTGGAGTCCAAGTTACCCCATTCAGCAAATGATGATACAGCTTTTCCTCAGATGGAGTTTTCGCCCTGTCTCTATCAACGGCAACCTCTTTCCCTTTTGACATCTTGGTCCTCTTTGTAGGAGCCTGCTCATCGCCACTCTCCTCGTCTGTGGCAACTGCTACACTTTTTCATGCCCTCCTGTCTTGCTCTTTTGTCTTCTTTGCTGCCGAGAAGTCCTCGAGCCAGTCTGTTTCGAGGATAAATCTTTCTCTCTCAATGCCGATTCTCGTCCCTCCGCTTCTTGCTTCTCAGCATCCGACTTTCCCTTAGTTTTCTTAACCATTGGTACCTGAAAAATTTGGAAAGGGATAAGTGGATGAACTTTGCAAAAGAAAATGGCAAGAGTAAAATTCAATATTCAAAGAGGTTCTAGAACGAGAGGATTCTTTAATCAAACCTTTCAACATCTTAACATACTAACTTACCAACTAGTACACTCAATTTGGGTCAATTTTGAAAACCCCAAAATCCATGAACCTTAATTTTTGTCAAAGTTCAAATTAAACTCAATTTGACCATTGATTGAACAATCCAACTTGATAGATAAGATTTTGATTGAACAACCCACTCCCCCAAACTTGTTCTTTTACTTGTCCACAAGTGAACTTTCTAGCACTCATAGGGAGAGAGGGTTGATGGTGGGAGCTCATAGCCAAAAGAAACACCACTAGCACTTAATTCAACATCTAACCCAACAAGAGCACACTCTAGGCTTATCTCAACTCCTTTTGCCCTTACACTCATCATCAAGCATCCACACATTCAAATCAACCAACTCTCACATTCATTAAGCATAAAACATCAGGTGAATTCTTGCAATTGGTCCAAATCATTTGGTTGGTTAAGGGAAGGCTTTTTATTCAAGTGAGTCAAGAGGTTCAAGATGTATGATCTTTAAGGTGGTTTACTCTCGAAACAAGTAGTCTCAACCTCAAAACAATCTTAGCTCCTAACAACTTTGCTAGCTCCTTTTTTTTTTTTTTTTTTTTCGAGGAAGAGGTTTTGGGAGTGGTGTACCACTCGAGTTTGTCAAAAAGATTGGCATAAAAGATGTGACAACTCAAGTGTGTATATCCATGACTTAGTACACAAGGGACCATAAGCAAAAAGCATTAAGTTCGTTCAATTCAAATAAGGATGTAGTTGGCTTCAAAGATTGAGTTTCAGCAACTAATGAGATTCACGAAGAGTTTTCAAAGTTCGAAACATACAAGGCTTTTTGAGAGATGCAATAGCTACTCGAGTGTGAGATAGTGTTCTTTACAAGGCATCTTAAATCATTGCTATCAATGCAAGTGAATGCAACCTATATGCTCTAGACTCTCCTAAAAATGCAAGTGATGCAATCAATATATTCTTTTTTTTTAATGCAAAAAGGTATGTGTGCAAGACTCAATGCAAGACGGTGAAGAAGCAAGCAAAGACTTCAGCCAAGTTCATGAAGAAAGTGGCTGATGTCTTGACCAGATGAGGCATAGCTGGATGTAGCTCAGCGGACTTCGCTTTCGCGAACACATCAGTACCCCAGCCCCCACCACAGCCTACTGATCTTGGTTTCCCTCTCACTGATAGACAGCTCCAGCGAACATGGAGGAACCCACCCATTAAACCCTCCACCTCAGGCAACAAGTCTCCATCCCTAGCCTCTTCAGATAGTGAGGCTGAGATTGACGAGGCTCAGAGCCAACAATGGTATGGAGACTACAGCTCAGCACATGGGAGTTACTACACCACGTTCCCACCGGACGACGACGATGCTGGGGCCTCTGCCCCTACTCACTTTCCTTGAAGGTACTTCACTATTTCCCCTTGTATATATCATCTCATTTTTGCATATTAGCTTTATCTTGTGGGTATCTCCCTCTACTTGACAACACAGAGACTGTGTAACTTAAGTTTGGGAGAGGTACCAAGTATTTGATCATGTTTGCTTTGATGAATTTGCATTGAGTCTTGCACACATACCTTTTTGCATTAAAAAAAATGAAAAAAAAAGAACATATAGATTGCATCACTTGCATTTTTAGGAGAGTCTAGAGCATATTGCATTCACTTGCATTGGAAGCAATGATTTAAGATGTCTTGTAAAGAACACTATCTCACACTTGAGTAGCTATTGCATCTCTCAAAAATTCTTGTATGTTTCGAGCCTTGAAAACTCTTC
>NC_027754.1:29433299-29508493 GCF_000695525.1 Brassica oleracea var. oleracea
ATGGTCCCTTGTGTACTGAGTCATGAATATACACACTTGAGTTGTCACATCCTTTACGCCAATCTTTTTGACAAACTCGAGTGGTACGCCACTCCCAAAACCCTTTCCTCCTTTTAAGCTTTCATTGTTTGATGAGTGAGGCCTTTTTCGGAAAGTCTTACATGTGCATAATGTTGAGAGTATCGGGAACGACAATGCTTGATCTTCATTCTTGCGAGATTAGGCACTCTATTGTCTAGCTATAGGTGGGGGTGAATATTGTGATTATGATTTGGAAGCATGAAAAGTTCGAAGGAAAAGAATAGACTCTTTGTGTTTAAATGGATAATCTTATTGGAATTAGTAGATAAACATCTAGCTCGAGTTTATGAAAAGTCTTGGCCCCCGAAAAAAAAAATAATAATAAAAAAAAGAAAAAAATATATATATATATATAAAAAGAAGAAAAAAAAAAGAGAAAAAGGAGCTAGCAAAGTTGTTAGGAGCTTAGATTGTTTTGAGGTTGAGGAAAATCCTTTATAGATTTCAAAGAAAAAGAGTTTTATGTGCAAAGTGTTCTAGGGTTCTTTTGGTGAGAGATGTGAGTTGGGAAGTGATTGTGTAACTTGAATATTTGGGAAAAGGGTAGAACAATGGAGATTGAGCATTGTATGCATGAGTTGGTCCCTTTCTTAGATATATTATGTGCAATGTCAAAGCTACTTGTTTCGAGAGTAAACCACCTTAAAGATCATATATCTTGAACCTCTTGACTCACTTGAATAAAATATGTGCAATGTCAAGGCTACTTGTTTCGAGAGTAAACTACCTTAAAGATCATATATCTTGAACTTCTTGACTCACTTGAATAAAAAAACATTCCCTTACCCAATCAAATGATTTGGACCAATTGACCATTTGCAAGAATTCACCTGATGTTTTATGCTTAATGAACGTGAGAGTTGGTTGATTTGAATGTGTGGATGCTTGATGATGAGTGTAAGGGCAAAAGGAGTTGAGATAGGTCTAGAGAAGCTAGAGTGTAATGAGAGAGTGTGCTTTTGTTGGGTTAGATGTTGAATTAAGTGCTAGTGGTGTTTCTTTTGGCTATGAGCTCTCACTTTCAACCCTCTCTGCCTATGAGTTCTAGAAAGTTCACTTGTGGACAAGTAAAAGAACAAGTTTGGGGGAGTTGATATCTTGCATATTTCCATTTTGTTATCCATTCACCCATGTGTATTTTGATCATATAGACTAGGATTTAGCCATGTTTAGGTTATTTTGCTTACATGAGTCTTTATCAGGTATTGGAGTACCACGTGGAGTTCTTGGAGACAATTGGGTGCATTTGGAGCTAAAAAGAGGTGATAAAGGTGATCATTGGACGAACAGTTCATGGGAGCGACCGCACCGGAGCGACCGCACCGGAGCGACACCGTGAAGTCGCTGTGACACCCCTTCAGAGCGACTTGACCAGAGCGACACCCCGATGTCGTTCGCGTAGAAACAACGAAAACGCGCCCGGAGCGACCAGTCGCAGCGACCCCTCCGGGTCGCTCCCGAAGCCTGGAGCGACCATACCACAGCGATGCGGAGAAGTCGCTCGCGTCTTCATCCCCCGGGAGCGACCTTACCACAGCGACGCGGAGAAGTCGCTCGCGTCTTCATCCCCCGGGAGCGACCTTACCACAGCGACGCGGAGAAGTCGCTCGCGTCTTCATCCCCCGGGAGCGACCTTACCACAGCGACGCGGAGAAGTCGCTCGCGTCTTCATCCCCCGGGAGCGACCATACCACAGCGATGCGGAGAAGTCGCTCGCGTCTTCATCCCCCGGGAGCGACCTTACCACAGCGACGCGGAGAAGTCGCTCGCGTCTTCATCCCTTGGAGCGACCAGTCGCTCCCGAAGAAATGACCCGGGAGCGACTTCTCGCAGCGACTACTGGAGGTTGCTCCCGACCTATTGTTTACCCGAATTCATTTCTACTCAAGGGCTTTTTGGTCATTTCATTATGCACGTTTTACACTTTCTAAACCTATGTTTAAGAATCCTTTGTAAGCCATTTTTCCAGGCAGTTGATCTGGATCTTAAGAAAAACAACCAAAAAACCTCTTGGAAAGTTCATCTCTTTGGATTCAATCGATTTTCTGTTATTGCAATCCTGTTGTTTTCATATCGATTCTATGTATTCATCTACATGATTAATCTGAAATCCAATATGGGTTTAAGAGGAATCATGGAGATTAGTGAGCCACCTTTTGAATTCATGGGTTAGGGAGATTAAGGGTGATTAGGTTAGAACTAAGATGTTTTAGTGTAGATCATTTTTAATCCTTGCTAGTAGAGTATTCATAATGCTTCTTCTGAGTTAGCTACTCAAAAGTTGACCTTTAAGCATTTCCCACCCAAAAGGTGTTTGATGAAATGCCTGAGACAACTCTTCTAAGCTTTTAGCATATTTTACCGAAGACATTTGTTGCTAGAAGTGCTAAGATAGCCTTTAGACTTGCTAGTAATGATTGCTTTCATATTGTTCAACCAAAGACATTTGTTGTTTGAAATGTGTTAGTAAATGAACATTCATCTAGACATAGAGTCTGTTTAGAATTGTGTCTAAGCTTAAAGTTGATAGTTTGATTGTTCGTTTTGCCATCCTTAGTCCGAAACTTGATCACCCGTGGTCTAATTCCTATGTCCATGAGTTCTCTTTTCCCTTAGTTAAGAAAGTCGTTTTATTTATCGTTTTTATTATTCTGCAACTGCATTAGCATTAATCGTTAGTTTAGAAAACCTTTTTAATCATCGGTTGCACTTAGATTAAGCAAGTACTTGCACTCTCATTGCTTGAAATCCCTTAGAATTGGTTCGACAATCTTTTATAATATATCATTTGTTTTAGGAGCCTTGAAAACTCGTAACATTAGGCTCACTGGTGTATACGTGATGCACGCACTGCTCGTAAAGGGGGAGTTGCCAAATACCATGAAAAAATGTTGAGAGAGTTCTCGAAGAGACCAGATGTTGGCCGGAACAAAAGGATGGAGGCATAGAAAAATAATGATGTAGAAAGGTACCGGGAGATGTTGCTGGAACAGCAAACAAATATACCTGGTGATGCTGCTGAAAGATATACTGTTCTCTCTTCCAAACGGAAGATTATCTCCATAAACTTGGAGGTAAGATTACTGCCACAAAGAATCAACAGGAAGTGGAGGAGGCAGCGAATGCTGCAGCAATTGCCGCGAGATTGCAGGCACACATATTGCTTCTATACTTTACCTTTAATTTTCCTTTACTCTATATAAATTTCAGCTTAAATGTTGACTTTGCATATCTTAGAGAGTAGAATTCTTCTTTTTCAAAGTTATTGTTGATGGTAGCTTACCTTTTCTCGTTCTTGATGCAGGGCCTTTCAGAAGAAGAGGTCAGGGCGGCAGCTGCTTGTGCTCGGGAAGAAGTTATGATCAGAAATAGATTTGTGGAAATGAATGCGCCAAAAGATAATTCATCTGTTAACAAGTAAGTCATTACACAGACCAAACAAATTTGGATGGGGGAAATAGCAAAGTAATAGTTGTTTCTCATAACTTATCAGCCAGTGCAGCTTACTGCTGAAAATGTATGTGCTGATCTGTAAAATACCTACGCTCAGACTGTACACAACGCACAATTAGGAATCTCCTTGGATGCTGCCTTTAGCGTTTCCCTTACCCGTTTTGTTATGCCTTACTCTGGGTATTATACTCTGGCTCATGCTGTCGATGCTCAATTACCAGCTGGTATCTCTTTCATACAGGCTCTGTGTCGTTGTATTGTGAATTCTTTTCTTTGTTGTGCCACATTTTACTGGTTTCTAAGGTGTTGTGCTCTGTGCCTTTCAGGTTGGACTGCAATGGATGCTCTCCTTGTATAATAACAAATTAAATGGGATCTTGGCTGATGGGATGGGTCTGGGAAAAACTGTGCAGGTTAATTATGCTCTCAGCAGGGATTCCTGGATTTACTGTACTTGCAGTAAAGCATTATATGCTTCTGTTGGCACTATATACTGACTTTTTTTGGTTTTCGCTGTGTAGGTTATGGCACTGATTGCTTACCTTATGGAGTTCGAGGGGAATTATGGACCACATCTCATCATCGTTCCCAATACTGTTCTGGTGAACTGGAAGGTTTGTGATCTGTGTTAGAGTCTCTTATAATTTTCACAGAAACCATGCACGAATGGTTTATTCGAGACCCCGAGTCTATAAACTCATAATTCCTCAACTCACTTTCCCAACAACCCACAAGTCTCTTTTATCCATTATTTATGCTTAACTTTAACTCTAGCCTGTTAGCTGTGCTGACATGACCATTTCCAGTTGATGAACTCGTCTGTTTTCCTTAAGAGTACTTGCCAGCTCTTGCTATCTTTTGTCGACTTCTATCTGATAATTCTATACACGATTAAGGTTTTTCTTTTTCTTCTGCAGAGTGAACTCCATACTTGGATGCCATCTGTTTCATGCATATATTATGTTGGTACAAAGGATCAATGTTCAAAGTTGTTCTCTCAGGTAAATCTTTGAAAAGGCTACATTTGCTCCAGATTTTGATTGAACATCTGATAAGAACAACTTATCTCTTTTGTATAAACTCTCAAAAACAAAGGAAAAGAACAATTTTTAAAAATTGAATGAAACAAAGTTCCCAGAGACGTTAAAGGACTCTCTCTCCCTACTACAACTTGGATCAACCAATTGATAAAGACAACAAACGACTCTCTCTACTTTTATAGACTCTACGGACCTCGTGAATGCCCACAAACGACAAGCACACCCACGACAGGCCATGTGCAGCAACATCCATCTACATGATAACGACCTTTATTCCTTTCTCTTTATTATTCCCTAGCCAGCTGTCCTTCTCATCACTTCTCTTTTGCTTGGCCTCTACGCCTGTAGTGAAAGAGGATCGGGGGCCGTTCTGCTTCGTACGTATCATGATCTTTCTAAGGATTTTCTCGTAAGGTCATGTGGAAAACTTTGGATTCTGGATAGAATTCTTATAAAGCTACAGAGGACAGGCCATCGTGTATTACTCTTCAGTAAAATGACTAAACTCCTTGATATCTTGGAAGAGAATTTGCAATGGAGGAGGCTTGTATACCGAAGAATAGATGGGACTACCAGCCTAGAAGATCCGGAATCAGCTATTGTGGACTTCAACGATCCTGATACTGATTGGTTTATTTTCCTGCTTAGTATACGTGCAGCTGGAAGGGGTCTCAACCTTGAGACTGCTGACACAGTTGTGATATATGATCCGGATCCAAACCCCAAGAATGAGGAACAAGCAGTTGCCAGAGCCCATCGTTTTGGGCAGACGAAGGAAGTAGAAGTGATTTTGGCTCTTTGTCTCGAAAAGACTGGTAGGCACCTGATTTTGTCTTGCATGCCTATCTTCTTCTTTTTCGTTTGTGTAATGTTTCTTTCTTTAATAATGTTGAACAGGAAGATGGAGAAATAGGAGCCTCTGGGGATTCTCACAAAGATCTCCAACGATCCTATGACCGTGATGAAGGGGGAGGAGAACAGGTTCTGCAACCTACAATAAAACGGAAACGGAGTATTCGTATGAGACCCCGTCAAACAGCAGAAGGAACAGACGGTAGTGATATGCCTGCAGCTCAGCAATTGCAAGTGGATCGTAGCTATCGATCAAAACTGACAACAGTTGGTGACTCACATGGTTCAAGACAAGATCAGAGTGATTCATCCTCGAGGCTTAGGAGTTTACCTGCAAAGAAGGTAGCTAACACTTCCAAGCTGCATGCGTCATCACCTAGATTGAATGCCACACTGGAGGACAACGCTGAAGCTTCTAGAGAAACATGGGATGAAACTAGTCCTATTGGCCCTTCAAGTACAGGTGGAAGAATGTCCCACATCATACAGAAACGGGTATGTTCGGTGAAGTGGAATATATTTCATTGCATTCTCTTACATTGACGATGCGTCGGTAAACTTATTTTGTTTGGTTGGTCTGAACTTGCCCGGTGCTTGACTGTGCAGTGCAAAACCGTCATTAGCAAACTCAATCGACAAGGAGGGTCAGCAGATTGTGCCGATGCTGACAAATATGTGGAAGAGAATTCAGAATGGTTATGCAGCTGGAGGTGTGAATAATCTTCGTAGTTGTGAATAATCTTCTCGAACTACGAGAGATAGATCAGCGAGTGGAAAGGCTCGAGTACGTGGGAGTAATGGAACTCGCATCTGACCTGCAGTATATGCTAAGGGGAGCAATGCAATTCTATGGATTCTCGCACGAGGTTTAGATCTTGCATCTCAAATTTGTGTGGTTAGTATATAAAGTCAAATGGGTTTAATAAAAGGTGAAAAAAAATCTTTTGCAGGTGAGATCTGAAGCAAGGAAGGTTCACAACCTCTTCTTTGATCTACTGAAAATGTCTTTCCCAGACACGGAAGCAAGAAACGCTCTTTCCTTCTCTGGTCCAACGCCAAGTTTGGTGTCTACATCTTCCCCAAGGGGAGCAGGTATTAGTCAGGGTAAGAGGCCAAAGCCGGTAGATGAGGGGGAACCGGATCATGATGACAATGCGGTAGATGCCAGAAGAAGACATGCAAAGCATCACAGGCATAGTGAGGTGGTTACTTCAAGTGATAGCGAGGAAGAGAAAAGAGGAAGAAGACGGGGTAAATACCACCGGCACAGCAGAGGTTCAGCGTCGTCCAGAGACTCGGAGGATGGGGGCAAGAGTAGAAAGAGAAAGCAACACAAAAGGGGAGAGTCTTCAAGTGAGGATGATGGAGCAATGCGAAGGAGAAGGCATCATAAACATGACAGAGAGTCAGCATCCGAAACTGATGGAATGTTGTCAGATGAGAAAAAAGAGCACAACAAAGACAAGTGAAGGCGGGGACTAGCACTAGAAAGTTCCTTTGTTTAAATTCACTCAATCATTTGAACCGAGTGTTGTGCAAGCATTAGCACAAAGACTCTTTAATATTGTTGTGATTTACTTGTTGCACTTGTCTCCGTTGTTTATGTCTAATCTGACATCAGTCCGATTAAAGGCCTGAGAACAATCCTAAATGACTCTGGACGCATTGACCATGTTGTTTTTCAGCTCTCGAGTGTGTTATTATACTGTGGTTTATAATGAAATTGTTGTCACTAGTCGATACATTTTGTAGGTACCTCCATGTTAATGGTTTGGTATCAATTTTTTAAATATAATGTTCATGGGCTGTAGCAGATGAGTTACATAGCCACATTGAGATATCTATGTTCTCTTTTTTTGGTTACTAAATTTGTATATTCAAAATTATGTTTCAGATAAACACTTTAAGATACCAAACTGTGGTTTCTTGCACGGAGGGTGATATACTCTACAAGAAAGATACACACGATTTTATTTTGTTCCTCAGCGACCTGTGAGCTTGACCATCCATGCACCACCCAAGTAGAGCCCCAGAAGCGGTGTAGCTAGGAGCATCTGAGTGACAGGGTCTGTCGAGGGCGTGACCACAGCTGCTACAACCACCGCACCCACCACTACATATTTCCATATTGAAAGCATTTGATCTCCCGACACCACCCCTACTTGTCCCAGGAGTAACTGAATTACCGGAACCTGTAAACGAACAAGAAGCCATATGGCAGGTGAAATAGTATATTATTATAACATAACCGGAACATTTATATTCTCATTGCTACATACCTGGAAAGACAAGCCGGTGCTGAACATAAGCACTAGCACAAACTCAAAGTACTGGTCGATAGACCAGAGAGATTCAACCACCCCTTCGGCGTAGTTGACAAAGAAATTCAAGGCAGCAGGGGTTAAAACCCAGTAGGAGAAGGCAAGTCCAGCATAGAAGAGCAAGGAGGAACCAAACACAATTGGCCCCAGAAACCTTCTCTCAGCTCGTGTCAGACCAGGAAGTACAAAAGCTATAATCTCATACAGTATCACCGGACTCCCTAGTAGAAGCCCACAGTAACCCGAGACCTGCACCACAACAAACATGAAAAAAAAAAAAGTAATCTTTTTGCTCTTTTGAGTATATGATCATTTAGCTTATTAGTCCAAGCGGGCTCTGACCTTTAAAGTTGTGAAGAAAAACTCGCCTGGAGCTAGCTGAAGAAACCGTACACCCTGTGTTTTGACGGGAGCTTCAAGAAACACGATTAGATCTTTGGAGTAGGCGAAGCATCCCGCGATTGCAGCTCCCACAGCTAAAACAGAGACGAATATTCTCTCCCGGAGCTCCTCCAGATGATCAAAGATAGTCATCTCTTTGTCATCAGGGAGCTCATCTTTGGCAGGATACAGAAACTCATAGATCGAACTCGCTTTATCTTCTTGCTCAAAGGACGCATCTGCAACACAAATGTTTACTAATATATCAACTCTGGAAGCTTAAAAGAGTAAACTTTCGAGACAAACATACAAAGAAACCGGAGTTCAACATGCCTGGTCTTTCTTCTAAAGCAGAGCCAACGCCGGGAATGGTTTCCGTCGATGAATCGCCGGAATTTTCTCCCAGAGCTGATAATCGAATCACCGGACCTAAGACTTTCCTAGAGCGTCGCGTCACACCGTATCGGAGTCCACCTTCCTTCCACGAATTGCAGAAACTCACAGTGTACGGAGGCTTCCTAGGCGAATCCAAACTGAGATTGGTGAGCCGGAAATGGTGGATTAGAGCAGCAGAGCTCGTGCTTGTGCTGCCCATAGCTTCTCTATGTCTTCTCCACTCCAAACCTCTCGTTTGCTTGCTTGCTTGCAAGAAAGAGCCTCCCGCCTCAGAGAGAACGACTGGCTCTCAGAGAGTTTACATCGTCTCATGTATATTCAAAACGACATCGTTTCGAAAAAGCAAAGGCCCATATATCCAGAAACGACATTTAGAGAGCAAAAGCCCATCACGGCCCATAAACCTCAGTTAAATCACTGGTTACGATGGTTCACTGAGGGCTGAGTCATTTTTTCCCGCCAACTATTTTCCGATGGGCAAAGAGAATCCGGCGGAGAAAGCCCTAAATCTGATTCGCGGGCGACTCTGCGATCCTACTTTCGTCTTCAGACCACTCTCCGGTCCTCCAGACAGCAACTACAGGTTTTAATTGCTTTGTCTTCTGTCTGAAAATGCCGTAAATTAGTTTCATTTTGATGAACCCTAAATAAAAAATCGTCTTTTTTTTTTTTTTCATAGCAAGTTGAAGTTCATTGTATCAACCTCTATCACGGAGGGATGCAACAATTCAATCTTGCTTCTGGGCCCTCGTGGCTCTGGAAAAGCTGCTGTATTGATCATCCAACCTTGTTTCTTTATACTCTTTCTCTCTCCTTTCGTAGCGTTTGATTTTAGTTTTTTTAAATGATTTTCAGGTCTTGGATCTTGTTGTTGGCGATTTAATGGAAGAGTATCCAGATTCAGTAACACTAGTATGTGTGATTTTGTGCATAAAGCCATTTACATTGGGAATTATCATATATTCATCTTGTAATAACTATCACCTTCTGTTGTTGATGCAGATCAGATTGAATGGACTCCTGCACAGTGAGGATAATTGTGCATTTAAGGTCTGGTAGCTTGAGAGAGCTAGCGATCTCAATCTCTTAGTTAATTTTGTATCTATGTTCATCATTTCCGAGGGGTGGATATTCACTGGCTTCTATTTATTTTATTTCAGGAAATTGCCAGACAGTTGTGTATGGAACACCACCTGCTCTTCTCCAAAATGGTATATGGCGGCATCCTTTTCACTTTTCATCAAATGTTCGTTATGCTTTTAGTTGTTTAACTAATGTGGCAGTTGTCTTGACTCTTTCTTTTTTTTTTTCAGGCATCATTCGATGAGAATTCACAATTCATAATAGCCATGCTGCGGTGAGTTTAGTTACCTTGGCACAGAGAGCATTTTGGCTGTGTTGATATTCAATTCAGACGAACTGATTGAGTTTTTTTCAGGGAATGTGGACTAGCACATAAGACAATCATCTTTGTGCTTGATGAATTTGACATGTTTGCACAGGCAAGTGTCTCGTTTTCTCTATTATAAAATAACATTTTAGCTAGAAGCCATCCTAAGGTTGGGAGGTAGTGCAGAACCTTTGATAAGCTAAGGAAATGGACGTTGGCCATTTCTGTGAACTCACTTATATTTGGTTTATATAGGGAAAGCAACGGTTGCTGTACAGTTTGCTGGATGCTATGCAATCTGTAACATCCCAAGCTGTTGTCGTCGGTATTAGTTCTCGCCTGGTATGAACATTCAGGCATAGAGATATGCATGCTTTGGGTGTAGATTATTTCTAGTTAATTTATTTTCCTAGAACTATATGATTCTTATGTTTGAGGAAAGTACTCTGGCTCAGAATCTTATAATATGCAATCTCTCACCACAGGACGCTGACCAACTCCTTGAGAAAAGGGTGAGATCTCGCTTTTCACACAGGAAAATCTTGTTTCTTCCTCCTTCTAGGGAAGAAATTGACAGGTAATGGACAGCTTATCTTCTGTAATATGTAGAAAACATTTTTCCAAAGAACTTGTTTTACTAATAGGATTATCTTTCCAGTTTATTGGAACACCTGCTTTCTCTACCAGCAGACTCTAGCTTCCCCAGTGGATATGTTACTCAGTTCAATGAAAAGATTAAGGTTCTAACCCTCACTCCCAATCAATACTGTGTCATGCGTATCTTTTATATGATGTCAATTCTTGTTCTGAAGAACTGATAGTTTCCAATTAACATTTTTTTTAATTGCGTAATGTGCAGAATATAACATCAGATACGAGATTTAAAGACATGCTGAAGACTTTTCTAAATGCCAATTCTACTGTCAACAGTTTGCTGAAGTTTATGTAAGTTCTTCATTTCCAAGAGTGAGCTACTTTCTTGTTTAGTTAAATGTCATTTTCTCTTTGTTGAGGCTATCTTTTGATGTTAGATTCCGCGCTGTTTCTTCAATGAATTTGGAATCTGGCCTCCTCTCTCTTGAGAACTTCAAAACAGCACTTTCAAGTATGCTAAGGCAACCAAAATTGGAAGCCGTTAGAGGTATAAAAGGAATTTAGATTCACTCGACTTGCGAGAAATATGTTTTTTGCTTATTCATTTTCCTTGGAGAGATAGTTAAATGAATTAGCACCACTATCTTTGTTGAGCAGATTGTTCCATACTGGAGCTTTATCTTTTGGTATGCATGAGGAGGTTAGAAGTGAAAGAGCAAAGCTCATACAACTTCATCAGCGTGATGAAAGGTAATCTGTTAATTGAATTTGGTTTAAGAAATGATGAAAGTTGCGCCACAATGAAAAATAACTTGGGATTCTATGTGTTTACAGAGTATAAGACGATACACGATTCTTTTCAGACCTCAGACTTTTACGCACAAAATGTCTGCCTACGTGTAAGTGTATAACTCTCATAAGATGTCAAGGTTTGAATATGGGGGTGATTAAAATTACTGGCATGACAGGCATTTGAGCACCTGAGAGAGCGAGAAGTTATATGCTACGCAGAGAATAGAGGACAGTCTCAGGCAGGTGAGTACCGTCCCATGAAGCTTTTAATATCAGCCTCTGAGCTTCATCAAGGAATGAGATCTCATGCCTGTTGCCCCGTAAGTCTCCATTTTCCTAGCTTTTATTTTTGTCAGCCGACTTCACTTGGTGATATCTTTTTCTTTTTCTGCTGGAACAGGCCATTCTTCTCAAGTTATTGGACCATTGATCTCTCTGTGTTTTCCTGTCCCTTATGAATAAGGACAGTTCTTTAATGACCATGTATGTGTATGTTTATTCATGGTGAAGCTACTCTGTTTAGAACCAGTCTTCAGTTTTGCCTATGCTGTGCGTTTTCTCCACCTGTCAGTTATATCTATATGTCTAGATGGAGAGAGTATGTTAACTTAAGACTCACTTGCTCAATATCCGATTACAAGCTCCAACACAAACAACGGTCTTCTTACAACCTACAAGATTTACAAGTGGGCAATTACAACGGTCTTCTTCATCTACAACACTTAACCTCATCTTATAAAGTCTCCACCCCATCTTAGAATTACACCATATGCTAAAATTGCAACAGTCAACAGAGGCATCTCAATGCTCACATTAATTCACCACATCCAAATCAATTCTCTTATATGTGTGCTTGCACCACGGAGTTTACTCTCCAGCCCCACCCTTTCTGTGCCATATTATGAGAATTTATCTCCCTTCAACCCCATCTGGTCGCATGCCACAAATGTTCCGAGATAATCCTTTTTCTTCCCACTTTTACTTCCAGGTTCGCCCAGGAAATATTTGGACTCCATAAAATCGCCGCCTTCTTGTTGTCTTCTAGGTGATTGAACTCAGCAAAAGGCAATCAGAGGTGATCCTTCTTGCTTCTCTTCAGCAGGTTTGACATATGATTCACGTGCTTGTGGCTTTCCTTAGCCCCACCCATCAGCCATCGTATAGCTTCAGCTGCAGCATCCTTCTCAGCACTCTTCTTGTTGCTGCAAGGCTGTCCCATGATCTGCGTCCCGTTAAACTCTACTGTGGATTGGAACTTGCTGTTCTTCAACTGCTTTGTCTTATACATCGGTGCTGCATGACCCGCCCTTGTGAGCATTGTTTGGAGCTGACTCTTCGAATTGTCACCCCCCGGCCCACTTTCGGTCCTTGAAACCAGTGTCGGTTGTGTTGACACCGCCGACGTTCCTAAAGGCTTAAGTGCTTGCCGACCAAACACAAAGCTTCCCTCACATCTATCCTCAGAGACCAATAACCGTATAACCGATAAGAGGTCACGGTGTGCTTGCATGTCCATTTTAGGATTAAGTAACTGAAAAGTTATTGAAAAAATATTCATAAACACAGTTGAAAAACCTGATAGAATAAACACAACAACAGAGCTGACTAGTTTTGAGATATTATGAAACTCACTTTGCTCTGTATCAGCTCGTCCAGCTCTTTCTTCAAGGTTTGGTACATCTCCGCAACAGCAGGTTTCATGAAAAAATCCAAGTATCCTCCCAACATTTTCAGGTGGCCATCCTACCAAAAACAAGAGGTTGGCAATAAAAATTTATGTCAGTCTTGTCTGTCAACAAAGAAACACAAGTACAAGCAAAAAAAACGATAGACAGAGAAGCTCACAAAGTCTCCTCTGGAAACGCTACCGCCAAAGAGGATAAGCACAGAGTCAGATACAGCTGTTGAATCCCTCACGAATATAGAGTTCACTTTAATCTTCTCGTTGAAAACCAACCACGGATATGGTATTTTTGTTTCCCGAGCATTTACAGAATTCTATAGAAAAAGAAGTGTAATAATAAATTTCCAACCAAACAGTAGTGTAAGATAATTTTCTTATTAATTTTGATTGGATGGAAGCATACTGAATAAAGAAGAACTTGGCCATCCTCCATAGTCTTCAGGGAAAATGATCTCTCATTATGCTGCATGTGTCATTCGTATATATAAATGCTCAATAAAGTAGAGTGCTGAATAGAAGAGTGAGAAAAGGAGAAGTACTAACCACAACCGAGCAGATTCCTGGATACAATCCATAACAAATAACTGCTCGGGTAAGATTCTCATCATTCCCTCCTGACTTGCAGGTCGCTGGAGTTCCATCTATTAATCCGGTATCCTTGAGTAATGAGAAGAACTCTTTCCGGAGAGAATCAATAGCTCTCATCGACTGTATTGAGAGAAAGTTTTTCCAGCAGTAATCATAAACCCCAGCCTCTTCCTCAGCTCTTTTATACCTCTCATATGCCCGAACAAGTGCAAGATGATCACTGTGATCACGTGAAAACTGAGACTTGGCGGCTTCTGCGAGCTGTGAGAGGTAAAAACAAACACATTTTTCAGGGGACAGGGAGATTTCACAACACGTCGTACCAATCTGATTTGAAGACGAGATGTCTTTGGGTAAAACAAGAGACCAATTAATGGTACAGAGTGCTAGATAACTAGTTGAGCTGCATTTGATTATTTACATCATGGGAGAAGGACTTACATCTTTCTTGTCCAGAGGTGTTAGGAAAGGATCTCTCACACTCAGGCCAGCCGCAACAGTCAATATGGGATCAAGGCAACCTAGAATGGCTCCTAGTATGAGCATTTTTCCAAGCTTTGGCTCCATGGGAAGCTTCGCCAAATAACGACCTGCAGCAAATTTCAGCCACATGAGATAAACTTAAGTCCTGCTACTCAAAAGTGCTATGATTCAGATGAAAGCATTTTACTTCTTACCTAGAGCTGTGAGCTGTTCATTCTCATCCAATGCCCCTATTATCTTCAGATATCCAATGGCCTTTTGAACCTGCGGGCAAAGTTGAAGAAACCATACATGAAGCAAGATAAATTAGACTGAAGATACTACTATTTCGTTGACTGCTATAAGGTTGGTTTAAAGCAAACACCTTAACATGAGTAAATTTCTAAATAAGAAATACAACCATGGAATAAACAAAAAGTGTACCGCTAATAATTCAGGAGATTGCAGTGCCCTTGATAAGAACTCAGATATAGTTCCAAAATTTAAGCTTTTGATTTGCAGACACAGTGACTGTAAAGGCGTTCTCAGAATTTCAGGCAACTGATATTCTGCAAAAGCATCATATAAGCACTTTGGGTACAGATGGTAACACTGGCCAGGTTGAACACGACCAGCTCTTCCTCTTCTCTGCAATCACAAAAAAAGCATGAGAATTAACACTAAATGTAAGCCCAAAAGATTGTTGGTAATGGATACTTATACTCAGTTCTAATTGTCCAGTGTATTTGAAATGCAACTGCGCTTATAACACAAACAGATAACATCTAGTAACTGGTATATCTACCGTACCACTAATACATGTCCATGTGTCCAATGTTCACTCTTGTCCTCTTATTAACTGTCAAGACTATTATTTGATCCTCAGAAGCTATCAACCCTGAAAAAAGTAGCAATACCTGCTGAGCTGAAACCTTGGAAATCCAAGAAGGAAGCAAACAGGGGGTGTTGTTTAATGCATCATAGGAGGTCTCTTTTGCCTTTCCACAGTCGATAACAAAAGCAACATCATTGATCGTGATGCTCGTTTCTGCGATATTAGTGGCCAGAACTATCTTTCTCACTCCACTTGCAGGTTCTTCAAATATTAACCTCTGCATCAATTCAAATGAAGTAAACAGTAACTGATAAGCATGATTTCACCCGTACAAACGTTCCGGTTGCAAAGGAAAGAGAAAATGATAACAGCTCTGCTTTTTTAAACAATCTTTATAAAATGCAGACTACAATTAACACGGATCAACTACAATACTGATATTCTAGTAATACTAGCATAAGATGCAAGTAGTCATCAGGAGAGAAAGTTATAATCATCACCTGCTCAAAGCTTGCCATAGAACCATGGCAAGCAAGCAACATAACCCGGTTTGGATTGCCAAAGATTGGATGAATCTGGAGTTTATCTTTCAGAGAGCTGATATCATCCCATCCAGTCATAAAAACTAAAATACCACCAGGCCTCTCATTCTCACATAAATGGCAAAGGAGAGATTCTATGAGATTAAAACCAATACAATCAGGATTCCAACAAGATAAAGACTCTCGAGTCTCAGGGCTAAACTCCTTGAAATCAGCCGCTCTCAGTGCATCCTGTTTACATATAAGGGAAAAAAATAAATGAGGACCAAAAACGTACAACAAAACAAAAGTAGACCGATATTCTATTTCTAATACCTCCACAACAGACGCAATTTGGCTCTTCCTTTTTCTTGGGATCTGTTTGTTCATCTTCCACAATCTTTCTTGACCATAGTCATCAATTTGATTGTACGGAGTCAATCTGTACCTGAACATCTCCAGAATATCCTCTAAGAAATAACTACGAACTGGATACGTAAAGCCCTATAGTGAGTAAGAAAATAAAAGTAAAACATATTAGATCACTGGGGCTAAAGCCGCTAAACTGAGCAAAGATCAATCATCCCATAAAGATCAAATAGTTATTTCCTACTTACTGGAATGTGAATTACACCTGCCCCACCAAAGTATGACGAGAAAAGCTCAGCATCTAAAGTTGCACTCATCAGAATCAGCTTAAGCTCTGGGCGGCGTGGTAGGAGATCTTTAAGAATGATTAGCAAGAAATCTAAAACACAAAAATAATATAGTAAGAAATCGCATTCCACTTAAGCTCAAAAAACGAGGTGTTCCATGACAAGAAAAGTTATATACCTTCATTCATTCCACGCTCATGAATTTCATCCACAATAACATGAGTAACTCCTCTTAAACTTCGATCTACCAACAACCTTCTCAACAAAATGCCTGTGGTGCAAAACAGTAGCCGTGTATCTCTTCCTCTAACACCTTCCAATCTAACTTTATATCCAACCTTCACAAAATTACGGGGAAGAAAACAAGAAAGAGAACTTAACAGAGTGAGGAATTCCAAATATAAGGCTCCAAGCCAACTAGATATAGGAAAACTCACGGATTCACCCAACGGCTCTCCTCTCTCGCAAGCAACCCTCTCCGAAACAGACATAGCAGATATTTTTCTTGGTTGAGTACAGATGATATTGCATAAAGCTCCACGGTTTGCTTCAATCTCTGATTCTAAAATAAACTGTGGAATCTGTGTGGTCTTGCCACAACCTGTTTCTCCAGAGACAACAATAACCTGACATACCAAAAATGATGTGAATTATCGAAACAAATACAAAACCAACAAGACTGTAAAGTTAATATTCAATTTTCGATTTGATACAGATGTCACACGATTCTCTGCTTTGCATACCTGGTTTTGTGATATCGCTGACAGTACCACATCCCGCTGCTTATATGCAGGGAGACATCTGCGACATTCCAGCATTCTTTGACCTTCAACCGATTTCTAATCAATGAAAGAGAATATAAAACTCAACACAACGAAAATAAATAGTGGGATAGCTAGTTAAAATTAAGGACCTAACATAAATAGGTAGGTGACAATGCCTAACCTCCCAATAGTCTTGTCGTTCACGCAGCTGTAAGCTCCTCTGCCAAAGAATTTTGTCGAGCGCAGTCTTGCTGGCAGCCGGGAGCTCAGGTTGCTCAAGAAGCCCTTCATCGGTAGCCATACTGCTTGTGCTACTAGTTCTTGAGAAGGAATTCACAGGGATACCATCCGTCCTCTTTGATTTTTTACTGAGGTGTTCTTTGAGGTAAGCATCAACTCTTTTAACAATGTCCGTATGCACACTCACCTATCAATTTTGTTTTTTTTTTTTTTTTAACTTTTCTAAGAAACCATAAGAAAAGACAAGCCTATTGTATAATTCCAAGAGACGATGAGTCAAGAGGAGAGTAGATATTATTACCTCCCTCAGAGGTCTCTTGTCATCTAGATCAAACCTATAGTTGGGGAGTGGGATCTTACTGAACACAACAACCTTAGCATATGCATGACTGCCAAAAAAAAAGAAGAAGATTTTCTTGTGAGAAACAACCACCGGCTAGAACCTAAACCAGGCATAGAGTGTGATTGATTGATACGGATGGTTTACCTATACAATCCAAGACTTGTAGCGAGTGCAGCAAGTTTATCAAAATCCCTTCGATCTTTCTTCTCCCTGGAAATAACTTCTTGCTTTACAGAATCGCGCAAAAGCATAGACAAGTTCCTTCTCCATTCATCCAAGTTGGCACAATGAAATGCAACCTGCAAACGCATATCACTGACTCGGTGAGTAAGTAATTAACAAGACTTCACAGTAGGAAAGGAAGCGACTTGCGCAATAGGTGTTCAACTCAAACTGGATTCCAAGAACATGCGACTCAAAAACTAAATAATTCACCATTGCATGAGCATCAGTAAGCTTATAAAAAATCGAATTTTGAGGTCAACCCGTTGCATAGGTATTGAAGAGAAGGCGAGAAAGAGAGAAGTTACCGGCTCGGGGAGTTGAGCAACCTCGGAAACGCTGTCATCGTAGGCCGATACAAGGCGAGTAGGCAAGAATGGTGGCTTTTGCGATTGCGTGTGGGAGAGAGGAAGAGGATGAAAGGCGTAATCTGGAGGGGTGGAGCGAAGCCTTTGGTGAGGCGGAACGTAGAGGGAAGGATGAGGGAGACGATCCTTCATCGGAGATACCAAAGCAAAGGAGCAAAGCCGTTCGTCTCAGAAACCGAAAGTATTCTTTATGCGAGAGATCTCCGGCGAAAGGATTAAACTTTACTTACTGGACTCGCCGTGGCGACAACTAATCAACTTTACCAAAATACCCCTCTCAACTCCCTATATTTTTGGCAAGTCAAATCCCCTGAGGAAAGATAAGATTGATTTAGGATGTTTTCAAGTTTCCTTATTACGATCTCTTTATGTTGGGACCAAAATTAAACAAATCGGTAGGTATAACCAGGTCCGGCCCATTGAAAATCTTCCAAAACTAACTGAAGTTAACCGAGAGTTTCACGTGATTTGTATTAAAATGACAAATTCACCGTTATTGAAACATGAATTTTAAAAATTCATTTAAAATCCACTGTTATTGAATTTGACATTTCTTAAAGTACTCTGAAATCCACTGTTATTGAAAATATTTTAAGTTGTGGAGTTTTAAAGTTTTCAGGTGATTTTAGGGTGTTTGGGTAGGATTTGTTAGTTAAAAAAATTAAAACCTAAATCCCATAGTTTTAGGTGATATTCTAGAGTAGTTTAACAAAAATCACTTAAATCTCTGCAACTTATTGAAATCATCTAAAATCCCATTAAAAATCAAATCACATCAAATGTTAAATTGAAAACATCCCCCTTAGTTTTATTTTGGTTAGAATTCAAGCTACTTTGGTTCCTTTAGTTTATTTGGTTAGTTTGATTAAAAATATAAGTAGGATTGATATGGTTTTGTTAAACTAAACCAATTGTTGGTATCAATAACCTATAGCTGGATTTTTAAAATATGTCAAATTGAATCAACACTTATAACCGAACTTAGGGCTTGACAGGTGTAACTGTAGTGGTTGCGGGATAGTTGCGATTTTAACCGTTATTAAGAGATTGTACGACTGATACATTGGTTAGAAATTAGTGCGTTTGTGAGATATTTATAACTGGTTAACTACCAAATGCAACAGTGGTTAAATAATAAATTAACAATGTATATATTTTTATAATTATAAAAATATTAAAAATCATATTATTGTAATAAATATAAAATTATATTATTATAAAAAATTATAGAAAATTTTTTAAAATTTTTTTATAATATAAATTAAAATTATATATAAAAAATTATATATTATTTCAATTTAAATTTTTAAATGAATATTTTTCTTTTTATATTTATATAGTTTTTAAAAATTGGTTTATCCTCCTGTAAGTAAATGATATCTGAAATCAATTTTTGAATTCAAGAGAATTAGAAAGGTTTGACGTGATTTAGAGTGTTTTCTGTTATTGTAGCAAAACACCAACAATCTGTATCAACCGCAAAAATTGTGTTTGCGGGTGATAGCGGAGAAACCAGTTATGCCTTAGTTATGCCTTAAGCTAAAAAAAAAAATTGGTTCGGATCAAAATACCGGTTCCGATACCTCCTTTTCTTATCAGTTGGGGCTAAGAAAAGTGCTCAAATAAATCGTAAAATTGGGACAACGGTGATTAATTATTGGGCCAAATGACAATGGGCTCAGTTGTAGTTAAAGCTGCATGTTAACAAGATAAGCCCACAACGACTTGGCACATATATAAATCTGTAATTTCTCTCGCTGTATATGTTACAAAAGCACGCATGATTGATGGTGCCGGTCCTGATGGATTTTTTTTTTTTTTGAGCAATCCGGTCCTGATGAATATACGTCCAAATATTGGTGTTACTTGTAACATGTCAGGAAGATGTAAAAGAGGAGAACAAGCTAAGGAGATTGCAAGTTCCCATGAACGTTGCGAAAGATGAGAAAGTGGCAACATATTTTGAACATTAGTGTTTTTAATGAAAGTTAATGTCATTTTGTTTTTACCAATTTTGTTAACACTAATTTTCTCACTGTTTTATCTATGACATAGCATTTGTTGTGTGATTTATCGCGTTGGGACACACAACATTCAAAATTCAACTAATCCTTAACGATACATAATTGATGTGCTTACGTCTCTCTTTTGTAATCGCAACTCTTAATAACGTCATTTTTTTTTGCCAATGGTTTGTGGAAAAAAAGGTTAACATAATGCCAATCTTAGAAATAAGGTGAAGATATAATGTCAGTCTTAATCAGGGTATGAACTTAGATTTTTTTCATATAATAAAGACAAATTTGAAATTAGCTAATTAAAAAACATGCGTAAAGTTCCTTTCTCTCTGAATGGCCTGACCTCATTACTCATTAGTCATCATAATGTACCCAGATCTTCTAGAGACTTCTTCTATACTGCCTATAACAAATCCTAGAATAAAATAACACGTGCTGTTGTCGTTGGAGAGATCTATGATGAAACACACTTTGGTGATGATATTGATAGCTAAGAATTTTAAACGATAAAACCCCTAAAACGCGTCTTGATCGCAGTTCACATTGCACATGTCACTCGAGAAGACTTTACTCTCAGATCTTTCTAGGTACTTGTGTTCACACTTCGCCACGCTCCGCTGAAGACGATTTTATTTTAATTTGTATTTTGTAATTTAGCAGATGATTTACCAGTTCAGGAAAAACAAAAACTGTTATTTGTCCTCTAATACAAATTGAGTATTGACTGGTTGGTGCGTGGTGAGATTATAGGACCGCGTTATTTTGCTTGTTTGGCAATTCTTATACAAACTTCTTTTGTCATTTCTGCATCTCTTCTTCGTTCGTCTTTTTCAATGTTTACTTACATCGATTGTTAATTGTTTGATTAAACAAGAACGTGGACCGATCGATTGGTCATAATTAAATGCGCTGATCATCAACTACCAATAATGGAGCTGGAATTTGGTTTCTAGATTTATGTGAGTGAATAGCATTTTTTATGTGAAAACATATTCACCTTCGAATCCTGGCATTTTATTATTATTGGCATCGATGTCTGTATTTGTAAAACTGAAATGAAAAAGAGGAAGAGGATATAAAATCAAATTAACAAATGAATACAATTGGGTTTAATTCAAATTAATTGCTTATGTTTGTTATAATTTGTGATGATTTTTGTTGAAATAACACTTTCTAAAGTTTTAGATATCTAGTAGACTCTGTTTGAATTAGAACTTGATAAAAAAAATAGGAGTACTATTTTATGGAATAAATTTACTTTTAAATATTAGCAAAAAAGTGAAACATTTTTAAAAAAATCACAAGGTCAAATATGTTTTACTTATCAGACTATCTCCACTCCACCACTGTATGGAAAAATATAAAATCCACTTCCACTAGAAATCCTACAATTCAAATGATCAAATATTTAAAGATTTTTATTTATAGTCGATTCTAAATTTAAAACTTTTGGAAATTTATGTCAATATTTAGAATATAATATGAGTTACATACTAAATTTGTATCCTTATGTTTTAATATATTCAACATCTTATATATTAAAACAGAAGTCACAACCTTGATTCATGTTTGATTATTTTAAAAATGGACCTAATAGACATATTCTTAGAACTTCGTGTTACATTTATTCTCTAATCTTATCATTTAAATTTTGGGCTTAACAGAAATTTTTATTGGGCTATCAATAATTGGATTTAAACAATAAATGATTCATTGGATTTATAGATAATATAAATTAAATAGATATAATTTAATGTTGTAATACTATACCTCCATATGTTAATTATTTAAATATTTATTGATGTTAACTTTTAAAATTATAAATATTTTTTAAATAACAAAAATCATATTATCTAACAATAATGATTAATCTTTACTACCTTAAATCAATGAAAACAAATTTAAAACTATATAGTTTATTTTAAAAACTAAACAAAAACTAAATGTTTAATTATTTACTCGATAATATAAATCTGTGAAGCGAAAAGTCTAATTTTTTAAAAAAATTCTAAATTTGTGAAATGTTACAATATCTTTGAATATGACAATAAAACAATATTTTACTAATCTTTATATATATAGTTACGATTTTAATAATGAAATAATAATCCGAAAATATATATATATATATAGAAGAAGATACTAATACATGTGAAAGTTTGAAACAATCTATTGAATAAAAAAATATACCGTAAACTTATTATGTTTTAAAAATTGATAGATACGTATATATTATATTTATAATATATACCAATTTAAAATTAAAAATAAAATGTTTATATAAAAATAAATGAAAACAACTGTGCGGATCGAGATCTAAGAGATCTAGTATCTAATTAAAAGAGTGATAAAGGATTAGACACGCACACGCTATTAATAGCAAAGATTCCATTGGAATCACAACCACGGAATGAAGATGACAAGATGGAGGAAGGTGGTGAGTGGTTTAATTAGGCTTTACTAATTATGGTGATGTTAAAACGTGATGAAGATGTTAAATTGAGAGAGGGGTCAAATAATAGGGTATAATTAGGTCAAAGAGAGTCGATGTGGTTGTCGTTGATTGGCATCAGATATCTTAATCACAACTTGTGTCTATTTTTATGAGTCCCTTGGATCTCCATATCTTTTTGGACGGCGGGACACCTAAAACCTCTCCCTTAATTTTTTAAAACTATATTTTAAATCATGTCTTTTTAATTGAATTAGTGTTTAACGAAATAAAAAATTAATATCATTCATTCATAGGTAGCACGAAGTGAATACTTGAGTTTTCTTGCATCAACAGAACGTATAATTGGACATATACAGAGCATTGAAACAAATATATATGTGTGACGGGGGAGACGGGAAGCGAGGCGAGGATCGTGCTAAATCATTCGTTGAGTCCACAAATGAATAAATCTGAGCTCTAGTAATAATTAAAAAGAATAACCACAAGGGAAGGGGATAATTAATTAGTTGGTTCCCTGTCAGTTGTTAATTAAGAATAATCGGGAACCGCCCATTTCCATTTTATATTCCGTAAAAGGCTTCTTCTTCAATGTTCTACACTTCAGTAAATCATTATAGTATAACGTTGATGGATTAATTATTTACGTGAAAGAGTACCTAATTAGCTTAGATTAATAATGTGTATAATCCAAGGAAGGTCGACGCTATCACAACTATTTCCATGTTGGGAAATTCTAAGAAGTGGTCGATATTAGAGAGATGTAATGTAATCAAGAATCTTGACGACAATTTTTAAACATGGTACTCTTTATTATCATCCGAAGCGTTTTAATTTCTCATATAAAGCTCTGTTGATTTTGCATATTCAATCACATCATACAAGTATTTAGTAATAGACTAATAATAGTATAGTTTATAGTTTTGGGAGATTAGTCTAGAACTGAAATTGTGTAGTTAATGTGATTTATAAGAATAAACATTTTGAGTGTTACCATGAAATTCCACGTAACATAAGAACCGTGACACATTAGATACCACCATTTTGTTGATAAAAAAAAGATACAACCATTTTTTCAGTTTTTGTTTCTGGTTCCAAAACTCAATCATTGAAGGCCTCTTGATGTGGTTGGTCTTTCGGAGTACAGAGTAGTAGCTAAAGGCTAAAGGTTAGAGAATAGCGTCATCATCATCTTCCGTGTGAGATTCAACCATGAACCGCTTTTGACATTCTTTAATTTCATATAACCGAAAAAGTTGAGGTCCTTGGAGAGTGGGGGGGGGGGGAAATGAAAATACCAAATCTTTTGGGCACATTTGTAATAAAATAAAATTATTGGGGGTGAAGAATAGTATGAAGATGGAAGAAAATGAACTGATGTTGACAGGGTTAACATAAAAGCAAAGAGAAGGGTCCCGCAACACGTGGCCTGTGTGTCGTTCCTCTCTCTCTCTCATCTTCTTGCATATATAAAGAGGAGGAGAGCAGATTGGAGAAAAAATAAAATAGCAAATCCCTAAAACTGAATCGGATTGAGCAGCAGCAGCACACAATCTCACATCTTGTAGAAGAAGAAGGAGAAGATGGGGTTACAAGGTCAACTCTCCGACGTCTCCTCCGATTCAATCCCTCTGATGCTCGTCGCTCTCCTCGCCACTCTCTTCAAACACGTCCGCTCCTTCTTCCTCCGCTTCTCCGCCCTCTCCGTTGTCGTCGACGATGCTGCTGCTTCTGCCTCCGTTACTTCAGGACTCGCGAACCTCGCCGTACTCGCAGACCAGCTCAAACTCAACAGACTCTTCTCCTACAGCTACGTTGGTAACGCCGCCTCGGACTGCATCGTGTGTTTGTCTACGCTTAAGACCGGAGAAGAAGTGAGGAAGCTGGATTGCAGACACGTGTTCCATAAACACTGTTTGGAAGGTTGGCTCCAGCATCTTAATTTCAATTGCCCGCTTTGTAGATCTACGTTGCTTGGCCATGGACATGGAGAAGGTGGACCGAGCTCTCTTCACTCAGCAGCCACTGCTTCTCGTTGAGTTTCTTTTTTTTTTATGATAAAAAAAAAAAAAAAAGGAAAGAGAGAAGAAGAGTTTGGGCGTTTTTTGATCTCGTTGCTTTCTCCTCTTTTCTTTTGGGTGTGATTATTTCTTCAAAGAGGGGATTTTTCGAAATTCACTTCTTTATATATATGTTTTCGTTTCTTTTTTTTTTTGAGGAATCTCGAATTCTTTTTGTTTTTCAAATTTTCGGAGTGTGTGTGTTGATGTAAATCTTTAGTATGAGAAGTGTTGTTAGTCTTTTGCGTTAAGATTTGTGTCTTGTTCAGATTTAGGAAAATTAAAAGCTTTGCATTTGTGAGCATTTCAAATTATTTGGATATGACCTCGATCAGTCCTGGATTTAAACACATCAGCAACAGCATTTGCCATGTCTATAGTTTTGCACATAAGTTCAATGCCATAGGGCCTTCCTTCTGGGAGTTAATTCCAAAGTTTACCTTAGACTAAGCCCAACCCAACCACAAGCTTAATCCTAATTAAAATATATATTAACCAAACACACAAATCAACACAATAGCCAAACTGAAACACAACGTTTTATTCTTTGGTTAGTCGGATCTCGGAAGATTCAATTATTATAATAAGGAAAACAAACAAACTTGGGAATTGGCAAATCACATGCCTCCCTGTTTGCAAACAAACAAGTCATTTTGTTGAGCTCAAATTCTACAACTAATCTCATTTTCACATCAAAAAGTCAATTATTGAATCACAACTACTCGACTTAAAAACCAAAATGGGAAGTGTCTCCATTTGTTTTCTACTTACAAAAACGTGAGGTTTTGAATTTTGGAATAGTGGACTACTTGTGTGTAATGTAGTGCGCAAGTTGAATCCTACATAATATTTTCCCACACAAGAAATCACAATATCATACAGTTACTTCTTTCTTCCTTTTTTTTCCAAATATAATTGGTTAAGCGTAGAAGAGTCTAGTAGTTGAAAAGGGTTTTGAAATACAAACAAGAAAAGCTTTAGGCGAAACAATCTAAAGTTAGTCGGTAGAAATTTGTAATTTGCAGGGACTATAAATTGAACAAACCTCAAAACAGATCAGTAGTTTTTTTTCTTTTGGTTGTTGAGAGTATAGGTTTTGAATTTTGGAAGTAGTGGACTTGTTGTGCCTAATGTAGGTACAGTGCGCAAGTTGACTATAAGGCTGATTTAACATTTCTCTTGACTATAAGAAAGAAAACCATCTTGTAGTTTGACGTCCATATTATTAGTTTCAACTAGTTAGGATGTAAAATATGAAATAACGGAATTCGTTGAACGTGAAGCTGGAATAGCTCAGTTGGTTAGAGCGTGTGGCTGTTAACCACAAGGTCGGAGGTTCAACCCCTCCTTCTAGCGTTTTTGATTTTGTTGATTTCCAGGCCTATGAGATGAGATGATGATTGTTATTCTAAATTATCTTAATAGTTTACTATGTTTCTCATCCCCTTAGTATTAAACCAGGAGCATTCTTAAAAACTAACCTTATCTTCATGTATCATTAACCAAAATATCATTTTTTTGTGGCAATACCATAACTATTCTCACACCCTATAATTAAAAATTATTTTCTTACTAAACTAATTATATACATTACCATTGTTCTTTAAATTGTAGCTTAACATAATATATTATATGCTTCCTAATTAGTAGATAACAAAACCGGTTTACTTATTAGAGATCCGCACCATGAAACCGATTATCTAATATCAACAGTTTTATATCAACCTTTTTAGTATGTTTTTGGAATAACCGCCTTAGTATATTTCGTCAACATATCTAAACTAATCTATATCAATATCAAAAGTTTAATAATTAGAGCACTTTACCTGGAAGACTAAATATATCACTGTGTTGAAAAATTTCGAATGAGTAAAACTATCTTTTAATTATGTGTTACTAATAATTAGAATAATCTTAATTGTATAGTTATGGCGTATATGAATTAGTGGTCAGCCATAATCCACCCACAATTGTCGTACGCATGCCATCAAATTGTTTTGGAATAACCGTTTTAGTATGTTTCGTTATAATCTTTTTTTATTTCGTTTGTTTTTTGGAGTCACTGTTTTTATAATATTGTTTTTTCGGAGTCATACTTTTTGACTATGTTTTTGATTGATTTTTAATTTACTTTCATTGACTACAAATATAATTTTAGACCAACAGATTTGATGATTGATTATTAATTGATTGATTTTTTGAATCAATTCAAAATCTTGGTTTCGTTATTTTATAAAACGTGAAAAGAACATCTAACTCAAGGCATTTTTTAAAATTTTGGAATCAATTTTGGAATCAATTCATAATTTTCATTTATTGATTTTTCTAAACCATCAAGTAATTTACATCAATTAGGGTTATATAAAAAGAAAGTTAGATTATGGATCCAAATTTGATCTGCGTTGATTGATTAGAATTCAAGTGTTAAGGCAAGTTTTAGCTATGCATTGGAGCCAAATTATGTTATATTAATTAGGGTCTGACTGGTGACAGTTCGGGAAACAAGAGAAACAAATAAAAAAAGAATGTTCGGGAATAAAATAGCAGGAATGAAAAAGAATGATTGTTCCTTATCAATTTTAACAAAGAATAATTTTGTTCTTTAATTCTCTACAAAAAAAGAATGAAAAGGAATGAGAGGAAATTATTATTCCCTGTGTATGGTGATTTTTTTTAGAAACGTTAGAGAATGCATTATTCCTCGTTGTTCTCTGATCACCATTAATACTCTTAGTGAATAGTTTATATAATTGTGGCGATTTGCTTTCATCAGATTAACCCTGGCTCCGTATCATTACATTTCGTTTAGTGATTTGTTAATATAAAATGATATGTAAGCAGAGACAAACCGCGTTAATGGGAACTCTCTATGTTTTGTGCTCATCCGCAATTTTCTAAAATCAGTGGTCACCCAAAATGTTCATTCGTGATTAAATGATAGAATATAGGGATATTCATATGTTATTTTTGTAGATATTATACCGTAAATATCTTAACAGTATTCCACGTTCTTTGTAACAACTTAACAAGATTCCGAAAAATTGATTATGTTCGAGTAGAAAAGGATGACAATGCTGAGAAATCTGAATTTTTGACATGTGTTCTTCATTCGAAAAAAAATTGTTCCAAATTTTAATTTGATTTCGAATATATGAATGGGTCGAGTCGGTCGGGTCTAAACTCAAATAATCCATGCCTGGGTTACCATCAAATAACCGAATGAGTTGGTTTTTGAAAATGGTTCAATAATTTGACCCAATATATGGTTTACTTAGGTAATTATTTCAAATTTTGCTGGGGAAAATTATTCTTTACTATCCATTTCAAATTAAAATAAGTAAATAAAATTATTATTTTAACAATGAGGACATATCAGATAGCATTTTAGTTCAAGGCTCATTTTAGCCGGTCGTCCATGGGAATTTAGGAATATGAGATGATGTTGTTTGTTTGTAAAAACACAAGGAATATAAGATAATTTGCCGTTCAAAAAAAAAAGGAGAAGATGATTGTTTGTTTGTATATATCAAACGGTAGATTACATCTTGAATGCCTTTACTATATATAAATAAGAAAACAAACATGAAACAACCCCAAAATACTATAAAGTTGTTTCAGCTAAGAATGTTGGAAACTGGACCAGTAAACCAATGGCGGGCGCTTATAAGCCAGTACGAGAGGATTATGGCCAACAAGCCAGCCACTGCCACTGGAGTGTAGTTAAGTGTCTCCGCCGTTATGGGATATGCCACGGGAAGTGAGAAGAGGACGGAGATGGTTGCAACCCATATGACTGCCACCCACCCGACAACGTTTCCGTACCTCCCTAGGCTGAATGGTCCAGCCACAAAGGTTTTGCGTGACAGCGTCACTCTCAAAAAGATCGGTAATGCGTATGCTATGTACAGTCCAATGGTTGCTATCGACACCATTGCTTGGAACGCCACTATACTCCCCAGTGACTGCCAGTTTATATCACATCACATCACATCACACATACAGACACAAAGAGGAGGAAGAGAGAAGAGGGCTTACGGTGAGGGCCATACAGAACGATATGGAAGCAGAGAGCCAAACCGCGTTAACAGGAACCTCTCTGCTGTTCACTTTGTGCCATAAGGGAGAAAATGGCATTGCTCCATCTCTCGAAAACGCATACGCCATCCTGATCATATCCCATATACATATGATCAAAATCCACTAAGTCCCCAAACCAAACACAAAGACATACATACCTAGAATTGCTGGTGACAGAGCTCATGCCACAGAAAAACACAGCAACAGCAACAATGCCTAAGCACACGATTCCTCCTGTACCACTCCCAAACCTGCTCTTGAAAGCTAAGTAGAAGATCTCAGCGATGGCGTACCCACCAGAGTTGTTGGTCTCAGTCAGGAGGTAAGGTATGTCTGTGACAGCATAGCTTATGCCCAATATATAACCCCATCCAAACAGTATTGATATCCCAATTGCACTTATTATTCCTCTTGGACCATTCTTGTCTGCGTCAATTGTCTCCTCAGTCTACAACAATTTTTATCTCATTACACCATCAAGAAAAGCTTAACACAATCATAAAAACAGAACCCACACTCACCATGTGGGCAGATGCATCATATCCTGTGATGGTGTACTGGCTCATGAGGAGTCCCAAAACGAATATGTAAGCGTAGCTTGTAATGCCGAGTCCATTGTCAGTGTTGAAGTTAGTGAAGACAAACTTAGTTGTGGCTCTCTCGGTAGAAACCACAGGGATCAGGATCATAAGCACCAGAACCCCTTACATAAGAGATATTTACTTGGTTACTTATTCTTTTTTGAGACTCAAACACACAAACAAAGAGATGAGAGGTACCAAGTAGATTCCAGAGAGCAGCGAGCTGTCCAATGAAAGACAAGACGGAGATGGGGAGGCTGTTGAGAAGTGCATGTATGAACAAGATCCCCCCATGGATAGCAATGACTACATAGTCCGATCCTTGGTATCCTCCGCCATTTTTACCGCCGGTGGAGAGAAGCACGATCACTTGAATCAGCTGTGCCAGAGAGAAGTCAACGCTCGCAGTAACTGCCCACTGCAAACACACAACACAATCTTTGTATTTTAGTCAGACAAAGTAAAGTTTGGTCAGAATTGTCATACTACACCTGACCAACGATGTTGAACCTGAAAAAAACCGACACACACGAAATTAGAGAGACGCTTGCTTAATGATCGAGAGAGAAAGAGAAAGAGAAAGAGAAGCAAAGATTCATGCACCAGCCGGTCAACCAAGAGGCAAGAGGAGCCCATCGAGGGCCAGCGAGCATAGCACTCCAGTAGTAGAGACCACCGGAAGTTGGGTACGAGGAGCAGATCTCAGCCATCGACAACCCCACGCACATAGTGAACACTCCAGCCACGAACCATCCGTAAACCAGAGTAACCGTGCCGCCGAATCTCAAACCGGTGTTGTACGTTGTAGTGATCCCCGTGAGAACAGATATGATGGAAAATGAGATGGCGAAATTGGAGAAGACCCTGAAAAGTCAAAATGTTTTAGCAAAGAAAATTCACCACTAGACTAAAAAAAAAGAGAAGGGATAGAGGAGAGACAGACGAGAGGTCACGCTTCAGCTCTTGCTTGTAGCCGAGCTCCTTGAGGCGGGCTTGGCCGGAGTCCATGGAGGGAGTTAAAGACTGATCACCGGAGAATCCTCCCATAGTTGCTCCTCCCTCCAAAGGTTGTTGAGATGTACGAATCGAATGAGATATTTATTCTGTTACACACACATAGCATACCCCTCAAAAGATCCAACCTTTTTTCCCATTTTCTTTTTAGTTTAAACTTTAAACTAAAAATGGGAAAAATATTTTATTGGTAGGTGTCTTAATACGACCAAAGTACCAGACTATACCTTTGACATCTTTGTTTCTTTTAGCAAAACAGCTGTTTAAACTAGAATCTCGAGATTCTCAAGTCAAAAAACGTTGATTTACTTACAAAATGTAAAAGAGTACACGTAGAAGTCACACACATGCAAACTATAGCATCCACACACACACTCACCACGCCCAAAAAGAAAAAAAAATTAAATCATCTTGGAGCAGTGGAAGTGCCAGACTCCATGTTTTCAAGAGACGTTGGTTCCACCTGGAGAGACATTGTCCTCATCGCATCACCATTTTGTTGCGAACCCCGTTCCTGGGCTGCTACGAAATAAGCGTAGGGACCCCATCCTTCTTCATGGTAAGGGTTGGGATAAAACTGACGGTAACAGAAAGCAGCAACAAAGAGACCAATGAGACCTCCAGCGAATACGTCTTGCCAGTGGTGCCAGTAGTCATCCACACGCGATATCCCCACGAGGCAAGCCGCGAGGAGAGGAGCGAACACGATGCAGAGCTTAGCCACGTGTCCTTCTCTGTTAAAGGCCTTGATTTTACCAGACAAGTAAAGCGAGAGGAAGCCAAGTCCCGCGAACGACCAAGACGTGTGTCCACTCGGGAAGCTTTTGTGACCTTCCTTGACTTCTCCTGGTTCACCATGGCATACCACACCGCCCAAAGCATCGTACAGCTCTTTCCCGTCAGGGAAGCAACGCCAGTAGAAGTTAGGACGAGGACGTCCTGTTGCTAGCTTAATCGAGTCTGTAATGATACCAGTTATCAAAACGGTGAAGAGTAAGCCGATGATGCTGTGGTGCAGATCGTAAACACATGTTCGTTTCACGTAGAAGCAGACGAATATTATGATAGGAAGCAGAACAGCGTAGATTGGGACGGACCAAACGGGGATGGTGTTGTCGTTGAAAGGGTACTTGAGATCTGTCATCATGTCTTTACCGACGTATCTGTAGAAAGGAGAGATGAGTTGCAAGCCGATCTCGATGGCCACCAGGATCACGAGTATGATCCAGTCGTGTTTGTGTTTGGAGGCGAGACCTCCTCCGTGGCTTCTTATTGTGTGAATGCCGAGATCTATCTCCTGCATCCTCCCTCTCTGCGGCTCTTGTTCCTGTTCAAAAACACACAATCAAGTTAGTCAGACTTTTGTAATATAATTGGATCAAAAAGGGATTTGTGTATAATACTACTTGAGGATTAGGGTTTGAAGTCTCTGTTAATAACGGAATGCGATTCATTCTCCAATCTCCCAGTTTCTCAGTATATTATCATTATTACTTTGTTATTACCACGACAAGACTTGCTCTATACATCCAGCCAGTTTTGTCTGTCTGATTCGCTGTGCTAAGCACACTGTTCCATTAACTAGATTTTCGTTGACTTTAACCTAACTTAGCAAGTTTTTTTTTTTTTTTTTTTCTAACTTAGCAAGTTGACATTTTCTTTTCTTTTTTTTTTGAAAAGAGAAGACAAACAGAGAGGAGAGTGTCGATAAGGTTTACCTGAGTATTTCCCCAGAACTTGAGAGGAGCGAAAAGCGATCCAAGTACCATCGGAACAATGAAGATTTTGATTACGCTTCTTCACTACGGAGATATCGAGGCTTACAAGCGCAGTGCGGAACGGAACCAAAAATAGAAGCTGAGAGTAGTTGCAGAAGAAGAAGAAGAAGAGGGATGGGAATGGGAGTGAAGACGCGTTTTGTCTTTATTAAATTTAGCAACTTTTTGTCGGAAAACGTCGATAGAGGTGTTTGTCGTGTTTCTGCTGGACGGTTTACAGAAACAGGGGAGTTGATAGAACTTCCTCCTCTTCTTCTTCGTCGCGTTAGATTAAACGCAGTTTTCGTGTTTGACTTTTTGACTTCTCTTACCGGTCTAGTTCGGCCTTCTCTTCCACACCGCGTGGGTCCTACTTTTCTTTTAAGAAATATTTTAAAGCATATATGGGCCTGGGGCTGGGAATATCTATCTACATGGGCTTTTAATTAGCCGGATATGTGGGCCTTTTATCCCTCTTTGCCTTGTGGGACAACACTCGCACCTACTTGACCGCACAGAGTTTGGAAGCATCCTCATAACATTTTCTTCAACTGCACTGAGAATCATTCGCAAATCACAACTACTAGGAAAAATTCAGATTCGATGCAAACTCTTCAGTCTCCTTTCAACTGATATTGTTCTTATTATTATTATAAATTGTTATATTCTAGATATCGCATTATCGGATATGGCACTGATTTTCTAGATAAATGCGAATATAAATCAGATTTCGTTTTAGTTAAGATCCCCCCCAAGGGAGAGAATCTAAAATATCTTTTAGCTAAAAAGGAAATGAAGTAATCCAAAATTGGATCTCATTGATGGAGAAAGTAGAAATTACTGTTTGTGAGTGCCAAAAAGAGGATGAAGTCAAGTAATCAGGTAAAAAAAGTCACAAGTCTGTTTGGTTTTATTCTGGAGTACATTGCCAACTTGCTCTGACCTGAGTGATGCTTTGTTTTTATTTTAGCCTTGGGGTATTTCAAGAAATTGTTTCATTTCCCATTCCATCTCTAATTCTTTTAAAATATTTTTTATTCATTTGTTTTATTCAGACAAGTATAAAAAGAAATACAGTAAGTATTAAATAAATTGTCTAATTAAATATTTAAACCTCGATTTTCCTTATTTTCAAGTCTTCAGAAATTTCGAAACTTCCCTATTTGTTCTCTTAGATTAGCCGAAATATTTATTCCAAATTAAAACCTTTACTTAACTTTTTAAAGTTTAGCTAACTGTTTTGAAATCCCTCTCGTTGCCCAAATTTCCGTTTCAGTTTTACTCCCTCCGTTTTTTTATATAAGTCGTTTTAGAGAATTTTTTATGTTCCAAATTATATGACGTTTTCGGTTTTTTATGTAAAATTTATTAACACTTAATGTTATATGACCAATGAAAATATACCTTCTATTTTATTATTGGTTGATTTGTGGTTAGGTAAATAATTAATGATGTTTTTGTTTAGAAAATATAAAAAATTAATGATTTCTTAATCTATGTGCACAATTCTAAAACGACTTATATTAAAAAACGGAGGGAGTATCTGTTTTAAAAAAAAAATCCCAAATACTGAACTGAAAATTTTAAAGATTATCACTAGAATTCTCAAATGATTAATTTCCTATTAAGGGGGATTTTATTCGTTTCTATCTTTAAAACAAATGTACACCAATTAAAAATTAAAAGATTTACAAAACTGTCACTTTATGGTTAACTTTTTCCACATTCTTCGCATCTTCACCAGCCAGTAATCTCCATAATGTGTAGTATTTACTGCTTTGGAAAAGAATAGTAAAAATAACTATTCAAAGGCAGAAATAATGATGAGTAAAAAAATTGTAGATTATTTTGTCTGTGTGGAGTGAGTGGGTCCAGTAAGTGGTGGGCTTCTTCCTGGTCCACGCTTAAATTGGCGATACATATTTTCTTTGCATACATTATGAACTTCTTATACTTTACAGATTTTACCTGATTATTGCCTATGCCTTTGCACTCACGACTCAACAACACACCCGTTTTGTTTAGTGCCGGAAAACATAAAGAAAACAGTGAAGAATGCTTCTCAGTTCAGTCTGCAAAAACAATATTCATGTAATTCTTGTCTTGCTAATGGGAGAATGGTTTTAAAAGGTTTTCTATTTGAGGTAAATAAATAAAATTTTAAGGTTTGTAAAAAAGAAGAAGTCAGTTCGAAGGTTTTGAACGACATCTCGGCCTCCGAGACACCAAAAATTTACAAGAAAACTGTAAAACGAATAATACTTAATAAGTACAAATAAAGTATAGAGTGAAGCTTGTTGCCAGCTAAAGTTAGCTGTTTATTTGTTGGACCTACCTTTACTATTCTTTTTTTGTTTCCTTCATTTCTGCATTTCATTTTTGCTTATAACGTCGTTTAATCATATCATCACTCTGTAACGCACACACATTCACGTCTGTTTTGTATATTTGATTGTAAAATTCACTCACGTTATAGAAAGAAAAACGTCGATTCTATAAACCAGTCTTTATAGAAGGTGAATACACAAGTTTGTTTATTCTCTTCAACAATTAGATGTTCCAGTTTTGATCCAATTCAAGCTTAATTCATCATCTTATGTTTATGCAACTTTTCTTTAATTCTATTTATCTTATCGCCAAATGTTTTATTGATATATGAAGTGGATAAGTCAATTTTTTATTTCCATGAAATGTTAACGTGGTGGACCATCCACGAACTAGTTCTGTAATTGTATTTGTATGTGTAGATACATCCCGATCATTTTCCTTAAGAAATGAAAGGAAAGTATCTAACTATTTTGGGAATTTCAGACCTCACATCTCTGTCAAAAACAACCTCTTTTGGAAGCATATGTGATCTTATGGTTCGTTTGTATGAAATTAACGAACGTTAGTTTTTCTTTTGACGAAAACGTAACGTTAGTTTTGAAATGGACGTTACTTGCTTTTTCTCAATATATGTTCATTGATGATATTTATTTACTTATCTTAAAAATTGTCGTAATCTTCTTCGCCCAGCGAATTAAATAATCAGGTCATGTATTATTATTATTGGCATAGCAAGAGAGTTGACCTGGTGAGAAAATATAGATGATAAACTTGATAGATCAAGTTTGACTAAAACTCAAACAAAAATAAAATAATGGGACACAAAATAATGCACATATAAGGTTTTAAGGAAGAACAAATTAAGCTGGATATGTTTCAATAAAACAAGTCAAAAAAAGGGAAAAAGTCAAATTCTCTCTGACACAACTCCCAATGCAAAACTGTTGGAATGTTCCTGCTCTTAATTCCGGCGAGAAACCACCGGAGTTTGCTGCTGGTGAACCCCCTCCCCACCCTTTCCCTCCCGATCCACCTGACCCCTCCTCCCCTCTCTCTCCTGTAAACTTTCCCCCCTTATCTTCTCAATCCTCAACTGTTCCTAAGCGTATCAAACGCCAAGGTCCTATCTCTTCCTCTGCTCCAGTTGATAACTCTAACCTGGGCGTTTCTACTACCGTTATGGCACCATCAGTGGTCTCTACTAACGGAACGGCAGGTCCTCAAAAACCTGTAAACACATTCTTTACCCAAAATTTTGAAACCCTATCTGAAACCTTATCCAGAACAGTGAAACCCCCAAACCACATTTCTGGAAATCATTCCCAATCAGGAAGTGAGTTTGCTCCTTCTTCAGACTCCCCTTTCACTACCATCCCTCCAAACTCGTCTTCCCCTTTGCTCACAAACAGAGCCTCATCCTCCCCCCCAGCTGTACCTCCCCCACTACCTTCACAACCTCCAATTACCCCCTCTCAACCTCCCCCCTCTCCTGCTGGTGTGCCTCCTCGTGCTCCAGCCCCTTCCCTTGTAGAGAAAATCAGAGCTGCAGAAGACAAAACACTGAAACGTCTGGCGCCAGTTACAATCTCTCCAACAGGACGGCCTCGTGTGCTGATTCCTGACTCAGAATTTGAAAAAGGCGCGGAGCTTCACAAAGATTTTATCATCTGTTTCTACAATGGCAAAGCTCCGCCGTTCAATCAAATTCAAAGTGTATTTAACCATCTATGGGGCAAAGGAAAAAGGCTTGAAATTCATAATAACCCTCTAAACCGAACCACCATTGTCAGGATCCAGAGTGAGTACCTGAGGCAAAAGATACTGGAAAAATGTGTGTGGTATGTCGGTGACACCATGTTCCATACTGCTTTATGGTCTAAGGTTAGGTCCTTGACAGCTCCGCCGATAAAAACACTCAGAATATGGGCTCACCTCACAGGTGTGCCGCTTGATCTAAGGCATCAGGCTGGGTTGAGTCTGGTTGCTGGCTTGGTTGGAGAGCCCAAAGAAACAGATGATTTCACAAAAAACATGGTCAGCTTAACCCTCTCTCATGTAAAGGTGGAAGTAGACTTAACTCAACCATTACCTTCTGTTGTTGAATTTGAGCGTCAAAGTGGAGAGGTAGTGGAAGTTTCTGTCCATTATCCTTGGGTGCCTCCCACTTGTTCCCACTGTAAGGAGCTAGGCCACATTGCGCGTAATTGTCTCACTTACACTCCCCCTGCTCAAGATTCAGAGGAAGATCCTCCTTCAGCCACTTCAAAAACTGCAAAAAAGAAACAATCCAAAATCTACCGACCTGTAAATCCTTCTGCTGATAACCCCACCCCTTCTACTCAACCCCCCTTGAATGGGTCAAAGGGTTTATTGGCTACTCCTTCAGTTTCTGTTACTACTCCTCCTCTCTTAAACCCTCCCCCCCCCTCCGTTAAACCCTCTACCCTTACTTCCAACTCAGCCCACTGTCCCTATCGCTCCCCTCGTTCCTATGGACGTTGTATTCTCCTCTCCTGACCCTAAACTGCGACCTTCTCTCAAGCGATCACGCTCTTCACCCACCTTATCTCCACCTCTTTCTTCAAATCCAAACCCGTTTTTAAAAATCATGCCTCAATCCTCCAACCTTTTGTTTCCTCTCTCAATTACAAACCCACCAACACAATCCCCTATCAACCCTCCCATCCCTGTCCCTGTTTCAAATCCTCTCCTCCCTACTGTGGCTTCCTCTTTTGTTACTAAGGATCCTCCAGCTCTTGGTGGTCCTCTTTTTGCCTCCCAATGAGTATAAAACTCTTTTTTTGGAATGTCCGGGGTATAAATGAACCGGATAAACACAGGCCTTTTGTTAGTTGTCTCCAATGCCATAAGCCTTTGTTCGGAGCTATTCTAGAGTCTCACATAAAAGAACCTTTTTTGAAACCCCTACTTACTAAGATCTGCCCTGGCTGGTCCTATTTCTCTAATCATTTATCTGACCCCGATGGACGGATCATTCTCATTTGGAAAGACCCTATCAAAGTAAGCATACTCTCCCAGTCTCGCCAGTGTATCAACTGCGTACTAACTGTCCCAAATGGCCCATCTATCTTCTACTCGGCTGTGTATGCTTCCAATCTAGCTGAAGAGAGAGCTGACTTGTGGGTTGAGTTGCTTCATACTGCGATCAATTATAATCTGGATGCTAGCACCTGGGTTGTTGGTGGGGATTTCAACCAAACGCTTTATCCCTCTGAGCACTCTACCAACAATGGCGCAGCTCCTGATAACCTTATGTACCAGTTTCAAGATTGCCTACTGCAAGCAGGCTTGTTCGACCTCCGGTACCTCGGCCCCTCTTTCACCTGGTTTAACAAGTGCCCCTCATTTCCTATTGCAAAGAAACTGGACAGGCTGCTTGTCAACAGCTCCATGATCTCTACTTTTCCAAATGCGATTGCTACTTTTCTGCCTACTCAGATCTCTGACCACGCCCCCTGTGTCCTAGACCTATCTTACTCCCTCCCTTCAGCCGGTACCAAACCCTACAAATTCCAAAACTACCTCACCCGTCACCCCCAGTTTCTCCAGCTTATGCAAAGCTCCTGGTTTCAATCTGGAATTGAGAGTCATACATTATCCCAACTTTGTTGGAAGTTGAAGTTGATAAAGAGAGATCTTAAACACCTAAATCGAGAGAACTTTTCAAATATTCAAGAAAGAGTGAGTGAGGCTAACCGTTTGTTGCAGTGTATGCAGGTCCAAGCGCTCCAATCACCAACTCAGGAGAATTTCGAGGCTGAGAGAGAACTCCACTTCCGCTGGTCCTTCCTTCGCACCATAGAAGAAAGCTACTTTAGGAAAAAATCGAGAATCAATTGGCTAAAAGAGGGGGATTTGAATACTGCTTACTTTCACCGTATGTGTCAGGTCCGAGCAAGCTTCAATGCCATTAGAGCCTTCATCACTCCGTCTGGATGCTTGATAACTGATCCTATGGAGATGAGCATACACGCTGTGTCGCACTTTGGATCTATGCTAGCGCCTGCAGTACTCTCTCCCTCCTTTGTATACTCGGCTCCTTCCTGGTTTGCTGAACTCACGGGGTTTCAGCTATCTGAGTTTGAATCTCAACAGATGGTTCTTACGCCTTCTCGGGAAGAAATAATGGCTCTGTTCTTCAAGCTCAACCCAAATAAAGCCCCTGGGCCGGATGGGTTAACCTCTGGCTTCTTTAAAGGTGCTTGGTCAGTGATTGGTGATGAGACTACAAACTCGATCCAGCAGTTCTTCTCTTCCTGTTTCCTTCCGGCTGCAGCAAACGCCACGATCCTCTCACTTGTACCTAAGTTTCCAGGAGCATGCAAGATATCTGATTTCAGACCTATAAGTTGCCTCAATACGGTTTATAAGGATTGGAAGATCTTTTTCAGACCAGACTCTGTCTGGGTGTCTTGGTTTAAAGAAGTCATTCTCAACGGATCAGTCCACAACTACTGGTCTACTAAACCAAGTAGCACCTACTCTTGGCTAGTGAACAAACTGTTGAAGTTGAAAAGTGTTGTATATCCTATGATTCGTCTCCAACTGCAGAATGGGAAAATGGCACGATTCTGGCATGATAACTGGAGTCCGTTTGGCTGCCTCTATGACTATCTGGGCGCTTCTGCAACAAGGCTTGGAATACCTATAAATGCGACAGTGGCCTCGCTATTAAGGGATGGCGCTTGGAGGCTACCACCTGCAAGATCAGAACATCAGTTGAACCTACTCTCTTTCTTAACCACTATCCAATTAACTGATGTAGATGATGCATACTATTGGGAAATTGAAGGTACACCGATGTTGAGATATGAAACTGGAAGGATTTACCACTACCTGAGGGGCAATATCGAAACCGTTCAGTGGGCATCAGCGGTTTGGTCTCCTAGAAGCATCCCGAGGCAATCATTTCATGCTTGGTTAGTAGTACTTGATCGCACTCCAACCCGCGATCGTCTCATCAGTTGGGGTCTCCAAGTAAGCCACCTATGTCTCCTCTGTAATGCTAACTCTGAATCAAGGGATCACTTATACATGGACTGCCCGTTTAGTTTCGATCTCTGGACTTTGATCGCCACTAAATGTCAACTCCTGCCCCTTCGAAACTGGTCCGCTCTCATAAATCAAATGACTTCTTTGCCTCCTCCACGGTCAAAGAAGCTCCTCTGTCTCCTTGCGTGGAAAGCTGTGATGTATTGGTTATGGAGGGAACGAAACGAGAGGCTCCATGCAAATACTTTCAGAACCATCGACTCTCTTCTCAAAACCATTGATCGCCAAATCAGGAATCATATTCAAAGCTTCCGTGAATCAAATCCTGCTCTCTCCTCGAAGATGATTCAACTCTGGTTCTCGTAAATCTTCTCCGGTGAAATCAACTGCAACTCTCCTCCATCTGATCGCTTCGGAACCTTCCCGTATCTGATTGTTTCTGAACCTTCCCGTCTCTTCCTCTCCAGTTGGGCCTGCTACTCTCAAATGGGCTTCTATCTTTACTTTATGGGTTTCAATTATGGTTCTTCTTTTGTACTGGACAAGGCCCTCGTAACCATGGTCTCTGACCTGTAAACATTTTGTTTCTTTTTTTTATTAATGAAAGCCTTAGTTTCAAAAAAATTAAGCTGGATAATGAAATGTAATCTGCTAGATAATGAAATGTAATATGTTGGGGTTAGTTGTAACTATATTAAGTTTTGGTATTATTTGCAAGTTTGGGTTTGCTTTGGACATCTCTTATAGTTTCTTAATTAATCAACCAACACCTACCTAACCCACCTTCTTTTATTTCAATTAATATAAAACTATAATCTATAGTTTTTATTGAAAAGCTCTATCCCCAAGCTGTATTGTAACATGATTTTAATATCCTCGTATATTTTTTAATATAAAAATGGGTATCATCATTCATCTTTGATTTCGGATGTGGTGATTCAGCTTAAACCCTACGTTCTTTATGTCATCTTTTTTTAAAAAAGAAAGAAAGAAAACACTCACGGATAAATGTGATACATAAGTAATAAAGGGGATTAAAGTGAAGGTGATTAAAATGGTGAGGGGTAAAGTGCAAAAAGTTAGATTAAGGTGAGGGATTTATTGATTATTTATTCTTTACAACTTACAGTTGATTTTTTTTTTTTTTTTGTCACAAACAACTTACAGTTGATTAAAACTGTAACAAAGAGGGTGGTTGCATGAGCGCCGCCTGGATCTTTGACGCGACTCCTATATTCCGAACCACGTACCTTTGACTCCACGCGCGAGTGAACGGCGTCGTTCTTGTGTTTTGCTCCCGTCTTCCTACCATTTTTATGCTTTGTTGGTAATTCCGAGGGAAAGAAAATTAAAAGGAAATTTGACCCAAAAAAATTAAAAGGAAAAAGTCACGAGGAGTGATGATGACGTCACTTGGCGAGATGGCTCTGCCACAGTTACGTTAAAACCGCGTGTTTGGGTCCATATGAATAACCGACGTAATTTATTTATAATTTATATACTACTTTAGCAGCTTCTTAAAAAAATATCTGAACAGCCTACGTTAAATCGCTTTTAACCTCGTATTGAGGAAAAAAGGTCGAACCCATTTCGCATCCAATGCAGACAACTTGGACTACAAGTTCCTGGAAAACTAGCAGCTTATTTCGCAGAATCTGTCGTATTATACCATTTACATTAAACTAATTAGATTTTTGTCTTTGTTGGGTTTTTTTTTTTTTTTTTTTATAATTCGAGAGGTAAGTAAAAGAGTGTTTAAAAGCTTTGGGTTGAGCATTATACGTTAAGGTTAAACTATATTAAACCAGAGAGCTTTCCATTGCATGTATTGTACAAGAGAGAGAGAGCTTATTTCTGTGGTCAAGACCGGTTATGTTTTGCCAGTATATTTAAGATTGGCATCAAACTTGTAACAACCATATATATCAACATTTTTTATATTTTATGTTTCGTATTTGTATTCAGATCGTTTTTTTATTATCAACATATAACTAACTTGCATAGAGTTGACAAAAAAAAACATATAACTAACTTGCAAACAGAATTAAATATTATGTTTACTATATGATTTGAGAAATATGTAATATTATACTATTGGCAACTGAATCATTCTGTAACGCCCGACCGCCCACAACTAATGGGCCACCCACGCCCGCTTTCTCGGCCCGTGGGCTCCATCCTTTCCGACGGTCGGTCCGTTAATTTTTCCAAGGTTCGAAATCATTGTTTACTGACCCTACAATCACCACCCGACCTTTTCCCGTGCTTTGGCCTCACTCGCACGCTATCGCGAATCACTTCCCGATAGGTCACCCATCCTTCCACTACTCCAGCTCAAGCACGCTTAACTCTGGAGTTCTTTCAGGATGTGTTCCGGAAAAGGTAAGTCAATTTTGGTGACATAGATAGCCAAATCAATTCTCTTAAGCATTTTCACATATCACAACTCAGGATGTTACACATTCACTATTCACCAATTAATGGTTTAGTGTTTCATATACAGTTTATAACTTTATAGAACACTACTAGTTATAGTGCTGGTATTTATTCAAGATATTCTACTATAATTCTGCCATTCTGGTATCAGCATAGTTTAAGTGGTATCAGCGAAGTATAACTAGAGTTTTTTTTTTTTGCTAAAAAAGTATAACTAGAGTTGAGAATTTGAGTCAATATATGCAAGTTTCGTCTCGTTTGACTCACCGTGGAATGGGTGAATATCGACTGATTAAAAAAAAAATTGAATTGCGCGCGGATATACGTGTAGATCAAACTTATTTTTTATGGAGCGGGTGTGGATCGGGCTAATTTGAATTGCGGGTATTTTCACCTGACCTGCAATTTTTTTTTTTGAAAAAAAAGAAAAAGAAATTTTCTTCAAAATATATAAAAATGTTTATATTATTTTAATTATATAAACGGAATCAATAGCAATAAATCATGTTCGAAGAGGTTCATAGAAAATGTCATGCGGAAAAATAACTCTTCACGAGGATGATGAATCATTTTCAAAATAAATAACTAAAATATAATTAAAATAAATATTATTTAAATTTTAAAATTACTGTTACCTATTTGAAATACTTGTAAATTTCAACGGAGCCGGTGCTGATTTACTATTTTTTTGCTATGAATAAAAAAGGATTCGACATGTGGTGAGACGAATCAAACGGAGTGGGTTTGACCCGTTTTTCAGCACTAAAGAAGGATGATTGGATGAGAATTTTAATTTTTTTCTTAAATTCTCTCTTAATTATTGTATCAAGCATTTACAAAATATTATATGAAATCTAAGTTTATTGAATTAGTCAATAAAATCCATTAAATAGTATTTGTTGGGCTTTAAAATATATTTTTAGTTAATATATAGTGAACCGAAGTACCAGTTTATATATAATATTGAAACTTATTAAAAAGACAAAAAAAAATATTTATTATTGCACTTTAAAAATTAAGAAAACTAAAATGTTTGGAATAAAAAATCATTATTTGAAAATATATTCATGAATAAATTTGTATCATTTGTATTTTCAAGATCAAGAGAATATTTTCAGAAACCCTGGATTTTTTTCAACTAACCTTAAAACTCGTAATACAAAATTTACTTAAATCTTAGATTTCCTTGGATTTAGTCTCTTTTAAAATTCTCTCAAATCTTTAATCCAATTCATAAGCCTAAAATCAAGCAATTACCATCTAGGCACTTGGTAGTAATATCCACCACTTCCATATTCTATAGTAAGGATGCTGTCAATTACTAAATAAATATGTGCATGCATGTATTTACGTACGAATTAGAAACTTAAAATTGCTTTTATTTGAAACAGAATTGCAATATGCTCTTTTGGTAGTAATATTATGCTCCTCACAGAAGAAAAAAAATCTCCTCACGATCACTTTTTATTTTTATGTTTATGGTCTTGTTAATTTGTTACTCACTCGAAAGAAAACTTTAAATTTAATTAAGAAGAACAAACAGCGATAATAATAATAATATTATTATTATTACTTTTTCACAAAAAAATATTATTAACGTTGCAGAAGGAGATTATTAAATTGAACGTAAAGTCTGGGGTTTAATTTAAAAGTCGTGAAAGGTATATTCCTTTTGTATTTATTTTTTTATCGCGGTGTTTTCGTTTTACAGCTGTATGGGACACCAAACCTGGATGGACGTTAGATGCAATCTAAATCGCATATACAAATGAATCCAACGGATAGAATCGTAGTGGGAGCAAATGGAGGATAACACAGAGGATTTGACCACCTCTTTCGCCTGCGAATCCAGCGTGGAGCCAATCGGTAGACCTTCTGTCAAACAATGTGTCCCGTCCACAGGTTGTGTCAAACAATGTGACACTGACACAGGTTGTTTAGATTCCTTATTAGTACTAATTTGCAATTCTCTTACCTTCATTAACCACACAACACTGTTTTGAAAACGATTCAAATCAGTTTCTCAGATAATCACACTATTTTATAGTACATTAATATTTTTTTGATCAAATAGTACATTATTTTTTTTAGCCTTTTAAATGTTTATAAAGTGTTTGGAAAAGGTATATAAATCTCGTGCATTTGCTATGTGCCAAAAATGTATTGTCTTCGGGTTATTAATAATTCTCATGTGAACTGTGAATGTGTTTCTGAAGTTTTTTTTTGTGTGGAAAGAGTACGTTACAGGAAAAAAGGGGAACATTCAAATGCTAGTACATTAATATTTTTTTGATCAAATAGTACATTTTTTTTAGCCTTTTAAATGTTTATAAAGTGTTTGGAAAAGGTATAAATCTCGTGCATTTGCTATGTGCCAAAAATATATTGTCTTCGGGTTATTAATAATTCTCATGTGAACTGTGAATGTGTTTCTGAAGTTTTTTTTTGTGTGGAAAGAGTACGTTACAGGAAAAAAGGGGAACATTCAAATGCTAGTAATTTTTATGGGAAAATTGTTTTTTTAAGAGCAAAAAAATGATAACCATGTCTATTTAGACTAATATTTATTTTATGTCATTTTTGCCTATAATACCCTTTAATATTTTTGAAAATAAATTTAATAAATATTTTTACAAACAAAAAAAAATAGAAAAATAGTAACTTTTGATAAAATACCTATATGAACTTATTGGTATTTTTTTCAGTTATAAAAATGTTTAAATCATAATTTTCAAATTATGTTCTAAATAAAGTAGAAATGACATTCTACGAAGTAGAAATGAAAATCCACTTTTTTCATTGAATCTACAATGTTTAGAATATGTGATCTACGTAAATAAGAGTATTCTAAAAAAGTTTAGAATACACATTCTGCGCTTAACCTACCGATCTAAAATCAATAGAAATCGAAATCTACACAATAATATAAATCTAAAACACGTGGAAACCGACTTCTACAGATTTACCGTAAATCTAAAACATGTAGAAATCAAAATCTACACATTACTATAGTTCTAAAAACCTGTAGAAACCGATTTCTACAGATTAGCTGTATTTTACGGATAAGAAATCAATTCCTAAAAATATGGAAACAAAATATTTGCGAATAGTCACTTTCATATTTTGAAAAAATCGATTTAAAAAAAAAACAAAAAAAACGTGGTAACCTTCTTCTCACGCTGTTTTCTATATTTCATTGATTGTTCATAAAATTTTCACAAATTTTTTACATTATTTCTACCATTCTTCATATCTATGCTTCATGTGGTGTTTGGAAATTGAGTGAGTTAGGGTTTATGAACTTAAGATTTTGATTTTCTCCCCCTTTGTTCGTGAAAGAGATGAGAAATTATGGGTTTCATCCCAAAGAAATCGAGTTTAAACCGTTGAAATCGTGTTTGGTTGGTTCAAATCAAGTGGGAATCAAACCGGATATAACCGAAGAAAACCAGGAAATCGATTTGGATACTTACCTGGGCACATGATCGATCGGTCTATAATTCGAGATCGGTCGATCTGTATGAAATCGACCTTCGCTGATCGAGTGAAATAGACCAGGTCGATCAGTATATGTTCCACGTTTTTTTTTGTTCTGCATAATGATCAGGATCGATTGATCCGTTCGACCTTGTAATTTCGGATCGATCGATCCCGCTTGATCGAACCCATTATTTATTATATTTAAAAATTACATTTTTAAGGGCATTATTGCCATTTTGAAAATAACTAGCCTAATGGAACATAAAGTATATGAGATTGGTTTAAAGGGACATAGTTATCATTTTTTTGCTCTAAAAAACAATTTTTCCTTTTTATATTAACTATTCTTAAATCGAAAAATATGGTTTAGAACTTAAGAATAAGGTAGAAAAAATCAGAATAGGTGGTGGATATTGAAATGTTGTTTGTAGTTAGTATATTTGGTGGTGGATACTCTCATTGGTACCACGATAGTATTGTGTTTTTGGCTAAACAATATCTATTTTATTAAAACTGAAGTATCTTTTGGTACTAATTGAAAACATGAATAACAATATAAACGATAATTGTTTGAAAACATGGATATCAATATTTTTAGTACTTCTTTTATTTACACATTTACCATTGCATTTACAATAAACGAAATATTTTTTTGTATTTCTTTTTATTTATAGATTATGCCACTACATTTAAAATCAATTTAAATTAATTAATTACAATTCCGAAACTTATATAACCAAATCGATATTCATATATTAACCATTATTAATATTTTACAATATTAACTAAATCGCATTTATTAAAGGGAGATAACCTTTTTAGTATGGTCAATTTAGTTGATATTCGTACAATATTAATAATGGGTAATGCAAAAAAAAAAATTTAGTATGTTGTTTCATTTTAAAATAAATTAACAAAAAAAACAAAGGGTTAATATATGAATAGTATAATTACATCAAATTGCATCAAGTTATAAATTTTTTAATATAATATTATGTACAAATAAAAAACTATTATGTTCAAACATCTATATTATAAAATAATATATTTTACTCTACATGTAAATTACAAAACATAAAAAAAAATATACATGAGATTATTTTATAAAATCAGCGGTTGATGAGTTTACGTTGAATACAAGCTAAATCAAACATCTGTGGAGAGAGGAGATGATCAAGTTCTAGTTGTGATTTATAAGGAGAAATAAGTTGTGAAATAAAAGTTATGAAATAATTTGTGAAATATATTTCACCAATGGTCAAAAAAAAAATTTCACCAAAAAAAAGTTGTGAAATAAAATCAACTTACGCAAAATGAAATGGGTAAGGTTTCAACTATACTACCAACCGAAATTATGGTGATGATTGGTTCAACTGTGGCTCTAAAAATTTAGCAGTAAAAGTTTAGCTGTATGTAAATTGGTTATAGATGTAAAGTTGTTACTGTAGATTTTTTTGCAGAGACTTTTGCTGTAGTTAAATTTGTTGTAGCTGTGGCTGTAGATATTTTAAAATAAAATATGTAAAATCTGTAATGTATATATAACATAATTATTTTTTTATTAATTAAATAATTTATATTAATATTTTTTTATAAATTCTCAAAGTTTATTGTTATTTAAAATGTGATATGTAAATAATATATATTTTATTTAAAATATTTCAATAAATTTTACAATACCCAAAGTTGAATTAAATATTTATAGATGTTTTAATTATGATTATCTAATTTATTTGATATTATAGATAGTTTTTTTATTTCACAGATTCTATAGCATATAAAAGAAAGCTTTAGGTTTTTTACCTAAAATACGTTTAAAAAAATTTACTTTAGATTTTTTGCTGTAGCTTTAAAAAATAAAGCTAAAGCATGATTGGTAAAAGTTTATAAAATTTAATTTAGGTTTTAACTATTAAAAATAAAGCTACATCATGATTGGTAAAGTTTAGTGATTTAAAAGTAGATAAAACTAAAATAAGAAGATAAAGCACAACCAATCACCCTCTATATCATTTTAGAATTGATTTTACATGACTTTGTCAGGATTAGACATTACGTAAATTTAATTATAAAACTAATTCTATGAAAGTGATAAAACTATTTTATGAAAACCATGATATTGAAAACAATTTAGTAGTTATAAATTTTGATAAACGAAAACACATCATAAAATGTGCTAACGTTATAGCTGCAGCCTATTTTAAACATGTATCCATATACATTTTTGAATGTACATCATTATAAACCCGATCTTAAATAATTACATGCATTTTATGGTAATTGTTGTATCCACCTAAAATAATAGTTTAGTAGATTTTGATCCGTGCTTCAAAAATACAAGATCATTTTCATTCATAAATTATTTCTTAAGTAAGTTATAATTTTGTATATAATTTATAAATTTTAAAGTTTTATACATCATTTATGTCATTTGTTTAAGTTATATTTTAGGGTGTAGTATATTTGTGGACGGTGAGAAGAATTTTTACATGCACCATATAATTAAAGGTAGATGTTTGGATACTTTTTCGGATCTATTGGAATTTTAGGTTTTTGGAGTTAAATATTTAATTTTTATTCAGATATTTATAAACTTTGGTTAATATCCGGTTTGAATCTTTTCAGGTTTCGTTCAGATATAGATACCCGATTAAATTATATAAATAATATAACTTAAAATCCAAAATAAAATAGTATAAAACATAAAAATTGAATAACTAAATACACAATCTTAACATTAAATTGGTTTGGTCTAGATATTTGAATGGGAAAACTAGCAGGTAGTATTTTCAGTGATAAATATTTTTAACTATTTAAAATATTTACTTTTGCATGTTTTCCATATTTTCAAGCATTTTTAAAATTTTTAATATTTTTAATATTTTGAGTATTTGAGATATTTCTGAATATATAAAAATAATTAATATATTTAAACATATAAATGTGATTTGAATATATTTGGGTATTCAAAATATTTCGGTTATAATTAGGTTGAGTTCTAATTCTTCAGATACCAACCTTTTGGATCTTCGATTAATATTTGATATAACTTTTTTGGTCGTATTCAGTTTGGTTTTTCGGGTTTGAATATTTTCCTAGTCCTACACCATGCAGTTATTGTTGTTGGTTATTAAGGATTAATGGACCAGACACCTTGCATGAATTTCATGTATTTAACATATTTATTTCATATATCTTATCGTGAATGAGGATTCTTCTTCTTCTTTGAACACCGAGGAAGATGATTCTATTTTTTTTTTCTTTTCCATCAAGTTTTTGTTTATTAAATAAATAAAGACGGGCACAGCCCAATATCCTTACAAAAGAAAAAGGCTCACGACCCGATTAGCTAAACCAACAACAGACTAAAAAAAACAGGCTTAAAACCAAAAAACCCATCACCGACACTGCCCAGATCCCGCGGCACGTGTCGGCTTATCTTCTTCTTGTCTCATCCCGGCGGTTCCGCCGAACGGCTCACCACCGTCGAACTTGTCACAGAGAGCGTCATCGGACTAACCGAGAGCTCATCCCAATCATCACACGTCGCCTACTGGGCATGTTACGCCCGAGACTCAAGACCTCAGCTTTCCTTCTCTTGTCGTCGTCACCAATGATGGAGAGCTTCACCTTATACCTAGATCTCATCCATTCTGACCCAAACAACCACCCTGACGACAAGAGCCACCACACAGTTTACACCAAAGCCAAACTAGTAACCAAACCCCAAAGACTAAGGATCCAAAACCGACAGCGTAGAGCTATGTGGGCCTCTACCCTCCGGAACCAAAACCGACAGCGTAGAGCTATGTGAGCCTCTACCCTCCAGAGCTAAAACCGGCGAAGACGGAGCAGAGAATACCTCCCCTTCCCGAGAACTTGAACCGGCGGCGGCGAAGCTGAGGAAGCCTCCACCTCCCGGAGAAAAGCCGGCGTCGACGGATCTGTGATAGCATCCATCTCCCGGAATCACCACTTGAACATACAAGCCTATCTTCTCACGCCATGGGCCTAAAAGCTGGCGTCGACGGATCTGTGATAGCCTCCATCTCCCGGAATCACCACTTACACATGCAAGCGTCTCTTCTCACGCCGTTAGCCTCCACGCGACCGCGTCTTCCCTCCACGCGAGGAAACCACCGTTGGAGGATGGTTCCAATCCAGAGCTCAGACAAAGCGATCGGTGAGAGGCGACGAAGAAGAGGCCAAAAGAAACCTCTATGAAAAGGAATAAAGGTTCCGGCGACGGCACGGACGCTCACGCGCGTACGCCGGATTCAATCTCAGATCTCCTTTCTCTCTCGAAAATGTAGATATCCTTTGAAGTGATTCTAAATTTCTACTAGGTGAAAAAAAAAGAAAATAAATAGTTGGATATGGCATATGTATTAATAATGCAAAATAATGTGCGAGTTAAGTCGTAATTGTATGGTTTGATTAGTAAATGCTAATAATAGGAATCTATGTTAAAATTTATGGTCCAACTATGACATTATTACGGTAGAGAGAAATCGGCCAAAAAAACACTGAACTTTGCGGAAATTGCCAAAAGAAACCTGTACTCGAGCCTGACCAATAAAGCTCAGATCTTTTGTTGACTTTTTTAGTTTATTCACAAATTTACGGTTGACTTACCAGATTAACACACCGTTAACCGACAGTTAAGAGAGTGTTAACTCACCGTTAATTACTGCCGTTTAGTGAAACTACGCCGTTTCATCCAATTGTTTTGTTAAAGACAAAATCTCAAGACGACGTCGTTTTGCTTAATTAAAATTGTTGTTGGCTGGACTCGAACCCGTGCACTTGTGGTCCTTAGGGGGTTTTGCCACTGAGCTAGTGGACTTTTCGGAAGATTACCACACATGTTTATTTTTATTGATCAAAAGATGTGTTTGATTGAAATCAAACAAAACGAAACCCGTGTTTGAACGTAACCCTAATTTCTCAAATCGATTTGGGGATTTTTCTTGTGATGTGAGGAGATGGTAAAGACGAAGTTCACAAAGTTCTTTCTGGATTGACCTTCGTTTTTGATGTGCATATCCCAGTTCTTCGACCACACCCGCATTGCTCCGGGATACCACTAATTCCCATCGTATTCACAGACAAATTCTCACAACCCGAACTCATCATGCGATACTCGAAGAAGGAAATGTGAGAATCGAGATTCTTAAGGACGAGATCGAAGAGAATCGAGCTTGAATCGCGAACTGGATTTATGATTTTGGGAATTTAGGGTTTATACCAACACCGTCGTTTCTTTTTGATTCATTTAACTCGGATTCAAAGAGAAAAAAAGAAACTTTGTTCATAAATCTATTGCAAATCTATTCCAAAGTCCACTAGCTCAGTGACAAAAACCCCTACCATTAAACCCGAATGCACGAGTTCGAGCTGATGGAAGCCCATCTTTTTAATAAAAAAGCAATATAAAACGCGTCGTTTCATTCATTTGTCTTTTAACTCGAATTCGAAGAGAATAAAACAAACCGTGTTCGTAAATCTATTGCAAAGTCCACTATCTCAGTGGCAAAAACCCCTACCATTAAACCCGAGTACACGAGTTCGAGCCATTGGAAACCCATATTTTTAATAACAAAGCTATATAAACGACGTCGTTTGTCTTTAATCAGAAAAAGAGATGAAACGACGTCGTATACTTTAACACCCAAAATTAACATCCGCTTATTTATCTGTTAACTCGGTTAACGGTGTGTTAATCTGGTCAGTCAATCGTAAGTTTCTTAATTAACTAAAAAAGTCAACAAAATTTCACGGTGTTATTGGCTAGCCCATATGTTCAGGTTTCTTTTGGCAATTTCCGCAAAGTTCAATGTTGTTTTGGCCGAATTCTCGTAGATAAAACATAAGATCCAAAATTAATAAAAGAAAGAGATTATTTGGCAAATTATTTTATGGTGTGTTTTAGTAATAACAAATTTATGGGCTAAAAGAATAAATTTTGATATGTGATGCAAAACTTTGTGGAGCATCAAATCCACAATTCAAATTTTATCTCTTTCAAATAGCATCAAATCCGTAATTTTCATATGAAATCAGTCTTTTACAATCTTCATGATCTATTTGACACTTATTAAAAGATACTTGAAATATTTTTAGTGGGTTATCTCATATATTTTATTGATAAAAAATTACAGAATGTCTGACCAACTAATAGTAATTAGAGATTGATCCACGTGAATGTTTTCTTTTTGTTATAAATTATATTTGTTTTTCATGGTTAGTGTTATATATTTTAAATGTACTATCATATAGCTTATTATATATTTGTTTTTTTAGATTTTTACACATTATAATCGAATCGGATAATATGATTACTTTTGATTATTTAGTTATTTTTAGTATGAATTCAAAATACCAAACCGTAATATGGTTACTTTTGGTACAAACTATCCGAATCGTATAATAGTTACTTTTAGTTATTTAGATATTTTTATGTTCTTATTATATCAGAACCGAACCCACCCAAATATAGGAGAACCCAATTCAAAATCCACCCAAAAATTTATAAGAACCAAACAGATCATAATTTCAAAAATTTTAAAAATACCCGAAAAAATGGTCCGTACCCAAACTGGTACCTAAATACCCATGCCTAGCTAATTTTGTAAACAAATATAAAACTCTTTGTTAACCGTTTTCAAATTCATGTCACAAATGAAAAAAAATATTCAAACATGTCGAATAATTATGTTTACATGTAAAAAGATGTTGGGTCCGACTGGTGACCATCCGGGAAACAAGAGGAACGAATAAAAAAAGAATGTACGGGAATAAAATACCAGGAATGAAAATGAATGGTTGTTCCTTATCAAATTTGACAAGGAATAATTTTGTTCTTTAATTCTCTATAAAAAAGGGAATGAAAGGGAATGAGAGGAAATTATTATTCCTTGTGAATGATAATTTTTTTTAGGAACGTTAGGAAATGCATTATTCCTCGTCGTTCCCTGGTCACCATTCATACCCGTTGTCAAATCATTGTGGTAACCACAATTGATGAGGTAGTTAAGAAGAGTGAAAAATTAATGTAAAAGATATAACAAAACACTTAACAATAAATAAGTTACTCTTTCTGTTTCATAATAAGTGTCATTTTAGCTTTTTTTTTTCTTGTTACACAAAAAGTGTCACTTTACAATTCCAATGCAAATTATACTTAGTTTCATCTGAAAATTAATTGCAAATTACATTGGTTTCATAAATAATTTTATTTATCTCAAATACTATTGGTCAGAAAAATATAATTAATAACAACTTACATATATTTCCGCTACTTTCTTAGTCTGTGTGAAAAATGTCAAAGTGACACTTATTCACAGACGGAGAGAATATGTTTTATACTTTGTAATAAATGCTACTTAATTAATTAAAATAATAATAAATGAAGTAGTTTAATTTGGTTAAAAATAAATGAAAATCTGTAATCAACCACAAAATAGGCAAATACTCATTATGTTTCATTTTAATCGTCATTTAAAATTGCATACACAGATTAAGAAAACTTTTAATTTTGTATATTTACTAAATAAAACATCATTACCAAAACATCTAAACACATTTCTACCAATTGAAATATATACCGAAATATAAAGTCAATAATTTTTGCACTGAAATTATAAAGAATACTTATTTTGAAACAAAATTTTACTCTACAACGACAACTAACCTAAAACTGATGGAGTATTATTTTGTAGTTCAAATTTAATAGAATAGATAATAATTGGATTTTCACTCACGAGTAGAGTGATCTCCACAAAGTATTAAAAATTAAAGAGAAATATTCTATCTCTTCTTTACATATATATTGCGTTTACGTCAACAATTTTTTATCTATCACATAAGTTAAAAATTTAAATTTAAGTTCTATCATAAATGTATATTTTTCCATGACTGTCAATTTTCAATAAAATTAAATTAAGAGTAATTTTAAAATTTAATAGTTTACTACTATCAAATAATTGAAAATTTATAGAATACATTGTCATACAATTCTTTCTTAATTATCTATCTTTTTTTTTGCACTGCTTAATTATCTATTTTTATAGATCAGAGTTGGCACTTTTGAATCAATTATCAAGTCTTTTAGAGATTCTGTTTTTTAAGTATGTTCATTAATTTCAAATGGCACAATGATGAAGTAAGCGCCCACAAAAAAAAAAGAGTTGATCTGTTGATGGTTCTTAAAATTTACGTAAATTTATCTCTCGATAACCCCCACATGCTATATTTCTCCTGCTCTTTTCAAAATAATAGTTTCTCTATTTCTTTTTTTTTTGGTCAAAAATAGTTTCTCTATTTCTAAGAAGATATATTTGTAGCATTTTGATATTTGAAGAGAAATTTCCAAAGTATTCGATGTACATTTGATTAATTAATAATGAAAAAATATTTAAAAATATTTACTGAGAACAGTTATATTTTTGAATTGCTATAGTTTTAAATTATTAATGTTTAAGTATACTGTTATGATTAAACATTAATTATTATTTAATATTCGTGAAATTTAAAATTTATATTTGAGAAATAGAGGAACACATGATTGTAGATAGAGATACACATTTACACACTCCTCTACACATGATACAGGGCATCTAATACGGTTACTATATGACTTAACATCATTTTTCATAAACGATAAAGAATCTTCACAAAATTTTATAATATTTTTTTTTCATTGTAATATCTTTTAGTAACTAACTACTCATTAGTGATCGATATCCATCAATTTTCGAAAACAAATTTCCAACATAACCATAGTTACGAGATTTACTATATTAATCATATTTTATGTTAGAGATAACTTTTGATACATTTTCACATATTTACAAACATATTACGTGAATATTGTTTGTATTTTTATTAGAACTGTTAGAAAACAAAAGCATGTTTAGCAATAAATCACATACATTGATTATATTTGATATTATGCTTTTCGCAGCCAACAGAAAATACCAGGAAATTTTGATCTTCTTACTTTGTATGTAAACAGCATTCAATAGTTTCGAGGAATTAAAAGAAAGAAATTATTTTGAGAGAGAAAATAACTTGACTATTACTTGAGCAAAAATAAAATAAAATAAAAAAATAAAAAGAAAAAGAAAACAGCTGTGGTTTACAAGTCATGGACTCGCTATAACTCTCTCTCTCAACTCCCCACTCAATTTTTGCCCTTTTTTTATAATTTCAATTCCAATTTCGTTGCTCTCTCTCTCTCTCTCTCCTATGGAACCGCCGCCGCCTTCTCTCTCCTCCACAGCGGTGGCCTCCACCGTCGTCCCAACAACCACCGTACCCGTTCCTCCTCCTCCTCACGCAACAACCTCTTACCCCGAGTCTCTAGACTCCTCTCCCAGGTCTCGCACCACCGATGGCTGGGACGATCTCAACGCTCCCTCCGCCGTCTCTTCCAAACTCCGTCTCATGTGCAGTTACGGCGGCCATATCCTCCCTCGCCCTCACGATAAATCCCTCTGCTACATGGGCGGCGACACTCGCATCGTCGTCGTGGACCGTAACTCGTCTCTCTCATCCCTCGTCGCTCGTCTCTCCAACAAGCTCCTCGACGGCCGCTCCTTCACGCTCAAGTACCAGCTGCCTAGCGAGGATCTTGATTCGCTCATCTCCGTCACAACCGATGAGGATCTCGAGAACATGATCGAGGAGTACGACCGTACGATCTCCGCCCCCAATTCCACAAAACCCTCGCGGCTCCGTTTGTTTCTGTTCACGTCGAAGCCGGAAGCTACTCAATCGATGGGTCAGATCCTCGAGAGCTCGGCCAAGAGTGACGATTGGTTCCTCAACGCTCTCAACAGCGCTGGGCTCCTCAACAGAGGGTTCTCAGATTCGGATGCTAACGTGAATCGCTTACTGGGCTTGGACGATGGGCTTCGCTCTAGTCCCGGAGATAACGGAGATAATCTTGATTCCAGCGTTAAAGATGACGACGGCTCCGTTAAAAGCGGCAAGCAGCAGCAACAGATCCAGGACCCCCCTCCACCTCAGCTTCCTCAGCAGCAGCAAGGAGGTCAAGATGTGCACAGCATGCCTGATTCTCCGATGCTTGATACGTCCTCCTCCTTCGGGTCAACTTCCTCTTCCCCTTTGCCGGCGAATCTCCCGCCGATTCGTGTCCACGTGGAGGAAGCAGGTGGGGTTAAGGGGATGCAGGATCAGAGGATGGGGATCGAAGAGCAGTTCGCTAGATTCAACGTCGGGAACAAGCAACAGCAGGTCCAGCAGGAGGATGGATTCGCCGCGATCTCGTCACCACCGCCGCCTTTGCCTGTGACGATCTCTCTTCCCGCTGCGCCGGTGAATGCAGCAGCAGCGAATGTCTCGAGTGAGTTCCAGACGAGAGTCTTCTCCGATGATGAGAGATCTGATCACGGCGTCCCGGCTGGATACAGGAAGCCTCCGACTCCACGTTCTCAGCCGCAGAATCTGCCTCCTCAGCAAGTTCATCACGTGAAGTCAAACAGCGGTGGACACGAGCTGCCTTCACCTCATTCCGTATCCAGGTACTCTCCTTTTCCCCCCTCAAATGTATTAACTTTGATGTTGTAGAGCTATACTTGTAAGATTCTGATGTGTTTGTTAATATGACTCAGTGATAGCAGCATGAACAACCCTGTGTATCAGCAACGACCATCTGTGTATCAAGAACCCATGTCTCAGATGCCTTCTGGTACCACTGTAGTTACTGGTATGATCAACCCTGCAGATCCAAACACACTCTTACCTCAGAACCATATGCAGAATCAGGACCCTGGATACATCCTCCACCCCCAGTTCGAGCAACAATCTGCACCATCTCAGCCACAGCAGCAGCAGCAGCAGCAGCAGTTCATACACGCTGCTGCACCACCTCAGTACATTCGTCACCATCCCTCTGGTGGCCTTCCTATGCAGACTTACATCCAGGTTTACCCTTCGCAGCAGCCGCAGTCCTTTCACAGGCAGCCGGGTCAACTGGATCAACAACAGCCTTATCCTGCTGTTTACTATGTCACTACTCCGGCCCCACCTAGGCCTTACAATATGGCTGTGCCACAATCTGGTAGTGTGAGCGAGGCTCCAGGGTCTGTCCATTCTAACCATCCCCAGGCACCGCCTAACTCCATGATGGCTCCACCTCCTAACAGCCAGTTGAGAAGTGTTCCTGGCGGCAAACCTGAGGCTGGGGTTTACACAACGCCACAAGGTATGGCCGGTGCTCAGATGGTTCACCAGATCCCTACAAGCCAGCAGCAGTTCATGGGCTATTCACAGATCCATCACCCACCTCAGTCTGGTTCAGCTGCGATGCCCAGCTACGGATATGAATACGCTGACAATGCTCATAAGCAGATGTTCTACACGCAACCTGTGGGGCACGCACAGTACCAGACAATGACCGGTCCTCCACCTGCCATGGTGTTGCCTGATGGCTCTGCCGCTGCTAAGCTTCCAGCTGAGAACATGACTCAACAGATCCGGAGTTCACAGCCGTTGTGACCTACAAGGCACAAGGAAGATGGAAAACAGTTTTGGAGGAAGAAAATCCCAGTTGGTATTGAAACATAAAATATATAATTACTTTTTCTCTTATTTTTTTTATCAGTTGTTGCTGCGTCAAAAAAGTGTCTGGCTTCATGTTGGTTTCGGTATTTGTGGACTTATGTCAAAAAGTGTTGTGTGAGTAAGTAGAAGGGAGAATAAGGGAGTAATGCTGCTGCTTTTGGAAATTTACATTTATAGTCGATGGATATTGGTGCTTTTCATGGATCTTATATCATATTATTATTATTATCATTCATTTCTCATTGTAAATGACTCGTTTATTTTTCGTAATCATCTCTTGTTATCGCTCTCTTCTTACTTGGTGGAGATTTGAATGCTCTAATATTGTTTAACGACATTCGATATACTGACATGTTTGTAAAACATTTAATATTTGGAAGAATGTATGTCTTCCTCTCCATTGCTTTCAATCTTTTCCATGGGAGCATAAGTACAGATCGGGATCCATGTGTCTGGTCTGGTCTTGGATCCACCATTCACACAACCCTACAACTTCTCAGACAAGGTGTGGGAGAAAAAGGTAGTGACAAAATCGCTGTCTAGCAATCTAGCAACATAACTTTTTCTCCTTTGAAAGAGAGAAAGCATAAGTATCATCACGTAAACACCAAAACCCAACTCTCTATCTCTAACCATACTCTCCGCTCATGATTTTGTATTCTTGCACTAGACTACTCTTTCACTCTCACAAGCAACAGAGAGCCTCACCATAGTTGAGTTGTCACTACTCTCAGATGATGTTATCAAAGAGTCCACCAAGTGGAAATGTTCTGTGATTCAAACCTTTACTGTGATCTTGTGCACCAGAAGCAATGAAGCACTGCTGACCTTGTCCGGATACAAAATCTGAAACTAATATTTATATGGTCAGGTCCCCATCCCTTGCAGTCAGTGATATCAAACCACAAACTGAATCTTGATGGGTTCTTCTTGTCTTCTGTCTCTATCCTGTCTGCAAATAAGTCCTTTTTCTCCTTGACTCTTCTAAAAACTTCAGCCTCAGCTTCAGGCTATAAAATCCTCATCAAAGAGTCCTCTCTTTCCCAACCCACTTCCTCTTATCTGTAGATCACACTAAAAAGCAACAATGGACCAAAACACACCTGCAGAATTTTCTCATGGGTCTTCAAACTTTCATAAATATTACCCACAGACCAAGAAGGGTGGTGGTGGCGTAATTGATCTAGGCCTCAGCCTTAGGACCATTCAACATGAAACTTACCTCCCATCTACTCCAAGTGAGTTTCTTTGCTGCTTTCAAAGTGAATAATAACCATTCGTTCACCCCATCCTTAGTTTACTTAATCCTCCCTTGCTATCTTCAATATCTATTATGTGAATCAAAGTGATAGGTCTGGACGGGTATGGTGAGCTTATAGACTGGTCGCAACGCAGCTATACACAGCTGAAGAGCGAGGAACCGGTAAACCAAAGACTAGCTCAACAATATTACAATGATGGAAAAGAGGGCAGAGGAAAATTGGCTTATTATGTGAAGGTAAATATGGATGGCTCAGTCGTAGGCCGCAAGGTTTGCATACTTAACCAAGGAACCTACTCAACTCTTGCTCTCCAGCTTGACAATATGTTCGGTAAGTTAGTGCTCTTCCAGCTACAAGTATATCTTAAGAATGTCTCACCAATATCAACTTAAATTTGCAGGGATGCAGACCGTGTCGGGACTGAAGTTGTTCCAGGAAGAGTCTGAGTTCTCTTTGGTCTACAGAGACAAAGAAGGTATCTGGAGGAATGTTGGAGATGTTCCATGGAAGTAAGCTAGTCTTATAATTTCTCTATATACAGAACCTTGCGTTTTAACTAAAACCACATTTGTGATTTGCCTGAAACTTGTTAGGGAGTTTGTTGCAAGTGTGAAGCGGATGAGAATCGCAAGAAGAAACAATGCACTTCTTCCCTACTAAAGTTTTTGAAGTCAAAGCCTATCTTTTATCCAAATGAGCTCTCACATCACTTGTGATTCTAGTTTTCAACATCTGTTGTAACAGAAGCTTTTAATTATAAAGAGAGTGACATCTTAATTAACTACAACCAACAATGACATGACAAATAAACAAAACAAAACAACATTAGTCTCATCTCTTAAAACAAGCGTTATGCTCTCTGATCTATGTGCAAATCTCTCAGTCGCCAGCCATTGGTAATCTGTCGAGCGTATCCGAAACGTGCCTCATGGTAGGCCTTTTCTCTGGACTGCTGTTCACACAACTGATTGCAACCTTAAGAACAGCGACAATCTCGTCTTCCTTATCAACCTCAGGTGCCAAACAAGGATCAAGAACATCACACAACGGCTTCTTCTCCTCAATGCACACCTGTATCCACCGTACAAGATCTATTTCCGACGTCCCCACGTCCAACACCGGAGACCTACCCGCTATCAGCTCCAGTAAAATGACTCCATAAGAGTACACATCCCACTTCTGAGACGGTTTGACCGTCTTGAGAGTCTCTGGTGCTTGATAGTAAGAGCCAGAGGAAGAGTGAGCAGTGAACTCCGAAGATATGCTCTTGTGATGGTGTTGCTGCCTCTCTTCCGTTTGGATGATTCTGTTTGACTGTACAGTTGGAGATGATGAACCTCCAGCTATGTTGGCTAACCGTGCTAGTCCGAAATCAGAGATCTTGGGTTCCATGTCATGTCCCATGAGGATGTTGCTGGGCTTGAGATCTCCATGGACGTACTTCTTGGGACTGAACTCGTGCAGATGAACAAGCCCTGTCGCTATCCCTTTCGCTACCTTCAAACGTTCAGACCATGTCAACGGAGCTACACTCACCATCCCTGGCTTGCCTGCACGTTCACACACACATTTTATAATAACTTTACAAGATGCAACTTGAAAATGAGAGAAGTGTGGTGACTCACCGTGGAGAGCTGTTGCGAGGTTACCGTTTGGAACATAGTCATAGATAAGAAGCTTCTCATCAACAGACCAATAATAAGCTCGAAGACTAGCAATGTTCGGATGTCTTAGCTTCCCTATAGCTTCAACTTCTGTCTGAAACTCCTTGAATCTCTGAGACCCTCCTTCACCCAATCTCCTAACAGCCAACGTGAGCCCGTTCTCCAAAACCACTTTGTACACAATCCCAATCCCGCTCTTCCCCAGAACGAAAGCCGACGCCTTTAACAGCTCCTCGAGGTTAAACGCCACCTGAGAATCTAGCGCCACGATATCGCAATGCTCCACGTTTTCAGACAGCGTTTCAGACTCGTCTCTCCGGAAACAAAGACACTCTGCAGCTCTTTTCTTGGAGTCTTTATCTCTGTTGCAAGCGCAGAACTTTGAGTAGCAGTAAGTGAAAAGCAAACCCACGAGACAGATACCGATAACATCGCAGAGAACAACGGCAACGACAGCTGTTTTGCTCAAACCGCTCGACGACTTCTGTTTGGTTTCGGAGTCACCATCTGAATCATCATCTGGACGGTTATTGCTTGGGATAAAAGGGTAAGAGGCGTTGAGTCCGAGCTCATCTCCTCTGCAAAGATCCTTCAACGGCGGACCACATAGACCGACATTGCCGATAAACGCCGTCGGTCCTCTGTTCATCAGAGCACCGGTTTGAGGAATCGGACCGGAGAGGTTGTTAAAAGTTAAATCAATGTAAACCTTCTCAGGGAGATCACCCAACGCAGGCGGGATTAACCCAGAGAAGTGATTATGAGAGAAGTCAGCAGTTCCTTGTAAGCTCGAGAGGTTTCCGACGTCGCTAGGGATGGAGCCGTTGAAGTGGTTGAAAGCGAGGTCGAGCTTCTCAAGAGAGACGAAAGCAGAGCCGAACCCAACGGGTAAAGAACCAGAGAAGTTGTTTCTACTCACATCAAGCGTTCTCAGCCTGTTGCATTGCAGAAGCGAAGACGGTAAGGAGCCCGTGAAGAGGTTCTGCGACAAATCCAATGTCTGAAGAAGCTTAAGCCGACCGATCTCGTCTGAGACCGACCCATCAAAGGAATTGCCGTAAAGCACTAAACTTTGGAGTCCCTGAAGCTCGAAAAGCTGAGTAGGTAAAGACCCGTGGAACCTGTTGCTGCGGAGGTTCAAGTGACGGAGGCTGGAGAGAAACCCTAGGGAGGAAGGGAGAGAGCCGTAAAGGTTCTTCCTTGGGATGCTTAGAGAGACCACCTTGAGTTCTTTGCAAGTAACGCCGTTCCATGAACAAGCGTCTTCGTCAGACGAGTTCCAATTGGTGAGAGAGCCTGTGGGGTCTTCGTTGACGCTCTGTTTAAACGTCAAGAGCGCGAAGCCCTCGTCGTTTAAGGCGTTTACAGGGATGTAGATGCAGAGAAGAGTGAAGAAGATGAGCAATGAGGTCAACATTTTGAGATGAATCACTCCTAGAACAGAAAGGCTTAAGAGTGTTAAGCTTTGTACATAGAGAGTGAAAGAGAAAAGAGGAGTGATAGTGATGGAGTAAAGAGTAAAGTTGGAAAGCATAATAAAAGATACTCTCGTTGAAGAAAAAGGAGAAAAGAAGAATACAAAAAGCTAGAGAGGAGCTCTGTTTTTTGGACCTATGAAGCATTGGGAGACGGAATCAACAAAAAAGAGGTGAAGGTTTTGACAAAAGAGAAGCAAATGGCGATTTAATCCATACCGTTAATTTGTCACAAGCTTCCATTAATCCCATTTTTAACTAGTACTAATAAATAATCTTTTTGACCAAAATTATCATTATGTGAAATTGTAATTTCAGACCTTTTTCAAATAGTTACTATATCTTTGTCAGGATTATTGTTTTATTCTGAAAAGGTATCTTGTTGGTGAAATGTGTAGCCTTTGGTTTATTGATCTGTCAAGTGTCAATTGTAGTAACATTTACAGTGAGTGTTTGTCCTTTTCTATTCATCAAATTATCTAGTAGATTATCATGTTCATCTATAATCACCATTAATATAACTTTGTACTAATTGTTGTCCAAAAAAAAAAAAAATTTGTACTAATTCATAGATGCTGCTGTTAGCACGAAACCCGGCAAAATACCAACTGCTACATTGTCCTGCACTATACTGTTAATGTTAGTAGGAGTAGTATATATTTTCTTAGACATGCATTGATTAGTCAATATTAATTCGAGTTAAAACCATTTAAAAAGTGTAATATTCCAAGCTAAAATCTATATTCATCTTTTACTAATTGGTGACTAAGACAGATCTAAAGGTGGATAATTTATTATGATTAGAGTTTGATATTACTCGTGAACGTCGTCACAAGATGCCACGCTCCTTTGTTTATTCCCCGAGGCTTCTTTTACATTATCACATCTTCTTTATCTTACTTTTACCCATATAGCTATATATCAATTAACAATGACATCACAGCTCATAATCTCTCTTTTTCAAACATTTTAGCAATAACTTGTTTTTTTTGTCTCGATCATTTCGGTGGAACCAGGATACCTGTGTATAATTAAAAAAAAAAAAACTTGTTTTCTTAGAATATGCATAATGACATTAAATCGTTAGAGAAAGAGATTAATATAACAAGAATCATATGTTTTTCGAAGAAAGGATGCTAAACGAAATTGATAATCACAAATACTACCTGCAGTATCAACGGATCAGATTCAATGGTCAAATAACGAGGTTCATCCAACGGCTACAAGCACTGATTGCGGTGGCACCATTGATCATAGAAGAGGAAGGACACGTGTACGACCCTACAGTCTCACTTTGTCCGGCCCCAGTTGTCGTTACTATCGTTATCGTGATATGTCGATAAGTCCAATTTGTGAAATGTGATCATTCGTAGTTTAGCCTTTTAGGACAAAAGCCCTAAACCTAAACGCAGAGCGTGGGCCCAAACTCCTCCTCCTCGTCTCGTCTTGGTCACGGGACTCACACCGGCGACGACTCCGAGGTGGGTAGGGGGGCAAATATGAGTAAACAAAACAGTTGAGGTTTTTAAGATAATAGAGGAAAATATAGGGGTAAAACATATAAATACGTGAAACATTGAAATGTTTGCTTTTCTGGCACGATTGGGACTGATCTTGAGCAGTCAACGTCAACAAACAAACAATGGGAGAGGCTATGATGATCCGCACCATCGTCGAAGCGATTCACTCATCACCGACGCAAGCCGTCGTGTATCTTTCCGGCGGCGCCTCCGTGGTTTCTCTCTCTCTCTCTCTATACAAACATATGCGATTGTAAGTGATAACAATTACTAAAATTCGAAACTATAATGTTTGCAGGCATTAGGTTGGTTGATGTCAGTTCCAGGAGCTTCGAACACGCTTCTAGAAGCAGTGGTTCCGTATTCGAGGATATCTATGATCCAATTACTCGGCAGGGTTTGTTCCCAATCCTCAAATCAATGGCCCAATCGTTCCCGTTTTTTTTTTTGACTTTCTCTTTTTTTTTTCGATTAATACAGGTTCCGAGTCAACACTGTAGCCAAGCGATGGCGAGCGAGATGGCCTTGTTAGCGTATAACCGTGCGGTTAAGCTTTCTAAACCAGGTTTAGTTCTAAACCAAGTTTAAATTAAAGGGGAATTGGTCTTGTTTTCTTCAACATCAGTATGAATTGTGGAAAGGGTGTGACTTTGTGGACGTGTTTGGATAGGATTCCCGGTGATTGGTGTGGGTTTTACGGGAGCGTTGGCAACTTCTCCTCCAAAGCGTGGTGATCACAGGTTTGATTAATTAAATACTGTTTGCTTTAACTATAACTCATGGGTTTTTTGTTTCTTCTTTTGCTGCGAGTAGGTTCTTTTTGTCTATGAGAGCATCCGACCGAATCTGGGAAACTTCAGTCACTCTAACCAAGGTGCTGATTGCAATATTCTTTCTCCTGTCTTGCTTTGGTCTTTAGTGTCAACTCCTCATGTGTATTTTTATATTTTGTGGAGAATTTTAGAATCTGCGAAGCCGAGAGGAAGAAGACAAGGTGGCAAGCCGTGTTCTGATCCAGGTGTGTTTATAAAGCTTATTACATGTTACTATCTTTAGGGCATTGGCGTCTGATTTTCCTTTCTCTACTTCTTAAAAACAAAAAGATAAAGTTTAGTTTATGGGTATTGCGAACAAGTTCGTGCAGGCTTTTCTCCTTTATAAAACTGAAATACTAAGATAGATATTCTTGTGGAGTCAAGTTTTTATCCATACTTTTCTCAGCTCTCTCATAGCTTCTCTAAAGGCATTCTACTTTTGAGGTACTCATCATGGACTGACTTCTTAAAACCTTTTCTCGTTCATCCATCTCTAGGCTATGGCCAAGGCATGCCAAGTTTCTGGGACATTTGACTCTGGCTTAACCGAGTCCGAGGTGCCTGATGAGTCAGAAACCCAGTTTAGTGAAGAACAAGAACTTGAGCAGCTTATTCAAGGACAATTGTGCTTTAAGGTTTATCCATTTTCTAAGGGTAAGCTTTTGGTCATTTGACCCAATAAAACTTTAGATTTTTGATCTTTTGTTTTAACTTGCATTATTGCAATCAACGATGGAGTTCTACCATTATGGCAGAAGCGTACGGATCGGATAAAGACAGAAAGATTATACTGCCTGGTTCTTTTAATCCGTTACATGACGGTCATCTCAAGCTCTTGGAAGTTGCTATGAGGTACGCTGAGTATGCCTTTATGCGTAATGGGTACTTGCTTATCTTGGTGAACACCTGAGTCTTCTGTGTATCTATTAATGTCTTTTACTGATTCTATGTTTTCTAGTTAAATCTGATATGCTATGTAATTAGTAATTGATCATTTTTTGTTATGCTATATAAATTGATTCTGTTGTTGGATTTGGAGAGGTCTCTTGGCATTTTAGTATCTCAAAACAGCAAATTAACTGTCTTTTTTTGTTCTCTGTAAAACAAAATGTAAACAATCTCACAAGCAGATTTGTTGATGCAGTGTTCGTGGAGGCGGGTACCCATGTTTTGAACTATCCGCAGTAAATGCCGACAAGCCACCGCTTTCAGTTGCACAGATCAAAGATCGTGTCAAACAATTTGAAGCAGCTGGTAGGTGGAATCTTTACTATTTATTCATGTTTTTAATCTTGTGCACCACCTTTTTGGCATCTCTGAGTTACAACGATCTTATGATTTATATTGTGCTCCAACAAGGGCAAGAACAATCATTTTTACGATCCAGATTTGAGCTATAATGCTTTTTTCCATACTCGTGCCATCTTTTGATATTGGTGAAGTATTGTTGGGTTGGCAGGAAAGACGGTAATAGTTTCAAATCAGCCGTACTTCTACAAGAAAGCTGAGCTCTTTCCAGGAAGCAGTTTTGTAATTGGCGCTGACACTGCAGCAAGGCTTGTTAATGTATGTATGTATACACTACTTAAACTTTTTTCCAGTTTCCTGATCTTTTTGTTTATTTCATAAAACGTACAGTTAGATTTGTGTATGATTACTTAAAAAGTCAGTAAGACGCAGACGTTTAAAGTGCTCTCTTATATTCCGGTTCCACGTTATCAGAGAAGAATAATTAAGGATCTTAACTTGTTGCAGCCAAAGTACTATGAAGGCAGCTACAAAAGGATGTTGGAGATACTTGGTGATTGCAAGAGAACAGGTTGCGTTTTCCTTGTTGGTGGCCGCAATGTCGATGGTGTATTCCAGGTTTGACCTAAGCTCTAGAATCTTGAGCAATACAATTTCAGTCACTGTATGTGAGGTTGTAGGCCTTGTGCCCTTATCATTTCTCCCCTGCAGGTTCTTGAAGATATTGATATTCCAGAGGAAATAAGAGATATGTTCGTCTCAATTCCAGCAGAGAAATTCCGGATGGATATATCCTCTACAGAGCTAAGAAAGAAACAAGGGGGTGTTGATAAGAGGAAACGTGAGAATGCTAAAGAAGATGTTGAGCAAAGTTCTAAATGAAAAAAATGATAGTGGCGAGAATAAGTTGTCAACACTTCGATGGAGTTATAATAATTGTTACGTCAGTGGTCAGTCACACATGCTTTACATACACACCATCATTATAATAAACATCTTTACCATTTCTCTGGAATTACAGTACTACCACTATTCATCAGACTCTTTCATATCTTCATCTCGCATCTCACTTGGTGCTGTGAGCATTACTGCGATCATTTTGAATTCATCCGATAAAAATTTCAAGATTTTTTAATACAAAAAATCTACTCCTTGATAAGATCTCTAGAACATCCTGTAAAGAGATAGTATCGAGGGAAAGAAATAGCACAAAACAATATGTACTCTACCAAAATAAAGATATATATCGTCAGAAAAGAGATTTTGAAGTAGAATTATTTCTTAGAAAACTGATTAAATAAAGTGTAGAAATGGTCGAGGTATCAATATCACAAACTAGGATGCAAAGACAACAAAAGAGAGCTCAAAATATCTTTTTAACTTGAACAAAAAGATCAAAATCCGGGAGGAAGCATTTGGTGAAGACAACATAGATAAAAAAACTGAGACTGGAAAAGAAAACATCTAATTCATCCTCCTGATAAGCTCATTGATGAAGTTTTCACGGTTTCCAGCATCACCACCTTCAACGTAGTGGTTTCTCTTCTTCTTAAGACCACCGAGTGGTGCCTTGAGCTGGAATGGCCACAGGAAGTTGTTGGCCTCCTTGAAATGAGGTCCGACTGTTAGAATCTCGTGGATCAAATCCTCAGTGCAGATGATCCCATGTTTACCCAGTGCCTGTTGTTGTTGCACAGAAAAAAAATCATTACTTTAAACATTAATATAAGAACAACCAAAGAGAATGATTACGAACCTGCTCCACGATAGAGTTGTCAGTCAAAGCAACCCTCTGGTGGTTAAGCTTTCCGTATCCTCTCTTGTAGATCAATTCCTTAACACTCTTCAAATTGGGGAACCTGAGTAAGAGAGAGTTGATTGAGTTAGCAATGTTCCATGACAAAGGATTTAAGAGCGTTTTAGAATGAGATGTTTATACCCGTAAGTAACATATGGCTCAACACGACGAAGCATGTTCATTGTAGCCTTGTTAACTTTGAGAAACACACCGTTGAAAATCTGCATTTACATATTACAAACTATAAGCAAATCAGAAAAGCACGGGTCTTTTTCATGGAAAGAGACCAAGCACATAGGAATGTCGTTATGTGACCTATAACAGAAGAATACAACTGTCTAATCTAATGTCACAATATCAAACAAGACAATAAAGCTTAACAAACCTAATGACAAAAACGAGGTCTAATTACACAAAAAAAATGTAGACAGACCTGTCTCAAACGCAAGAGCTGAAGAATCTTCTTAGTCTTTGGGTCAATGGCATTGATACCACGAATACGGATGATGAACAAGAGCTTAGCTTCAGGGTCAACATAGAAACCTCCCTTCAACTTAGCCTCGCGTTTCAACGAGATCAGCTCCTTCTCCTGTAAACAAAGAAGAAAGATCACTCATTTACCCAAGGACAAAAAGGATCTAAACTAATGCTTGGATTTGGATCAAAAACAATTTACCTTCTCGGCATACTCCTTGGCGTACTGCTCGGCCCTTTTGTAGATAAGCTTCCTGTTGGCGGCGTTCGTCTTCTTGGCAGCTTCGGCGCTCTGCTTCTTCGCGAGAGCCCACTCCTCCTCTCTCTTCCTCTTCTTCAGGACTGACTCCGGAACTACAACCTTCGATTCTGCCATTTCCGATTCCTACAAAGATCAATCAAAGAGACGACGGCACTCACTGCGGCGAGGAGCCAACAATATATATATATGCCACACTCCAAACTAGGGTTAATTAGAAACTTAATGGGCCTCCTAAGCCCATCAATTATTTTACCCGTTGGCCCATTAGTCTAACCAGCATTGCCATTTGCTCAAATGACTTTTGTATACATTTACTACACAGATTTCTATTGCAGACAAAAATGGTATGTATTGGTATACAACAAAAGGATAGACCAGAGTTAACATACATTACCTGACAAAACAAAACTCATTCATCTATAACTTCCGGATGAAGAAACATATGTCTGAATGCAACCATCAACAGTTTGAGTCCAATGTTAAAAAACTCAAATGCTAAAATGACATGAACGCATCCACTTGTTAACAGCTTGGAAGAGGGCGTTTACTAGCTTTTGCTTAGATCCCCTATTTTGTGTCCATATAGAACCTCAGAACTTGTATGAAGCTAGCCCAAAATACAGGGAATGGCATCTTCTCATTTTCCCTAAGCTGCACAGGGCTCATCATCGATTCTGCACTACCTGGACCTAAGTAAATATATGTGCCAAAAACTTGGTTTAACAACAGGTATTGATTCCGCAGTAACTGTCTCAACCTCTGCTCGTGGACACACATCTAGTGGGGTTAACATACATACCTGACAAAACAAAACTCATTCATCTATAAGACACACATCTAGTGGGATGTTTGATAGAAGACATTAACAATTAGAAAAAAGTAACATAACATGAACATATATCACTCTTGAGCTAAGCATGATTTATGATATTTAGAGGAGGTTAACAGGGGTTTAGACAAGTGAAGTGAAGTTTAATTTCAAATATCTAATGTTACCTGTATCTGCATTCTACAGAAACCGGCTAGTAATGAGAATGGGCTTCAAAGGTGTACAAACAATGGACTAGATAAATGAGAAAAGAAGCAATTGCTGCTGATGAAAACTACAGGAATCATACGTAGAGTAGAAGTGGGAATTATTCAACATGATTTTAACTTCTTTTCTTATTACCATATATATCTTTGTGATTCTGATACAAGCGAGTTTTTACATGGAACTAAAGAGTATTTAAAATTTGCTTTCAACATCTTGTAAACCATTTTATACAAAATTCTTCCATAAACAAAAATATAAGAAGAAAGTCTTCAACATGACAACCTCCAGTTTCAATAAGCTCTGAGGTTCTTGGCATTGATTGTGCTTAGAGATGTGAAATTCAACTTGATTATCGGCTTCTGCAGTTGCACTGAAGCTTTATGCGTCACCACTGACTGTTGCGTTGGAACATCTTCGAGTTCTTCCACTTCCACTGCTCCTTTGGAGAATGCATCTTTACTTGGAATTTGCTTAACCACTTGATTTCTGAAGCCAAAGTTGTCTTCAACTTCCTCACTTTCTTGACTAAGAGAAGCCTGAGGAGTGGCTATCTTCTCTACTGGATGACTCTCTCCTACACCCTTACTGATGGGATCATATTCAACCTTAGTACAAAGTTCTTTCATAGGAGCTGAACAAATGGATTCAACAGATGAATTTGGACTCCCATCTTCGCCGTTCTCTACATGCACTGAAACTGCAACACGTTTTGAGTTCCTTAACTGATCGGTGAATGTCTCATCATCTCCCAACTTTCTCTTCTTCCCACCTTTACTTTCACAACTAGTAATAGTAGATGATGAACTCCCTGTAGAAGAAACTCTCTGCTCTGAACTGCGTTTGCTGTCCCAAGTTCCTTTCGAGTTACGCAAAGGTCTAACTCCACCAGGAAACACAAAGCTAGGTATGCTTCTTCGCATTACATGGCTAACATTAATCTCCATCCTAGGAGACCACAACGTGTAACCGTAAACAGTTTGTTTAAACTCCTCAATAGTTCTTCTGATATCAAACGGTTCTCCTCCTACTGCTGTAACTCCTTGTTTACGTTGCAGACCCATGAATAAAGAACACTGTAGCGGTTTTGAATCATCTTGGAAACCATGTGGATGAGGGTGGCACTGAAGCATGTCACAAGTATGTCTCTCAATCACCAACGTCAGCTGTCTGAAACGTGACTCAACCCATCCTCTCCACTTTTTCAGATCCTCCACGTTAGAAGCAGAGATGTTGATCTGAAGATAGTTCTTATACGCTTCAAAGAACCCAAACGGCTCAAAAAGTGTATCCCATTGATCAGCTTCGTTTCCTTCCATAGCCGCGCATATATCTTTACCTCTCTGAAACTCTCCTGTCATAATCCTCAGTGTACTCGCGGAGACATTGTAACTAGAGTTCATACAAGGATAAGCAGGAGTAATGATAGGCATCTTGTGCAACAAGTCTTTAGGGTTTCTTCTAGGATCCCAAACTTGAAGACCTAAGGAGGAGGAACCTTCTTCATCGATAGAGCAAAGAAGGATGGGATTGGGCCAACGCCATTGCGTGTAGACTCTAAAGAACCGAGACACCAACATGTTTGGTGATGCGTTAGGATAAAGCTGACAGATTCTAGCTACAAGCAACGCCCAGTTTATACCACCAAGAAAGCCAGAGACGTTAGAGTACACACCACGCTTCTTGGCCCAAAACCTAATGCATCTTAACGTCGTCCTGAAACTCTGAATGTTAGGAACCAAGCGGAAGATCTTGTCTGTAACTCTACAACCGTTGAGGCTTCTAACAGTTTGCTCATCAGCATTCTGTAGAATTGAATCATCTGATAGATCCAAGTCTTCAGGGATAATCCATAGAGGAAGCTTTGCGTAGAGGAGATCAATAGAGACTCCATTAAGTTTGAAACCCATCAAGGGAACATAAGCATCAGGGACAGAGTGGAGCTCTGTCACTTCAGGCAACTCCGAAAGCATTCTGTGTAGCTCTCCAAAGAAACCATTCCCTCTTGTTGCGTATCTTGGACCAACGCATAGAGTGTCGATATCAGCACCAGGTCCATGTACCTTTAGCCGATAAGAACCGAAGGTGAATATCTTGGCGTTCGCTTGTTCAACCGTCTCATCGCTTAACCCTTTGTCACGGCTTATTTTTTTAATCCATGTTTTTACGATCTCGTCTAGTCTCCCAAGAACCTCCTCTCTTCTAAGAGCTTCCTCGTTGCTTTCGTATAATCCAGCGTCTTGCAAGTAGTTCTCTAGGGCTTTTGTCTTGATTACGTCAAGCTCCGTTGGTCCTCCTAGAGAGATAGGTTCTGTAATACCGTATCTAATTTGTCTGTTTTGCTGGACACTAGCCATCGATTGTATTTTGTTCATACCCTCTTTCTCTACGATTATTTACCCTGAATATTTACGAACAATGAACGTTACTACCGAGAAACTGTTGATCATACAGAACACAAAAGCAAAGTACGAGTTCTCGAGAACAACCTTGAAAACCCTAATTCGAGCGATGAGTACCAACAACGAATGGGATCGAGTGAAATAGCAGAGAGTCTCGACCTTTGAACACACAACGATCTCAGCTAGTACGTCTTACACTACGAGTTGATTTATAAAAAGCTATCAGTCCACACTTATCTGTATAATTCGCAACAAAAAAAAAAAAAGAAGGAAATTATCGAGTTGAGAAAAGGAAATACGTGTTGTAGAAAAAGGAAATTTGTAATGGAAAAGCCCAATAAGACCCAAATAGTTATGAGGGTAATACGAATAAAAGCCCACTAATAAATAAGTCGGTGAGGTTATGAATACGATGACGTTCTGAGTTTCTGTATCACAAAGCTACTGAACGAGTGAAGCTTTCTGTAGATCTTCGCTGGTCTTTGTTATTTGCTAACTTTGAAATCTCTGAGTGTTCGAATTCGACAGTTTGACTCATTCTCTGTTACGATTCGAATTGATGTCTTTAGCACAGCTGGTTCTGCTCAACTATGGATTAGCAAGCATACACCAAGGTTTGTTGTGCCTTCGGAATCTTATCTTCAGTATTAACTATTAAGTATATGTAACAAAGAAAAGCTTTGTTTTGTCTTTAAAATGTATTGTTATCTATATTTACCCTGAGCTAGGTGTGCTAATATCAAATTTATCATATCTATCCTACTTATCTCTGTTTTATTTCTCAATATTTTGTAGTTCGAAAATGAACATGTCCGGTCAAATATAACCGACTTCAAACAGGTTTTAGAGATAACCGGGTGTTGGCTTGTCACAGATTTCTCAGGCTGTGTATGACGTTGAGGAAGCAACCGCAGAAGCGTTTGACATAATTTTATCACAAAAGGTTGAGACATCCGTCTGATTTTTTTTTTTTTTTTTTTTTTTTTTTTTTGTATTTGTATAACCTTCTTTCCATCGTTCTATTTTTGGTAATCAACAAGTATAACCGTGATATCCACAGGCCATTAAATCATCTGAAACAAGTGCGTCATTTATAAGATTTATCCAGCTTCTAACAGCACATCATGCTTCCAGGAGGTAAAGTAAAGTCCCATCATCCTAATGTCTATTGTTGCTTATCGCTGGTCACCCTTTTTTAACACTATCTGTGCTTTGGTCTCTCATTTTGAAAGTGTACAGATTCTTCTCTTTAATTTTTGTAATACGCACACTGAGAGTTTGTGAGTGTTGGGATCGTAGATAGAAATCTTTAATATAATTTCTATCCTGACCACATGGTTTGAGTTGTTGTGAAATAATTCAAGAAGAATCTTCTCACTCTCTGCAATTGAGATCTGAAAACACTTGGTGAGAAAGAGAGCTTTTTGCCAGTTAGATACGTTTTCTTTTGTTCAACTTCAATGTGTTAATTTTACATGTATAATTAGTGAGAGTGTATATTTACAAAGACATCGTCTTGTTATGTATATGTGAAAGGAAATAAACAAACAGTGCTCATGGCACGCCTATAATGTAAGATTGCGTGTGAGGCAAGCGCCACAACTCTGCTTCTTCATCAGATGAATCTTCAGAGTCAGAGGTTTCAAAGTTCTGAGAATGGCGACGGCAGGTAGCGACTGCTTTGGTGACAACATAGATGGGTAGCATGATCCCGAGTATTCTCAAAAACAACAACTGAAAAAAACAAAAGAAACAATTAAAGAGTTTCATCATCTCTGGAAATGGAATCTAATGTGAAATAATATACACCATGAACAAAGGGAAGACATGGAGGTTTGATCCGGTAAGGACTAAGGGAAGGGTGTGTCGGAGAATCAGGAGAGCCATAAACTGCAAGATTGCAACAACGGAAACATGAGTAAAGAAAGGTGTTATAATGGAAGGTAAAGGAGGAGGAGACTGGCGTGTGCGTACGATGAGAACAAGAGAACGGAAACAGATGAAGCTTGTGGTGGAAAAAAGAGGATACTGATGATGATGATCGTGGATGAAAGTGGGATCAGCAGGTACAACTGTGATGAAACGAGGATGCTCACGTTGAGATATTGCCCAGTTTCCCCTGAAATGAAGAGGGACATGACCCAACTCTAACAATGGAGCTGGCGCTGTATAATCCGGCTTGAATCCCTGAACAACACACACACATTTGTATAATTAGATTTCAAGAAGAAGATGTTGAGAAGAGAAGGAGAAGGGACCTACCTGATGGCAAATCTCGCAGTTGGTGTTTCCTTTCTCGTTACACCATCTCTGCACGCACCTCCTATGTGCATACTGCAAACAACAACATGGCACATCTAAATATCAAACCAATGACTCTGTCTCTTGGAATCTCAAATGCTTATAAGTTTTGTCGTTACCTTCAAGCTGCCGCTGCAAGAACAAGGAGTCTCCATCTTTGAATCCACATCCTCATCGTGACAAATCCTACACAGCACCATCGACAAATCTCCGTTACGCACCTTCTCAAGTGTTTTCTCATCGAGGACTCTAATACATTCCTCCTCGACAGGTGCGTTGGCTTGCAACATACGGTTCCTGCTCTGAATCGCTTCCTCAATCGTGGCTTCTGTTATCAACCGGTCCATAAACAGCACGAAATGATCTCCCATGACTTGCAGCTGAAGAAAGTCCCCTATTTATATTAGTATTGAGATTCTTCTCCCCTTTTCTTTAATGCTGCGAATTGATGATAAAATGGGGTTAGGGTCAGAATCATTTAACCAAAGGAGCATTCGCATTCGCATTCAATGCTAAGGTGATGGTGATACGCAACTTGAACATGTGAATTAGAAGCTGCTCATTAATGGAATAGATGATAAAAATATCTTTAAAAAAAAAACGTTTTAGATAAAAAAAACTTAAATAAGCAAACACTTTTTCTGGATAATGAAAGAGCCATGGGCGAAAAGCTGAACCAAAGCTGGTTAGTTACCAGAACATAAAAGCTGTAATTTTTTGTGAAGTGCACAAGTTTATGGAAACGGTTTAACTGAATGTTATAGAACAAAAAATAGCTAGATAAAAAGAAAAAAAAAAAAAAAAAAATTATACAAGAAGATAGTATTAAATTTTCAAAACGACGATCAACAAGAAGGAATCTAAATTTACCCAGATGGTGCAAGTTGTTTTGAACGAAATTAAACACAGGCGGAGACGAAATCATAGAGACATAAGTGGCATACAAACGAGACAAATAATAAAAAGCAAAATATGAGAAAACAGAAAAAAAAAACGAAAAGACAGGGAGAATTGAGAGGCAGACCCAAATATTAGGACAGGAGAAGGTAAAGAGTTTTGTAATACCGTTTTCTTCTCTTTTTGTCGGAAAGGAGAAGAAGTGGAAAAGCGAAGAAAGAGGAGACTTAAAAGAATAGAATCTGTCTTTTCCTGAAGCTAAAGCCTTTGATAAAAGCTTCCTTTCTTTCTCTCTGAACTCCGCAAATTATTCAGGAGATTAAAACCAATAAAGTTATGTTTGTGTTTACATACGAAGCAATGAGATGGAGTATAGATTCTTGAATCTTATAATTATTACTTTTATCTCAAAATAATATCAATATCAATATTACGTCAGACGTATCGTATGTAGTACATGGATAATTTTAAGTAGCTATACGGCTATACCATACACACACGGGGACATTTTAATTGCAATAAATGTCTAATAAATATGTATAAGATCAAACAAAGACTCAAAGTAGCTAACCAAGAATCAACAAAAGATGGAATAAATAAAATTAGATGAAATATAGATTCGCAAAAAGACCACCAAAAAGTATCTTCATGCTTTCTTTTATTTGACTGAATGATGGTTCGTAGTTACGTTGTCCATAGTACGTGTGAGTGCGTCAGTTCAAGCTGGTGCGGCATCATTGATCATTTGACAGGTTGATTAACTAACCACGTACTATTAGTTTTTGTTAATAGTGCTATTTTAATTGGTCTTTTAGGCCAACCATTCTACCAAAACCAATTAACGTTGAAATAATGCACACCCAATCACAATCTTTTGCGTTAATGATTACATCAATTATTCTCATAATTTATCCCATTTCTACATCAACAAAAGCGCAATAAAAATTCATAAGTTATAATCCTAAGTAGTAGTCAGTAAGCCTATCTATATCGCTACGGTATTTAACAGAAGCAAAGCCCAACACATAAGAATGTATTGGCCCATTACTTAGAAAGAGACCCAATGAAACAAAAATGCAGTTTACATAACCTATAAATTGAGAACTAAAGTGTAATGACCCACCACTCCCACCATCTCCACTTCTTTCTCCAACCCCACCACTTCCAACTTCTTCTCCACCATCTCCACCTTCTTCCCCACCACCTCCATCTTCTTTAAAATTAAGAAAAAGAGAGAGAGAGAGAGAGAGAGAGA
>NC_027754.1:29510682-29510885 GCF_000695525.1 Brassica oleracea var. oleracea
TAGTTTTGGAGATCGTAATTGTACGGGAAGGAAGTTCAGATTCTCTGGGATTATTAGAATGTGAAATTTATCTTCATTTATTAAAAACTTGTACTTGGACAGTGCAGTTAGATTGAGTTTGTAGCAGACTATAGTCTGGATATCGTATACTATCTTGTAAGGACAACCAGGTGATAAATGCCTTGGGTAGGCGTATGAGCTGT
>NC_027754.1:29510985-29515599 GCF_000695525.1 Brassica oleracea var. oleracea
TTCCGCTTTTATCAATTTATTATATTTTGAAAGTGACGGGTGACACATAAAGATTCAGATGATGATGATCAAGTATCCAAAACTCTGCGAAAGAAAGGTCAAATCTCCTCCTCACAGTGACATCATATATCAAAGTAATCCTCTCCTTCTCCAAATACCCACCTAAACAAGAAGATCAATAGGAGCTGTGTTTGTTCTTGATCTTGACACCAAGCTCACCAGCAATGATAACAGTGGAAGCCATATCAAGAAACATCCCATGCTCCACGACTCCAGGTAGCCTCAGAATCTCATCACTCACCGCATTCAAATCTCCCATATCTTTCTCCAAATACATATCCACAATATAATTCCCATTGTCCGTCACAAAAGCCTTCCCTTTCTCCCCCAACCTTAGCTTCGCCTCGCAGCCGTAACCCTCCATCACTCTCCTTAGCCTCTCCGCCGTGAACTTCCAGCAGAAAGGCACAGTCTCCACCGGAAGAGCCATCTTGCTTCCACCTATATGTTTCACCATCTTCGACTCGTCGACGATCACCACGAACTTCTTGGAAGCTCCTTCGATCATCTTCTCCCGGAGCAGAGACCCTCCGCGTCCTTTCACGAGGTTGAGACAAGGGTCGACCTCGTCGGCGCCGTCTATGGAGAGGTCGATGACGGGATGCGCGTCGAGATCGGAGAGAGGGATGTTGAGGGAGAGAGCCTGCTCCTGCGTCTTCTTGGACGTGGGTATCCCGACGATGTTCTCGAGTTTGCCTTGCCGGAGAAGCTCGCCGATGCGGTCGACGGCGTGTTTGGCGGTGGAGCCGGTGCCGAGGCCGAGGACCATGTTGGATTGGACGAAGTCGACGGCTTTGTAAGCGGCGATTCGTTTGAGCTCGTCTTGGGTTAATGTCATCGAAGGCGGCGGCGGCGAGGGGACATCGATGGGGGATTTGTCGGATGTAATGAAGAGAGGATCATACGCAAGCGCCATTTAAACTTCTATAAAGAAAATTCAATACTAATCAATAAATGTAAATCAAATTTAGGAACCGAGAAGAAGAATCGTGTGGAATAAGAAGAAAAAGACAATATTTTGGAGAAATTGTTAGGGGATTGAGAGGAGGCAATGAATAGAGAGAAAGGTCGAATGAAATGTTTGTATAAATAGAGAGTATGGAATACGAAATTACGAAGAAGAATGTGAGAAGAAGGAAGAATATGTTTGTGTGGTGGCGGAGAAAAGAAACTGAAGACTACTGAAGATGGGGTTTGTGGAAGAACAAACGAGTCAAGACGCACACTTCACTTTCGAGAATAGACAAACCCGAATCTTACGGATTTGATTTTTTGTCCCGTATTTTTTTTCATTTACGTAAAATACCCAAACTTCACCCAAATCCAAAATTGGTAACTTTTCTCTTCTTTTTAAAAAATGGTACTTCTCTCTTCCAAAATTACACTTAAAAGAAAAAGAGTTTTCTCCTCACTTTTACTAGATACTCATTTTTTACTTGGTAGAAATAAAGCTACAAAATTATAATAGAGATTGGTGGGTCAATTAAATAAATTTGACAACCTTTTTCATCAACTGAAGATTGGAAATAGCGGGCTTGGGTTAAATTCACGCGTTTCGTTACTTTTGGGTTAAACGCCAAATATGATCAAAGGAAATTGGAAATATGATTATGTTGAAAAAAAAAAAAAATTGGAAATATGACCAAGTAAAAGTTTTTGGGTCCAAAAGGGGGCATACAAACCAAAGACTCCGTTCTACAGTTCACTGTCGTTTCTTAAAGGGAAAACAAACTATCAACAAAAATGGTAGCATAAGAAACATGAGAACGAAAGTTAAACTCCACTAACTTATTAAGAAATCATGTAATCAGATTGTACTCTCTTTTGTCACAATAACATATGAAAAAACAAAAAAAAAAAACTTATACAGGTTTCATGAAAGAAGTGATAAATTAATAACGAGTTTTTGAACTTAGTTTAAGTATAGTATAAATCAGATAAAATAATATAAGAATATGTGTATATACAATATACAAAAAAAAAAAAAATTGTGGGCAAGTAAAAGGAAAGAATGAAACGGGCCAGGCAGATCAGCCCACATGGCCCGACGTTGCGGCGGCGAGAACCCAATGGAGGAGGTCTAGAAGGCGAAACGCCATAACAGAGGAGGAAACAGGAACGCTGAGGAGGAGGAGAAGCAGCGTTGTGATTGCGACGGTGGGGCGAGAGTTCATGAGGAAGCTCTGGAGAAGACCAACGGAATCGCAGATCATAGTGTCGTAGCTACTGTAGAAACGCTTCTCCCAATCCAACCAGTGAGAAGGCGGCTCGTAGTTTCGCTCCACCATCTTCATCTCGTGGATGCGTTTCCTTAGAATTATCATGTTCTCGTCCACCAGTCTTCCTCCTCCGTAGTAATGGTCCTTCCCTGAAGACGCAGCAGCAAAAACGCTCATCTTCATCTTCTTCTGTGTCCTCCACGTCGTCGTTTTAATCGGGGAAAACACCAATGGATGGAACCGGAGTGGGGACGTCGAAGCTGGTGAAGAGATCAGTGTGGCTTCCATTGTAATGAGATCGGTTTTGTAAGATTGTTTAATGTCAATGTATAATGTTTGAAGGGATGAACAAGTGGAAATATATTTATAACCTGATTATTTGGATATAATAAAATAAAAACAAAAGTGGGGCTATATGATTATTGATTACCGCGTTGCCACCTGCTAATTTCGATTTGATAAATGGAGCCCACTTTTTCTTCTCTTCCACGTCATTTTCATTTCCACCTGTTGTTTCTTACCCCTCGCACAAGATTCGGTGATTCTATTAAGAAATCTCCCTACGCGTCTTTTACTATTCGTTAATCAAGTAATCAACCATTGTTGCATAACATTTCTATCAAATTACAATTTTTCTAAGTCTATGGACATTCGATGATTTATTTTAGTCTATATTCGCTTCAACGCTCTTGTATATTGAAGGTTGAAAAATAGTCGGTTTTTGATCGAGATACACACTTGACCTATGTTTTGTTTATGAGATTCGGCTACTGAAACAGACACTCACTTGAGATTCTAGATTCAATATCTAACCAGTTGATGATTTAGTCGAATAAATTTGAGTAAGATATTAGATATGTTATAATGACAGAAGAAAGTGGATGACAAATGAATTGACAAAGCGATGCACTGCGAAACCTCCTCTACGGTACGCAAACTTGATAGCTTGCTGGTTTGGGAAACACGGCATTTGGAAAAGGAAGTGTAATTGAGATGAGAAGCCACCATTAGTGATCTGCACATGATGTGCCAATGCATACATTGATTAGTTGCTCTTTTCCATAACAATTAAAAAACAACTCCGTATGTAGTAGTATATTATGTCCATTCATTATAACAGAATTGACCTCCTATTTGTTTATGTAATGACACCCGACAAAGCGCACAAGTCGGTGACCATTTTAATTATGCGTTTACTTTATCATACTTCAATAAAACTAATGTTCAATCAAATTATTGGGATATTAATAATTTAATTATTACACTCCCATGGTTTTATTTGTATAACTGCACTTAAAATCCAAATTCTTTATGGTGATATTTCTTTCTTAACTTTTGTTTTTGTTTTTTTTAATCGTCTGAACTCAATTAAGAGGGAATAACCAATATTCGTACGGAAACAAAAGGATGAAAAACAAACGGAAACAAGGATGAAGCACAAACACCAACAGAATGATCTTAAGGGAAAGATTTAGCAAACGTTGGAGATGGCTTCTTCTTGAATCCTGTTGTGAAGCCAGGCTGGGCCTCCAAGGGCAAGGTAAGAGTGAAACCTTCCATCCTGAGTTACACTTCTTGCAATGTCTCGTGCAATGAAATTTGAATAAGTTGACTCCTGTTCAAAAGTCACCGAATCGAATCAAGAGTATTCCGAGGAAATATCAATCCGTCGGAATATTCTTATGGAATACCGAGGAAAAATGTGTTCCTCGGAAAAAACCGATGAATTCCGAGGATATATTATAGCCGTTAGAAAGCCGTTGGGGTATTTTAATAATTCCGAGGAAATTCCGACGAACTAGCCGTTGGCGTCGGAATTCCGTCAGAATTTCCTCGGTCTGTCGGCAGGATTTCAACTATAAATACAAGCACCCCTCTTCCTCTTCATTCACTCCATATCTTCATCCTCCCTCTTACTTTCTTTACACACGAATTTGATTCCTAAAAAAACATGTCTTCTTCAAATTATTTTCGTTCTTGGATCGATCGACCTCATTTGGATCCGAACACGAGATTGCTTACGGAAGAATACCAACGAGGTATAACCGAATTCATGGGGTTAGTTCACCGACAACCGGAAGCAAAAACAGGTATGTTAAGATGTCCTTGCTCTAATTGTAAAAATAGAAAGGTTATTAAAGAGTGGGATGTTTGGACTCATCTATATTTGAGTGGGTTTACACGAAGTTACAAAATTTGGTATCATCATGGGGAAACTGATTATGAACATGGTAGTACTAGCGAACCTCAGCCAGCGGTTAGATTAGAAGAACCAATTAGAACAGATGTAGATTATGGTGTAGGTACTGAGCAGATGATAAATGATCATTTTAGA
>NC_027754.1:29516785-29517197 GCF_000695525.1 Brassica oleracea var. oleracea
GAAATAGACTATTATTTTTTTTTCTTTTTTCATATAAATACCGAGGAAATACCGACGGAAGTTAGGTTTCCCTCGGTATTTCCTCGGAATAGACCTTCTCGATTTAGGGATTTGATTATAGAGTCAATTTCCTTAGAATATTCCGACAGAATTCCGAGGAAGGTAAGGGTTTCCTCGGAATTCCCTCGGTATATTCCGAGGAAATTCCAAGGAAGTAGGGTTTATAAACCGAAAACAACGTTTTGCGGTTTGAATAACACTTATATAACCCTTATTAAGTGTCTTAGACTGATTATGAAGTCAAAAATTTGTTCATTACCCTATAATAAACATTTTTCCGATTGTATGAACGAAATCCCCACAAAATAAGAGAAACACTTATACACTTTAATGAACGGTAAAGGGAATACTT
>NC_027754.1:29517257-29517517 GCF_000695525.1 Brassica oleracea var. oleracea
AATACGGCAAAAAAAATCGATGTTTTGAAACCCCAAACACTAGTTCCCCGGAATTTCCTCGGAAAATTCCGACGGAATTCCGACGGATATTTAAGTATCCGTCGGAATGTCCTCGGAATATTTTCATTTAACCGGACAAATATTTCGCGAAAATTGAAAATGAAATTCCGAGGAAATTCCGACGGAAACTGTCCGTCGGACCCTAGGTTTTATATCCACGAGCCGCTTCTTCTTCCCCATTTCTCTCTTCTTCCTCTCCG
>NC_027754.1:29517668-29518900 GCF_000695525.1 Brassica oleracea var. oleracea
TATAATAGGTTTAGAATTGTGATTTGGTTGAATAATTTGTTTTGTTGAATTGATTTACAGGTCTTTTTATAAATTTTTTAGTTTTTTTGTATTTATAAAATCGATTTTTGTATATAAATTCGATTTTTGTGTATAAATTTGATTTTTGTATTTTATAAAACGATTATAAAATCGATTTTTGTATATAAATTAGATTTTTTTGATTTTACAAAATGTTTTTTGTATATAAATTCGATTTTTTGGATTTTACAAAACGTTTTTTGTATATAAATTCGATTTTTTGGATTTTACAAAACATTTTTAATATCCTTCACCCGAAGCTTTTTACTTTGGTCCGGATTTTAAAAGTTTCTAAAAACAAGCGCACTCGGTACAACATCGTCGGCCCGTGCGCTAAGGTACAACTAATGGGCCGAGTGTATTATTAGCCCAATATAAAACATAACCCAACCAACATTTGAACAAGTTACACTAGCCTTGCCTTGCACTAATCACGAGTAAGCGGAGATCAAGTAGAAACAGTTCAATCACCTCAATCGCAGAGACAGGTTATTGATTAAAAACTATTATTTGGGATTTTTTTTAAAAAAAAAAAAATTAATTAATTTATTTCTATATTTATTAAATATTTTTTTTTAATTTACAGGTTTCATGATGATCAGACCCGGCCTCGACAGCGTTGTGGTCGTGGTGGTACGGGGAGCCAGTCTCAGGATTCCCCTTCGCCCCACAGCTCCTACCAGACATCTCCCTCTGCTGCACCCCCTCCTGCTCCTCTCGCTGCAGCATCCGCTCCTGGTCCTCCGGGAGTGATGAGTGTTGCGGAGTTGGTTCGACAGCCCGGTCGTGACCATCTTCCCTATCTCACTCCGTATCCACATGGACGGGGTCAAACATGGTAATTAAACATAATTTTTTTCATTAAAATTTGATTCATTATTAACCGTTTGTTCTTTTTATTAGGTTCAACCGATCCGGAAATGGGATAGTAATTAAACATAATTTTTTTCATTAAAATTTGATTCATTATTAACCGTTTGTTCTTTTTATTAGGTTCAACCGATCCGGAAACGGGATCAGCGCATGTATCAACCGTATGATGTACTCGGCCCTCGACAAGGGACATCCTACTTTCACTGACTTTCCTTCCGAGAAGCAGCATATGTGGTTTCGTCAGTTTGCGGTAACTATTCTTTTTTTTACTTATATTTTTAATCTTTAATATAAATTTT
>NC_027754.1:29520151-29529548 GCF_000695525.1 Brassica oleracea var. oleracea
AAATGAACTCTCGGAATATACCGAGGGACATGTTCCTCGGAATATACCGAGGGACTCATTCCTCGGAATATTCCGAGGGAATCCTTCCTCGGAATTTTCCGAGGGCTCATTTCCTCGGGAATTCCCGATGACTGTTCCGAGGAACGTTTCGTCGGAACTTCCGAGGATTGGACCATCGGAAAATCCATCGGTATATTCCGAGGAGATTTCCGACGAACTGGTGGTCCTCGGAGTTTCCTTTGAAATTTGTTTCCTCGGAATTCCGTCGGAAATTTCCGAGGAAATTCCGAGGAAAAAAGAATTTCCGAGGAGTTATTTCCGAGGACTTATTTCGTCGGTATGTCGTCGGAATAACGTTATTCCGACGATATACCGACGATTTTTTCCCTCAGTATGTCGTTGTTTTCTTTTAGTGAATAAGATGTTAAGTCGACAATCAAATTGCTGCCATAATTTTTACTAAGACTAATAAATTTCACAAAAGATTGTTAATTAAACTAGTAATGGACTAATAAACTTGTTTTTAATTATGGCCCAAGTTTGACTTTATAGTAATCTTAAACTTTAGCCTAAATATATTTTTATTAGTTATGATTACTTTATAATTAAATACATGTTATTAAGTGCGATTTTTGTAAGTGATGCCCTAAGCCAATGTTTCTCTTGGCATAAAGGAAGCACGGCTCTGCTTAGAATCCATGCAGCGCCTACCATAGCAGTAGAACTGTCAAATGGGCCGTCCAGAGCCCATTTGGGCTAGACCAAATTGACCATTTCAGTTATGGGCAATATTGGACAACGGTAAAAAAAAATGCCCAAGACCAATGAAGACCATGTCCAAATTGTCAAGCCCATGGACACCTAATGATTTATATTTGTATTTGTACTTATTTAAATTTTATAAAATCTTTAATTTATTTATTTGTACTTAATTAAATTTTATAAAATTTGTGAATATCAATTTTTTGTAAAATAAGTAATGTTTCAAACATAACAAAATTTGTAACTCAAACATAACAAAGTCTCAAACTCACAATATCAAAGTCTCAAAGATAACAAGGTCTCAAACTCACAATATCAAAGTCTCAAGAGATTGAACAGTTCTCGCATTTGTGGCATCCACAAGTAACCTCTTACCACCTAAAGCACCATCATTGTTTACTGCCAAGTCCAGAATCATAAATCCTTGATAGAATCCAGTAGAAAAGCCTTGCACATAAAGACAACAACAGTTATAATCATTTGTCATAAACCTAGACATACCATTTAAGCATTACCAACAAAACAGAAAATCATATTACCAAAAATCATCACCAAGATGGAGGCATTATCACAACGTTTTTTTGTCTAAGTTTATACAATAACAGAGACCTAATGTAACAAGCGATTTATCAACTTCACTATACCTGAGCTATCAACTTCACTGTCCATACTAATAACTATGAATAACACATTAATTTCAGAACTCAAGACAGTTTCAAAACGAGACATATAGCAACAGTTAGAACATCAACCGCAACTTCTTTAGAAAGAAGCAAACGACCTAATCATTAAGTTTCAGCTACACAGACAATCTCATTCCGTACAAACAAAGACTAAAAGGTATAAGCTTACATCATATACTGAAGGGATCCTCATCACCTAAGAGGTAAACTCAATCTCACCACCTATTTCTTGGAAGCCATGGAACCAATTCCTTGCGCAGATCAATGCTTGAACGTTTGTGGGTAGGAGACAGCTTCTGTACTTGTTGAGAACTCGGCTACCAATGCTGAATGATGATTCCGACGCCACGGTCGTGAGAGGGATACTGAGGACATCGCAAAACCACAGTGGGGAGGCGGAAAAGCGCAGAAGGATAAGATCTTCGCCTTCAAACTATACTCTTCATCTACGTAGTGGGCAGTCAAGCACATATAGCCTTCTACAGTAATGGCTCTCCACAAATCTGTGGTCAAGCAAACTCTACCGGGGATGTTAGCCAAGACTGCCTTAAGCTTCATCTTATCCTTCTCATAGATCTTGTAGACATCTGATGCTGCTGTATTGCGAGACCAAAAATCTATAGAAGGGTTAGCATAGGTGAAGGCTTCTCTTATCTTCTCATACTCCACAAACGAATACGGAAGATTGTGTTGAATAATAGCCACAGCGATCATCTCGCGGAACACTTCCATATCCAGCTTTCTAGGAGCGCTTCCAGGAGTACTTCCAGGAGTTTTTGAGCAAGTCCTCATATGACGATTCATGGTATTAGTTCCATTCTGACGCAGATTCAAGCAATAATACTTCTGACAGTACTTGCAAGTGACATCAGTTTTGCCATCAGAATGGTTCTCTCCTGGTGTGAAATTGTTCCAGCACTTAGCACGACGTCTACTTGAACTACTGCTGCTGATACCTCTTTCTAAAGAACCGCTTTATTGAGGCACTGGATCATCCTCATGTGCTTCATTTGCAAGATAACAGCTATCTTCTTCATCAATCAGGTTTGGAGTATCAAAGTCCATTGTCATGTAACAAACGCTTAATCAGAAACTAGACAAACGCTTAATAAATAGACAAATGCTTAAAACCCATAACATTTATTGATTCACAACAGTTAGAGACTCTTACTTGAGAGAGAGATGGCCGAAGATGGAGCTTGAGAGAGATCGCCGGAGATGGAGCTTGAGAGAGATCGCCGGAGATGGAGCTTGAGAGAACCCGTCGTCGATGAACCCGTCGTCGATGAACCTGTCGTCGATGAACCCGTCGTCGATGAACCCTCGATGAACCCGTCGTCGATGAACCCGTCATCGATGAACCCGTCGTCGATGAACACGCCTTCACGATGAACACGCCTTCACCCTCGATGAACACGCCTTCACCCTCGATGAACCATCGGATCGGATCTAGAGACGAGAATCGCAAGAGAAAGCTTCACGATCTCTTCAATTTCTAATTTTCCCCCAATTAAGCAATTAGAAACCCTAGAAATTAGATATATTGGACTAGCCCAATGTCCATTTGGTCTAAGACCAATATGCCCACGGAGTGAATTGGTTTTTGGCCCAACTGACCATGTGCTATTTGGGCCCGACCATGGACCACCCATATAAGCTTGGACAGGGCTAGCCCAACGGACGGCCCGACCAATTGACAGCTCTACATAGCAGTCGCATTCCTCCAACTTGCATTCACGTTGCATTTGACAAGATTGAGGTTAGGAGGCTGCCAAGAATTCGAGATTCTCAATGTTGATGTAGCAGGATCAGCTGATGGAGCTTTCTTGTTTACAGAGAACCATAGCTTTGTTTCCTCTAACGCTTGACTTCTCAGTGTATCAACCGATGTTTGAATCTCTGCGTATAGAGTTACAATTCTTCCATATAGTCCAGAGTAGCCATGGAATCACATTTCTGCGACTTTCCTCAATATTTGTATCTGATATCATCTGCAATATCATTGTAAAGTTGTCGGTCAGATTGCGAGGTGGCATAGAGTCAACTGGAAAGTGTACTGTCTGTAGCAGTTCTTGAGCAGGATGACACTGAAACAGTACGTGGTTGATAGACTCCAGAACATTATTGCAGAGTTTGCACGTTTGATCAACATTCAAACCTCTCGAGTTTAGTCTATCAGCTACAACCAGAGCGCCAGAGAGAGCCCTCCACATAAAGACTCTTATCTTAGGAAGAGTAGGGATCTTCCATACTTTCTTTTTAAGAGCTACACTCGCTTGTTCCGCTGTTGATCTTGCAGAAACTCTTGAAGACTCTCTGTTAGCCCTTAACCAGTAAGCACTTTTAACTGTATACGAGCCATGGTCTGTGAAGGCCCAGATGTTACGGTCTGCTGAGCTTCCTGGCATTAGTGTCTGAATACGCCTTACGTCATTAGGGGGGAACAATTGAGTTAAAACATTTGTATCCCATTGTCCCTCATTACTGAACAGAGACTCCACCTTTCTTGTCACCTCAATGTTCCTCTCTTTGTTGATCGGAGGGCGAGGCATCACGTCCATTATCCATTTATCAGACCATACATATGAGTCTGCGCCATTTCCAATCATCCCTTACTTGAGTAGTTCTCGCCCAAACAAGATGCTTCGCCATGCATAGGAAGGTCTGTAACCCTTTCCGCACTCCATGATGTCCGTCGAAGCATAGTAGCGCCCCTTATAGAACTTCGCAATCAGGCTTTCCGGATGATTATAAAGTCTCCATGCTTGTTTAGCAAGAAGAGATTGATTGAAATAAAACTAGAGCTTGACCCGCACAGACGTTTTTACATTTTTATGAATTGTTTAATGATATTTCTAAACAAATAATAAGTTATTTGAATATTTTAGGTTCCTACAAACCTATTCGGACCCAGAAGGATCCGAATCCGAACCCCGTCCGAAAATTTATAATATCCGAACAAAGTTTATTTTAAACTCAAAAATCCGATACAAAAATCAGTTTCATTCAAACTTGTGAAAATATTTTGGTTAACACGTAAAATAAATGTTGTCGGATTATTATGGTAAATATAAGTAATGAAGTAATTTGGAAGACGAAAAAATGGAATGTAAAAGGTGTAATAAAAACACTTTAAAATAAGTAAGTTCTATTTTGGACTCTGTAATAAACGAAGCCGAATTAATTAGACAAGAGAATAAATGAAGTGGTTATCCTCTTAATATTAAAGTATGAGCATTTTTAGAGAGTAATTTTATGCTCATGTATTATTAACAAATATGCTATTTTTTTTGTGACAACACCATATTCATTTTCACACTTTCTAGGTAAAAACCTTTTCCTTACTAGACTTATTACATAATTTGGTACTGTTCATTAATTAGTGCTTAACAGTCGTCGATGAACCCGTCGTCGATGAACCCGTCGTTGATGAACCCTCGATGAACCCGTCGTCGATGAACCCGTCGTCGATGAACCCGTCGTTGATGAACCCTCGATGAACCCGTCGTCGATGAACCCGTCGTCGATGAACCCGTCGTTGATGAACCCTCGATGAACCCGTCGTCGATGAACCCGTCGTCGATGAACCCTCGATGAACCCGTCGTCGATGAACCCGTCATCGATGAACCCGTCGTCGATGAACACGCCTTCACGATGAACACGCCTTCACCCTCGATGAACACGCCTTCACCCTCGATGAACACGCCTTCACCCTCGATGAACACGCCTTCACCCTCGATGAACACGCCTTCACCCTCGATGAACACGCCTTCACCCTCGATGAACACGCCTTCACCCTCGATGAACACGCCTTCACCCTCGATGAACACGCCTTCACCCTCGATGAACACGCCTTCACCCTCGATGAACACGCCTTCACCCTCGATGAACACGCCTTCACCCTCGATGAACACGCCTTCACCCTCGATGAACACGCCTTCACCCTCGATGAACCATCGGATCTAGAGACGAGAATCGCAAGAGAAAGCTTCACGATCTCTTCAATTTCTAATTTTCCCCCAATTAAGCAATTAGAAACCCTAGAAATTAGATATATTGGACTAGCCCAATGTCCATTTGGTCTAAGACCAATATGCCCACGGAGTGAATTGGTTTTTGGCCCAACTGACCATGTGCTATTTGGGCCCGACCATGGACCACCCATATAAGCTTGGACAGGGCTAGCCCAACGGACGGCCCGACCAATTGACAGCTCTACATAGCAGTCGCATTCCTCCAACTTGCATTCACGTTGCATTTGACAAGATTGAGGTTAGGAGGCTGCCAAGAATTCGAGATTCTCAATGTTGATGTAGCAGGATCAGCTGATGGAGCTTTCTTGTTTACAGAGAACCATAGCTTTGTTTCCTCTAACGCTTGACTTCTCAGTGTATCAACCGATGTTTGAATCTCTGCGTATAGAGTTACAATTCTTCCATATAGTCCAGAGTAGCCATGGAATCACATTTCTGCGACTTTCCTCAATATTTGTATCTGATATCATCTGCAATATCATTGTAAAGTTGTCGGTCAGATTGCGAGGTGGCATAGAGTCAACTGGAAAGTGTACTGTCTGTAGCAGTTCTTGAGCAGGATGACACTGAAACAGTACGTGGTTGATAGACTCCAGAACATTATTGCAGAGTTTGCACGTTTGATCAACATTCAAACCTCTCGAGTTTAGTCTATCAGCTACAACCAGAGCGCCAGAGAGAGCCCTCCACATAAAGACTCTTATCTTAGGAAGAGTAGGGATCTTCCATACTTTCTTTTTAAGAGCTACACTCGCTTGTTCCGCTGTTGATCTTGCAGAAACTCTTGAAGACTCTCTGTTAGCCCTTAACCAGTAAGCACTTTTAACTGTATACGAGCCATGGTCTGTGAAGGCCCAGATGTTACGGTCTGCTGAGCTTCCTGGCATTAGTGTCTGAATACGCCTTACGTCATTAGGGGGGAACAATTGAGTTAAAACATTTGTATCCCATTGTCCCTCATTACTGAACAGAGACTCCACCTTTCTTGTCACCTCAATGTTCCTCTCTTTGTTGATCGGAGGGCGAGGCATCACGTCCATTATCCATTTATCAGACCATACATATGAGTCTGCGCCATTTCCAATCATCCCTTACTTGAGTAGTTCTCGCCCAAACAAGATGCTTCGCCATGCATAGGAAGGTCTGTAACCCTTTCCGCACTCCATGATGTCCGTCGAAGCATAGTAGCGCCCCTTATAGAACTTCGCAATCAGGCTTTCCGGATGATTATAAAGTCTCCATGCTTGTTTAGCAAGAAGAGATTGATTGAAATAAAACTAGAGCTTGACCCGCACAGACGTTTTTACATTTTTATGAATTGTTTAATGATATTTCTAAACAAATAATAAGTTATTTGAATATTTTAGGTTCCTACAAACCTATTCGGACCCAGAAGGATCCGAATCCGAACCCCGTCCGAAAATTTATAATATCCGAACAAAGTTTATTTTAAACTCAAAAATCCGATACAAAAATCAGTTTCATTCAAACTTGTGAAAATATTTTGGTTAACACGTAAAATAAATGTTGTCGGATTATTATGGTAAATATAAGTAATGAAGTAATTTGGAAGACGAAAAAATGGAATGTAAAAGGTGTAATAAAAACACTTTAAAATAAGTAAGTTCTATTTTGGACTCTGTAATAAACGAAGCCGAATTAATTAGACAAGAGAATAAATGAAGTGGTTATCCTCTTAATATTAAAGTATGAGCATTTTTAGAGAGTAATTTTATGCTCATGTATTATTAACAAATATGCTATTTTTTTTGTGACAACACCATATTCATTTTCACACTTTCTAGGTAAAAACCTTTTCCTTACTAGACTTATTACATAATTTGGTACTGTTCATTAATTAGTGCTTAACATAATGTTTTAATCATATTAACTAGATTTTGACCCGCGCTTTCAAAGCGCGGGTTTATTTTTGTTTTTTTTTTAATTGACAAATATTTAGTAAATGTCACATTTTCATATATTTGTGTTTTATTTTATAAAAGACTTAAAAATTTTATCTTTTTATTTATTTATCGTATTTCATTTTAAATGACTATTTATGTTAAAAAATTAAACTTTATTTTTTTAATGAATTAAGTTGGTATAACTCTGATAAATTAATTTTATTATGGGGTTAATATTTTAATTAAAAAATTATATACTTTTAATAAAGATTTATACTTTTCAATAAAAAATTCAATTATTTTTATGAATGCTTAAATTATATTAAGAAAATAAAAAAAATAATAATTAAGAATAGTTGCTAAAAAATTATTTGAACTTGGACTCAATGGTCCAAAGGAAAAAAAAGGTGAGAATTGAATCTGATTTTTTAATAGGCCCAAATGGCCCAAGAGAGATTTGATTTGGGCTGGATCCAAAAATAATGACCCAATATAGATTTGTTATTAATATTACTTAATTGCCCTTAATGAAACATGCAATGTTAGTGAAAGAAACATGCCCCTAAGGTAATTATGACAATAGGATCCTGCTTTAATAGTATAGATTGGTAACTAGCGATTTAAAATCGGTTCGGGACAAGAACTCTCACCTTAACGATTTAAAACCGGTTCTAGACAAGAACTCTCGCCTTAACGATTTAAAACCGGTTTGGGACAAGAACTCTCGCCTTAACGTATGTTGTAATAATTTAACATTTATTTCAATGTTACTTTCGTGCCATATTTGATATATCTCGTGACATATCTAATAATCACAACATATTGCCGTATACCCACGCATGAAACATGTATATCAAAACGGGTTATCTAAATTAGTTTTCATATCACATAGAAAATATTTGATCAAAACCGGTTATTTAAAAGGTTGACGCATGAAAAGATCTATACAAAAATGTTTGAATGTAACTATGGGTCTGAAAAGGTTTATGATTATACTCGATATCAAAACCGGTTTAAAAATGTTTGAATGTAACTATGGGTCTGAAAAGGTTTATGATCATACTCGATATCAAAACCGGTTTAAGAACTTCATACGGCAATCACGTCAATTATTGCTGGTTCATCTAATCTATTAAACCTGAAGTACAAATAAGAAATAACTCTTGAACTTACACAATATTTACAATTCAATGCCACTGAAAATTAAATAAATTATTCCTTCAATAATGCTTGCCTTTTTCCAATTTTTCAAGTAGCATCTAATTTCCTAAAATAATTACAACTAATAAAATTTACGTAAGGAAATAGTGTAAAGAATATTTTGCTTTCCCACCAAATCATTTGTCCTCCAATATCGACACCAAGCATAGTTTATATTATGATAATCCTTCCTTTTGCTTATTTAACCTGCACCAACAGCAAAGTTATGTAAATTAAATGGGTAATTCAATTCATAGAAAAAGATAAACTAACAATCATTCTTCATGCAGTTGAACGATTTGATTAAGCTCTTAATTCTTTCTTCCAATATGACCAACTTCGTATATGCTAATCATTCATAATTCATATGTACAATTAATTATTTATCGAGAATTCGGCCAAAAAAAATCTCAACTTTACACGAATTGCCAAAAAAAACATGAACTTTTGAGCTGACCAAAAAACCACCAAACTTTCATTGACTTTAGAATTAATTAACAATGTTTTCGCTGACTTGCCAATTTAGCACGCCGTCAACAAATTTAACAGAAATATTTGACGTCGTTTATTGTTGGCGTTAAGTGAAACGACGTCGTTTTCAAATGATGTAAAACGACGCCGTTTTACATGATTTGAAATTAAAAATATGTAGACCCCTGGATTCGAACCCAGGTTGATTGGTCAAATGGCAAGGTATTTTACCACTTGGCTACAGACACTTTCAATGTACTTACTAACATGTTTACTTTTATTTGGTACATATTAAATATATATAAAAAATTCTCTAAAAACTTAATAAGATCTTTAAAATTC